>NC_134358.1:529735051-530085051 GCF_048569485.1 Anomaloglossus baeobatrachus | reverse complement strand
CTCTGTAATCAGATCTGCGGCATAGCTTTCCAACCCGCAGTATGTCAATTTATTTTTCTGGTGACACTAGAGTTCTCATTGGGAGAACACAGCGGAAGTCCGCTGTGTCCGTAATCATGATCACGGACGCTGCGTTCTGCGGCACAGAATAACAACATCTCCGCAACAGAAAAACACGCTGCGTTCCGAACGCCAGGAAGCCTGATGGTGGGCACATACCCTATGTCTATGGGGCTGTTCACATCTCCGCGCCTTTTTGCTCTCAGAGTGACCCACATCACGGAGACGGGAGACCTGTACAATTTTGCTAAGAGTCACAAATCAAACTAAAAAGTGCAAGTCTATGGGTTCATGGGAATATCCTAAAGCGGGCTTTACACGCTGCGACATCGCTAATGCGGAGTCGTTGGGGTCACGGAATTGGTGACGCACATCCGGCCGCATTAGCGATGCCGTTGCGTGTGACACCGATAAGCGATTTTGCATCGTTGCAAAAACGTGCAAAATCGCTAATCGGCGACATGGGGGTCCATTCTCAAATCTCGTTACTGCAGCAGTAACGAGGTTGTTCCTCGTTCCTGCGGCAGCACACATCGCTCCATGTGACACCGCAGGAACGAGGAAGCTCACCTTACCTGCCTCCCGGCCGCTATGAGGAAGGAAGGAGGTGGGCGGGATGTTCCGGCCACTCATCTCCGCCCCTCCGCTGCTATTGGGCGGCGGTTCAGTGACGTCGCTGTGACGCCGCACGGACCGCCCCCTTAGAAAGGAGGCGGTTCGCCCGTCACAGCGACGTCGCCGGACAGGTATGTATGTGTGACGGCTGTTGTGCGACACGGGCAGCGATTTGCCCGTGTCGCGCAACAGATGGGGGCGGCTACCCACACTAGCGATATCGGGACCGATATCGCAGTGTGTAAAGTAGCCTTAATTGTATGTGTTTGCTGTCCTTCACACGTTAGTTTTGTGCACGGGCGTGTTAAGAGGGTCCCAAAATCTAGTCTTCAAGAGCCATCAAAGATCATGCTTTCAGGATTTCCTTAGTATTCTACAAGTTTATCATTTCATCACCTGTGCACTAGTAAGGAAATCCAGAAAAGATGACCTATTGGGGGGGATGAGGACTGGAGTTGGGGAACGCTGCCCTAAAACTCCCATACCTGAATGTGAATTTTATATATATATATATATATATATATATATATATATATCTCTTTAGCGATGTCGTTGCGTGTGACACCTATGAGCGATTTTGAATCGTTGCAAAAACGTGCAAAATCGCTAATCGGTGACATCCCCCCTATTCCCAAATATCGTTGCTGCTGCAGTAACTATGTTGTTCCTCGTTCCTGCGGCAGCATACATCACTATGTGTGACACCGCAGGAACGACAAACATCTCCTTACCTGCCTCCACCGGAAAAGGAGGAAGGAAGGAGGTGGGCGGGATGTTACGGCCGCTCATCTACGCCCCTCCGCTTTGTTTGGGCGCCCGCTTAGTGACATCGCTGTGACGCCGAAAGAACCGCCCCCTTAGAAAGGAGACGGTTTGCCGGTCACAGCGACGTCGCTAGGCAGGTAAGTACGTATGACACTGCCATAGTGATAATGTTCGCTACGGCAGCGATCACCACATAATATCAGCCGTACGATGGGGGCGGGTGCTATCGCGCTCGACATCGCCAGTATCGGCTAGCGATGTCGCAGCGTGTAAAGCACCCCTAATGCTCAGTAATGAACCACCCCTTTAATTCTCTGAAAAGCATAAGGCTATGTGCGCACGTTGCATTCTGTACCTCGCAGAAAGGAACGCATCCTCTGGCAGAATTTATCATTGTCAAATTTGGTTTTGACCACAAAAACGCAGGAAATACGCATGCGTTTTTCTAGCGTTTTGACCGCGTTTTACATGCATTTTCAGTGCTTAAATTGAGATGCGTTTTCAATACAAAGACACTACTAAATAAAGTTTGAACATTCAAACAGTAGGAAAAAAAATAAAAAATGTCATACTTTAAATCATACACTGTTAATTTTCAGGAAGAGATTATTGATATTTCATATTTATTTAAAAATTAAATTTAAATTATTATTAGACTCTTTTTTTTTTGGGGTTGGGCTGGATGTGAGGGCAAAAGGAGACCTCTTGACCTCAGTATAATGCCAAAAACGCATGATTTGATTTTGACAAAAAAAGCATGTGTTTTGCATCAAAAATAATGCTAGGATTTTTTATTTAGGATGCGTTTTGATAATTCTCATTGACTTCTATGTTACCAAAACGCTTCCAAAACGCTCAAAACAATTGACATGCTGCTTTTTCAAACGCAGAGATTTTGACAAATTTTTGTCACAAAAAACGCAGCATTTTTGGACGCATAGTGCGCACACAATATGCCTATTTCCCATAGACTTTGCGTGGAAAACAAAACACATGCATTTTGGCATTAAAACCCTGCAGTTCAAAACGCTGCGGAAACGCATTAAAAAACGCAACGTGCGCACACAGCCTTATAAGTCTCCTTCCACCGACATGTCACTCTGATATTACCACCACTTATTAAAACTTACAAATGTTGTAATATCAGAAAACCAAATAAGAACTTATTGAAAGAAATAGAGATTTTTTTTTTTTATAGGAAACATTCCTTTAAAAAGTTGAAAAAATAAAAATCAGCAGACTGTAAAAGTAAGGGTGGAAACACATCTATGCGAGTAAAATCGGTCCGACTGGGCTGAAAAAAACTCGGCTGATTTTAGTTCACGTTAGGTGCGAGTGCAACGCAAGTGCGATGCTATTTCTGAGATTTTACTAGCGTGTGTAATGCGTGTGTAATGCGTATTTTTTACTATGTCATCTGCCATTCAGCGCTGCTACATGGCCGCTGACAGCAGACACAGACAGCCATGTAGCAGAGCTGAATGGCAGATGACAGCAGACAGAGCCGCACTGTCAGAATGAACTCGGGTGAACTTAACCCGATTTCATTGTCATGCTGCGGCTCTGTCTGTGTCGCGCCCTGATTAGCGGTCACCTGTGAAGGACTCACCGGTGACCGCTAATCCCCTGAGTGACTGAAGTTAGCAGCCCTCTCTCATACTCACCGATCCCCGGCGCCGCGCTGCACGGCTTTCTCACTGCTCCGGCGGCTTTTACTATTTTGAAAAAGCCGGCCGCCCATTAAACAATCTCGTATTCCCTGCTTTCCCTGCCCACAGGCGCCTATGATTGGTTGCAGTGAGACACGCCCCCACGCTGAGTGACAGGTGTCACACTGCACCCAATCACAGCAGCCGGTGGGCGTGTCTATACTGTGCAGTGAAATAAATAATTAAATAATTAAAAAAAATGGCGTGCGGTCCCCCCCAATTTTAATACCAGCCAGATAAAGCCATACGGCTGACAGTCCCAGAACTGTCACATATAATGTATGCGGCAATTCTGGGCGGCTGCTGGCTGATATTGTTAGGCTGGGGGGTTCCCCATAACGTGGAGCGCCCCATCCTGAGAATACCAGCCTTCAGCCGTATGGCTTTATCTGGCTGGTATTAAAATTGGGGGGGACCGCACGCCATTTTTTTTAATTATTTAATTATTTATTTCACTGCACAGTATAGACCCGCCCACCGGCTGCTGTGATTGGGTGCAGTGAGACACCTGTCACTCAGCGTGGGGGCGTGTCTCACTGTAACCAATCATAGGCGCCGGTGGGCGGGGAAAGCAGGGAATACGAGATTGTTTAATGAGCGGCCGGCTTTTTCAAAATAGTAAAAGCCGCCGGAGCAGTGTGAACGCCGTGCAGCGCCGGGGATCGGGGATCGGTGAGTATGAGAGAGGGGGGGAAACTGACCGACAGACTGTGAGAGAGGGACAGAGATAGTGACGGACCGACAGAGAGAGAATAGAGACCGAGAGGGAGAGACCGACTGACAGAGAATAGTGATTGACAGACATTGTGAGACATCACTCGTTTCCAGTGTTTTAGGAAACATGCGAGAAATGTATTTAGAAAATCGGATGTCACTAGGATGGTGTGAGTGCCGTCCCGTGACATCCGATTTTTTACACGCTCCCTTAATAGACTTGCATTGGAGAAACTCGCAGTTGAAACTCGCAAAAAAACAGCATGTTGCGATTTTTTTCTCAGTCCGATTTGGACTGAGAAAAAAATCGCAGATGAGAGCTGAATCATTCACTAACATGTGTCCGATTCCAATGCGAGATTTTCTCCCATTGCTCTACTGCGAGAAACTCGCAAGTGAGAAGCAGCCCTAAAAGTGTAATTGTATGCCTTATAAGTCTCCTTCCACCGGCATATCATTCTGATGTTACCACCATTTATAAAAAGTTATAAATGTTTTCATTTGAGAAAACCAAATAAGAACTTATTGGAAGAAGTAAAATATATGTATATTTTTTTTTTTACAGGAAAAAAAAAGTTGAAAAAAATAAAAATCAACATAAAAGTATAATAATAGCGTACAATACAAAGTTGTTTAATAGGAGGAAAAAAAAAAAAAAAAAAAAGAGAAAAACCTGCTGGGGCAGAATAGTGGAAGCCTCCAGAGCTGGCAGCATGTCCTAGTGGCACTGCTCAGCAGATATATGGACATTGTCAGACGGGGAGGGGCAGTAGCGAGAGGGCATTGTTGTAGTGGTGCTCATCAGCCCCCCTCACCAGTGACATGCACACCCAGCCCTGTGAGGACAGAGGCGCTGACAGCTCAGGAAGGAGGATGTGCTAGAAAAAACTATTTTGGAAAAAAAAACAAAAAAAAAACTTTTGAAACTTTTTTTTGTTCTCCTTCCCATTGCCTGTAGTGGTGAGCAGTGGTTTGGCAGGTGGGGTGTAGTCACCATGGAGACGCTGTGATGTCACGCTCGGGGAGAGCATGTCAAGGCAGCAGAAGCAACATGTTGCAGCGGTAGAAAGTCGCACAAGCTGCGAGCAGTCTTCAAGAAAGTGCAGGGGGAGATGGCGCCGGCATTTACCTGACGAGACGGCAGCGGAGTACAAAGGTTCCCCCAGGATCTGGCTTTGGATTGCGACTTTGCAGGACACCTTGTCACCCTCCGCAGGTAAATGCAGACACCCCCCCCCTTTAAGAAATAAGTCACCTATTACAGACAGGTCTTATCCGCCAGATCCTATCTGCAGAGTAGAATGCAGGAGTTAATATTGGATTTCTTCATGCTGATGTGCTAATAGCTTTTTAAATGCTTTCAAGAGGTCAGGTTCAGCAGAGCTGACTTTGTCGGACACAGTAGAGCCGAGTTTGTCATTTGGCTCAAGCCTTGGTTTTGCATAACATGATAGGTAATCCGCATTGGCTTGTGGGTTTATGTGGTGAACATGTTATAATGTGTATTAAGACGTATTGTAGGATTAGTGATGGTGCTCGGTACTCGTAACTAGTGATGAGCGGGCACTACCATGCTCGGGTGCTCGGTACTCGTAACTAGTGATGAGCGGGCACTACCATGCTCGGGTGTTCAGTACTCGTAACTAGTGATGAGCGAGCACTACCATGCTCAGGTGCTCAGTACTGGTAACTAGTGATGAGCGGGCACTACCATGCTCGGGTGCTCAGTACTCGTAACTAGTGATGAGCGGGCACTACCATGCTCAGGTGCTCAGTACTGGTAACTAGTGATGAGCGGGCAACTACCATGCTCGGGTGCTCAATACTCTTAACTAGTGATGAGTGAGCACTACCATGCTCGGGTGCTCTGTACTCGTAACTAGTGATAAGCGGGCACTACCATGCTCAGGTGCTCAGTACTCGTAACTAGTGATGAGCGGACACTACCATGCTCGGGTGCTCAGTACTTGTAACTAGTGAGGAGCGGGCACTACCATGCTCGGGGGCTTAGTACTCATAAATAGTGATAAGCGGGCACTACCATGCTCGGGTGCTCAATACTCGTAACTAGTGATGAGCGGGCACTACCATGCTCGGGGGCTTAGTACTCATAACTAGTGATAAGCGGGCACTACCATGCTCGGGGGCTCAGTACTTGTAACTACTGATGAGCGGGCACTACCATGCTCAGGTGCTCAGTACTGGTAACTAGTGATGAGCAGGCACTACCATGCTCGGGTGCTCGGTACTCATAACTAGTGATGAGCAGGCACTACCATGCTCGGGTGCTCAGTACTCGTAACTAGTGATGAGCAGGCACTACCATGCTCAGGTGCTCCGTACTCATAACTAGTGATGAGCGGGCACTACCATGCTCAGGTGCTCGGTACTCGTAACTAGTGATGAGCAGGCACTACCATGCTCAGGTGCTCCGTACTCATAACTAGTGATGAGCGGGCACTACCATGCTCAGGTGCTCAGTACTCGTAACTAGTGATGAGCGGGCACTACCATGCTCAGGTGCTCAGTACTCGTAACTAGTGATGAGCGGGCACTACCATGCTCGGGGGCTTAGTACTCGTAACTAGTGATGAGCGAGCACTACCATGCTCAGGTGCTCTGTACTCGTAACTAGTGATGAGCGGGCACTACCATGCTCAGGTGCTCAGTACTCGTAACTAGTGATGAGCGGGCACTACCATGCTCGGGTGCTCGGTACTCGTAACTAGTGATGAGCAGGCACTACCATGCTCAGGTGCTCAGTACTCGTAACTAGTGATGAGCGGGCACTACCATGCTCAGGTGCTCTGTACTCGTAACTAGTGATGAGCGGGCACTACCATGCTCAGGTGCTCAGTACTCGTAACTAGTGATGAGCGGGCACTACCATGCTCAGGTGCTCAGTACTCGTAACTAGTGATGAGCGGGCACTACCATGCTCAGGTGCTCGGTACTCGTAACTAGTGATGAGCGGGCACTACCATGCTCAAGTGCTCGGTACTCGTAACTAGTGATGAGCGGGCACTACCATGATCAGGTGCTCGGTACTTGTAACTAGTGATGAGCGGGCACTACCATGCTCGGGTGCTCCGTACTCGTAACTAGTGATAAGCGGGCACTACCATGCTCAGGTGCTCAGTACTCGTAACTAGTGATGAGCGGGCACTACCATGCTCAGGTGCTCAGTACTCGTAACTAGTGATGAGCGGGCACTACCATGCTCAAGTGCTCGGTACTTGTAACTAGTGATGAGCAGGCACTACCATGCTCGGGTGCTCAGTACTTGTAACTAGTGAGGAGTGAGCACTACCATGCTCGGGTGCTCAATACTCGTAACTAGTCATGAGCGGGCACTACCATGCTCGGGGGCTCAGTACTTGTAACTACTGATGAGCGGGCACTACCATGCTCAGGTGCTCAGTACTCGTAACTAGGGATGAGCGGGCACTACCATGCTCGGGTGCTCGGTACTCGTAACTAGTGATGAGCGGGCACTACCATGCTTGGGTGCTCGGTACTCGTAACTAGTGATCAGCGAGCACTACCATGCTCAGGCGCTTGGTACTCGTAACGAACAGTCGGACACTTGGACGGGTGCGACTCATGTACCAAGTAAAATGCAAGATCTGGAAGAATACTCAATTTCCCCATTGACTTCCATTATACTCTGTACTCGAGTCGAGCTCATGCAAGCTCCTGAGCATGGTAGTGCCCGCTCATCACTAATTACGAGTACAGTGCACCTGAGCATGGTAGTGCCCACTCACCACTATTTAGGACCCTTCTTTTTTTTTTTTTTGCATGGCAGCGTGAACCCCTGTAGGATCGCAAACTTAATTTCGTCGCCATGCACAATCAATGCAGCCTCAAAGGGTTAAATGACAAATCCAGCTCTGCTGCTTCTTTTATGCAGTATATATCAATACATGTGAAATGTTTCCATAATGATTAAATGCATTGGCTCTGGATGAAATGTGACCCGTCTGCACGGTGTGCATGTTCATACAAGCCGGTAATTTCATGTAAAAGTAAGAGCTGTCTACAATTAGGCGCTTACAGAGATGTAGCAGAGCCGAGCTACTGTTCCCATAACTAGTAATTTTCTTCCTTAAATTGGAATCTGCTCAATTACAAATTGATACTTTTGCACTAAGGCAGCAGAGCTGACGTTCAGATAGAGGACGCATTAGCTGAGATAGTATTAAAAACTGAACCTCTCAGCTGCAATCGGTAGTGATGTAGCAGAGCTGATTTGCCGTTGTAATAAGTGGCATTGCATGAAGCCTTAGCTGTTTTAATAAAAATGAAAAGCATTTATCTACTCAAGTTTTGACGTTTTGCACAACTCAAATGTATGCATTACTACACGGATCTGCAGGTCGTAACGTTTGAAGTGAGTAGTGATCACAACTCAGCTCTGCTGCACCGTTCTCACATTGGTGATTGTGGGTGATCCGTTGTACCGCTATGTGTGTTGGATGTTATGCACCCTTGGCGATTTAAGTCGTGTGTCCCGATACTTTTCACCATATAGTGTACATGGAGATACAGTTTGCAGGCCGTGTGATGTCTGCGCGGCACTCTGCATGCGCGGCCACCATTATATAAGCCCCTGGTATAGGCACTATGGATGCTTATGGTGATTTATGTCCCATGAATGATTTTTCCAGCATTGGAATTGATTATCTATATTCATGTATTCCTGTTTGTTGCTTAATTGTTTGTATTTGGTGATGTGTGAAAACCAATATTGACGGGTTGAGCTGATGGCCCAATGTGTATGGAGCACCGGCCAACACAGGAGAGATGTCGCTTGCACATGTTTGATTTTGGACTGCCGAATGCATTGTTCTCCGGGAGACAAATGTGAGAACACCGGAGCACCCGGCCAAACAAGATCTGTGTATGGGACAGTCGGCCGACATGGCTGCAGCCGGAGCATCGTTCAGCCATATATTGTTTACAGGCTCGGACTGGCCCACTGGAGAGCCGGGGAATCCTCTGGTGGGCCTTTCTGTAGTAATATGTCACTTCCCCCCAACATAATCAATAGCTGTCACTATACACTTGTTTCACTATGTACAGATAAAGTATCATAATTAATTTTACAAGCTACCCAGTATATTAATATATAGAAGCATAGGTTAAGATTTGTGACTGTAATATTTGCATGTGGTTGATCAGTGGCCCCCTAGAGTCAGTTATTGGTGGGCCACTGCCGCCTCTGTCTGACACTGAATGTGTATGGGGGGCTTTAGTGTCCACAATGCTGATAATGTAAAAAAAAAAATGTAAATTAACAAACAATTTATATTTTTCTCATCATGTCTATGTTAAAAATCTGCAAGATGAGGGAGGTCGGTTGGATTTCTATCGGGAGGTTCAGGGGCGGACATATTAGGCTGGTTTCACACTTGCATCGCGCGGCATCCATCGCATTGCGTTGTGTGACGGATGTAACGGATGCGACGGATCCTGCAAAACAACGGAATCCGTTGTAGCTTTTTTTTTCCCGGAATTTACTCAACTGAGAATGCGCAGTTGTGTAAAGACGGATCTGTCAAATGACGGATTCCGACGGATTCCGCCCCCATAGGCTTCCATTATATAAAAATGATGGACACCGACGGAATCCAGCACTTTGCGTTTTTTACGCTCTGGGAAGCGCAGAAAAATGCTACATGCTGTGTTCTTTCCGCCCGGCGGATGCAACACAGCGTCGGCCGGCGGATGCAACGCAGGGCCATCAGTCGCAATGCGTCGTCCATACAAGTCTATGGATGGAAAGCAGCACACATCCGTTAACAAGTTCTGCTGTTTTCCAAAACGGCGGATTGCGACTGAAGGAAAAAACCGCAAGTGTGAAACTAGCCTTATTGCAACTGTAGACTGTGATCCTCGCGGGCAGGGTCCTCTCTCCTCCTATACCAGTCTGTCTTGTACTGTTAATGATTGTTGTACGTATACCCGCTTTCACTTGTAAAGCGCCATGGAAGAAATGGCGCTATAATAATAAATAATAATAATAATAATAATATGTGCAGTCACACCGGGGCCCGGGAGGTGAGGGGGCCCCATTCCATCTCCGAAGCAGGAGGACTTGTGCATTACGAGCTCTTGGACTGTAAAGGGCCCCTATATCGTTCTTGCACAGGGGCCCCTTCTGTCTGTGCCCCCCGGGGGTGAGGTTGGGTTGAGGCATGTGACCTAGTAATGAAAAGGATGTGAATAATGCAGGAATCATCTCCTCAGCGCTGGTCTGAAAAGGAATTGTGATTACTTGTGAAATTATTAGGTGATGGCATCAAGAATAAAATATGGCTCCTCCAGGTCCAATGTCCCCTTCATACAGGGCTGCATATAAAGAAGGGGCCGGAGCTGAGCAGGAGAAGCCTAGGCCCGTATGACCAGGCTTGGGCCATGAGAAGAAGCAACCATAGGTTGTTAGGGTCGGGGCAAAAGGTGAGGGTCAAAAGAGAGGGGGGGTATATAAAGTAAAAGTGCGGGAAAGCGGGCCATATTGGGGAACACACAGTCAGAGTCCGACCCGTCTACCCAATTTTTCATGGGGAAGGTTCTGTGGTTAGAAGTATATATCTATAATAATTATTTTTTATTTTTTTTGTTGTTGTTTTTTTTGTTGTTTTTTATGTGTAAAGAGAGTGTTATTGGGTGTAGTATGTACAAAAATAATTAAAATGGGAAAACACTAGCTGCACATGGGCGGAGGGAAAACTCTGCACACCTGCCCCCCCCTATATGGCTGGTGTATGTGGGCGGGGCCACGAACTTGCCCAATCAGTGACTTCCAATACGTTTCGGGTCAAGTCCCGGTCCAGAACCGGACTTTATCTAAAGTTCGACTGAACCCACAAAACCCAAACTTCAGCAGATCCGCTCATCTCTAGGGTAAAAATTGATATATTGGGGGATACCTGTCCAGTATTGCTAAAGATAAGTTACGTAGGCGGAATTCCAACACGCAGCTTTCGGGTATGTTGTATTAATCAAACAGCATATACGCGGATACTATATAGCAAGATTGTATGACTGGATCCAAATAGAGCAAGCCTCCTATAGGAGAGGGCGGAAAACAGGAACAAATCTCTATGCAAGCACAATGTCACGGGTGACAGTCATGTGGTTTCTGGCCATAGAAGTTCACAGCGTTTGGCTGCACAGAATGCTCACTGACTTTCCATTGTTCCTGCTGTCAGTACTTATTGGTATAGGTAGCTTTCCTGCTGGATTTATCTCTCTCCCTTTTGGACCCAGCAGGATCTCGCCTTCCACCCAGCTACTGATCATCAGCCTTATCTTGGTGCTTAAATAACCTTCCTTTCTTGGACTGGTGCTGGTGATATTTTCAGTTCATTCAAGTCTTGGTTGCAAGCAGGTGGCTTGCACTGCTCAAAAAGTATTTGGATCCTTTGGAGCCGTCCCCGTTACTGCCAGCCCCAACCATGGTTGATGCTAATTTGGAATTTCAAATAGCTATAAATGTTGACACTCGTTTTCTACGTCATTCCCTTCAATGCTTGGTGCACTGGAGGGGTTACGGACCAGAGGTAAGCATATGGGTCCCAGCATCGGATATTAATATCACAACATTGGATCATTAATTTCATGCGGCCCATCAAGATAGGCCTGATCCTGAAAGTCTGGAGACCACTCATAGAAGGGGGAGGGGTACTGTCAAGGGTGACAGACAGTCATGTAGTTTCTGGTCATAGAAGGTCACAGCGTTTGCCTGTGCATAATGCTCCATGACTTTCCATTGTTCCTGCTGTCAGTATTCATTAGTATAGGGAGCTTTCCTGCTGGATTCATCTCTCTTTTTTGGACCCAGCAGGAGATCGCCTTCCACCCAGCTGCTGATCATCAGCATTATCTTGGTGCTTAAATATCCATTTCTTCCTTGGACTGGTGTTGGTAATATTTTCAGTTCATTCAAGCCTTGGTTGCAAGCAAGTGGCTTGTACTCCTCTGGGGTATCCTTGCTGAAAACTTTGCTGAACTTCTACTGTTGTCATCTGTAGATAGGTTGTTCATGCATTTTCCCTCATGTGCCCTGCTTGTGCATCATCTATAGTGTGTAGTGGGGTTGATGAAGAGCTCATCCCATCTGTTCCCTATTTAGGGTCCAGCACTAGGGATACTTAGGGTCAGGTATCTGGCTCGTCGCATAGGTGCAAAACCTATCTAGGGTGGTGAGGGGTCCCAGGGACCAGCAGTAGGTTTGGTCAGGGGTCACCATCGTCTCTTTCCCTAGGCACAGGGTTTCCCTTCCGTTCACTTGGTTCTTCATCATACCTTGCATGACACACAAATATCCACATAATATAAGGAACAGAATAACAGGAAAATTACTATATGAAAAGGCCAAAATAGCCTAAGGGGAAATCAATAAATAAACTTCAAACAGTATACATTGTATAAAATACCAACACAGAAGAAGCAGATGTGGGTCACATTAGAGAGTAGAAAGTCAGTCCCATCGCACCTGACGTGCGTTTCGCTTAGAAATGCTTCACCCAGGACGAAGTGTAAAGTGTAGGTCGAACCCTGCAATATCAACATTATTCTAATATGTATTGGAGGCATTTTATTTAGAGGGCATGACTTTATTTAGAATTTTTTTTTTTTTTTTTTTTTTGGGGGGGGATAATCACTAAACCTTTATTAAAAATTCTAATACATTACACATACTGACCAGCATTTATAATGTAAAATTCTGGACCCTCAGGTCCCATCCCCAGGATCACTACCAAAAACAGAAAACAGCCTCTTTGATAGGGAATTTAGATTGTGAGCCCCAATGGGAACAGTGTTGCTGATGTATGTAAAGTGCTATAGAATTAATGATGCTGTGTAAATGTTTTTATTATTATTATTATTATTATTATTATTTATTTTCAGCATGATTTTGCTAAACACGAACCTTTGTTTTAATGCATCACTCCAGCTTTTTTTTTTTTTAGTTCACCTCTGGAGTGGTGCTTTAAATGTAAGCCCCCTGCCTCCTGCTTTGTACTCATCTGCCGCTGTCTTCATCTGTTTCCAGTGTCGCTTCAGTTGATCTCCGTCGATTTGTTATCTGCCAGCAGCTCCAGTGTTTCATGAAGCTTGCCGGAGGTCACAACTCAGTACAAGTCTATGGGAGCCTCGTCTATGACTCTCCTAGAGTTAAGTGGGCTTTGCACACTATGACATCGCAGGTGCGATGTCGGTGGGGTCAAATCGAAAGTGACGCACATCCGGCGTCGCAGTCGATATCATAGTGTGTAAATCCTTTTTGATACAATTAACGAGCGCAAAAGCGTCGTTATCGTATCATCGGTGTAGTGTCCGACATTTCCATAATTTGGCAGCTGTGACAGGTACGATGTTGTTCCTCGTTCCTGCGGCAGCACACATCGCTGTGTATGAAGCCGCAGGAGCGGGGAACATCTCCTACCTGCGTCACCGCGTCTAACGCCCCGCTCATCTCCGCCCCCCCGCTTCTATTGGCCACTTGCCGTGTGACGTCGCTATGACGCCGCACGACCCGCCCCCTAATAAGGAGGCGGGTCGCCGGCCAGAGCGACGTCGCAAGGCAGGTGAGTGCATGTGAAACTGCCGTAGCGATAATGTTCGCTACGGCAGCTATCACAAGAGATCGCATGTGCGACGGGGGCGGGGACTATCGCGCTCGACATCGCAGCATCGGCTTGCGATGTCGCAGCGTGCAAAGTACCCCTTACACTGAGATCTTGAGATGTAGCTTTTGATTTTCGGCCAGTCAGAAGTTACAGGCAAAAGATGGCGCCATAGGACTGGAGCAGCGCCAAAAATGTATGGAAATGCCGGAGTATGAGTATAAGAACATGGGCAGGGGTTTTAGATTTAAAGCTCCACTCCAGCTCTGAAAAAATAACAACATTGGAGCAGTGCTGTAAAGGTCCAGTTCCCAATATTGTCTGAGCACAATCGGGACTCTGTGCAAACACAGAGGTTTGAACGACGCATCTTGGTGTATGCCGGGATGGGAACATCGGGGGATCATCCCAGGGTATGCCGGGATGGGAACATCGGGGGATCATCCCGGTGTATGCCGGGATGGGAACATTGGGGGATTATCCCGGTGTATGGCGGGATGGGAACATCGGGGGACCCTCCCGGTGTATGCCGGGATGGGAACATTGGGGGATTATGCCGGTGTATGCCGTGATGGGAATATCGGGGGACCCTCCCGGTGTATGTTGGGATGGGAACATCGGGGGACCCTCCCGGGGTATGCCGGGATGGGAACATCGGGGGATCATCCCAGGGTATGCCGGGATGGGAACATTGGGGGATTATCCCGGTGTATGTCGGGATGGGAACATTGGGGGATTATCCCGGTGTATGCCGGGATGGGAACATTGGGGGATTATCCCGGTGTATGCCGGGATGGGAACATCTGGAGACCCTCCCGGTGTATGCCATGATGGGAATATCGGGGGACCCTCCCGGTGTATGCCGGGATGGGAACATTGGGGGACCCTCCTGGTGTATGCCAGGATGGGAACATCGGGGGATCCTCCGGGGTATGCCGGGATGGGAACATCTGGGGACCCTCCCGGTGTATGCCGGGATGGGAACATCGGGGGATCCTCCCGGTGTATGCCGGGATGGGAACATCGGGGGATCCTCCGGGGTATGTCGGGATGGGAACATCGGGGGATCCTCCGGGGTATGCCGGGATGGGAACATCGGGGGACCCTCCCGGTGTATGCCGGGATGGGAACATCGGGGGATCCTCCGGGGTATGTCGGGATGGGAACATCGGGGGATCCTCCGGGGTATGTCGGGATGGGAACATCGGGGGATCCTCCGGGGTATGCCGGGATGGGAACATCGGGGGACCCTCCCGGTGTATGTCTCTGACGTAGACTCAGATGTGACTCTTGTGATTGTCGCTATTCTGCTTACACATTATGAAAAAAAAAAACCCCTGGAGTAAAATAACTCTTCTGTGGAAACTCATTATCACAGCTATACGGCTGATACTGATAATGGCCGTTAAGCCTATGGGTACAGAAGACAAGTTCTCTCATGTGTGGTATGAAGACCAGTCCATTTTCCCATCTTACACTTTGTCTAATGATCTAGCGATACTTCACAGGACGGATTATAAATGGATATAAACAAGCTGAAAGCTTTCTTTTCTTTTTTTTGGAGGCCGGCAGAATATTGTATCATCTCACAAATAGCAGATAACAGCCGCACGGACAGCGCCGCGCTCATTAAAGGGCATTTCCCAAACATAATGATTGGGAAATGTACGACCTTGAAGTGTCCCCATGTGGATCATATGCAGTTATCTTTGTCTTGTAACTGTTACAATAGCTGAATTCTTGTGTATGGTTATATTCTTCTCACTGCTCCTTCTGTTCTGTATTATTCATTCATTACATCTAGAAATGTGTTCACAAATCCACAAAAATGTAATATTAGGTTAATCTGGCTACAATGCCAACCACCAAACTGCTGTGCCCCAAGGCCCCTTGTCCAAAGACAACAGTATTATAGATGGCACATCTTAGTTTGGAAAACCCGTGTCATGTGGTAAATGGAGACAGGACAGGGGCCCCTAGGCTGGCCCTAAGACTTGTGACCCTGCACTGTCCCTTATCTTGAAGGTAGGTTTAATGGTAGGAAGGTTTGAGCCCCCAGCGTGACCCTTAGTACGCTGCGACATCGCTACCGATAGATCGTCGGGGTCACATCGTTAGTGACGTACATCCGGCGCCGGTAGCGACATCACAGCGTGTGACACTAATGAGCGACGATCAACAATTGCAAAATCGTTCAAAAACAGTGATCTTTAACACATCGTTCATTTCCTTAATATCGCTGCAGCCACCGGTACGATGTTGTTTGTCGTTCCTGCGGCATCACACATCGCTATGTGTGACACCGCAGGAGCGACGAACATCTCCTTACCTGCGTCCACCGGCAATGAGGAAGGAAGGAGGTGGGCGGGATGTTACGTCCCACTCATCACCGCCCCTCTGCTTCTATTGGCCGGCCGCTTAGTGACGCCGCTATGATGCCAAACGCTCCTCCCCCTTGAGGGAGGGATTGTTCGCCGGTCACAGCGACGTCGCTGACCAGGTATTTGCGTGTGATGCTGCCGTAGCGATAATGTTCGTTCCGGCAGCGAGCACCAGATGTCGCACGAGCGACGGGGGCGGGAGCTATCGCGCTCAACATCGCTAGCAAACGCTAGCGATGTCGCAGCGTGTAAAGTACCCTTAACTCCTGTACGGACTCTGATGTTACTCCCCCTCTCCCACACCCTCGGGGCGGGCTGGAAAACACAAAAACCAAACCCCACAAAATGACACGAACAAGGGAGAACTGAACCTTGTACACACAGCACTCAAAACACACAGTATGTGTACTGGGGAGTAACAAAGACGGGGAGGACGTAACGCACAACAGGGGAACACTCACACCACTCAGAAGCGCAGCACGGATCACCATACACAGGAAGAGCACAAAGACCGGGATCGCTGGAGTAAAAACTGAAGCTATCATCGTCACCTCATGGAGGTAGGCAGTGCCTTAAATAGGGAAGTGACAGCTGCACTTGGCAATTAGCAACCTGAGCACTTAGGTCCTACTTAGCAGCCTGCATGAATTAACTCCTGCAGAGCTGAAGACCAGTGAACCTGAACCAGCCGATGCCCGGCTCTGGCTGAACAATGCAGAAGTGTTACACAGCAGTGTGCAGGTGTGTGCAGAGCTGAACATCGCCTGATACCCCGCTACAGATTTGGCATTGGTGGTCCTAGATGCTTTTATACTACTCTGCACTATGCTTCAGACTCCTATCCATGGCTGTATTATGAGTTTATGTTGTATGGATTTGTAAAATGTAACCATAGAAGTCCATACACGCCTTCAATCCTAAAACCATTTTCAGGTTACTCTGGGAAATTTGGTGGCCTTCAAGTTCTGCCATAGTTCAGACCTAACCTGAATTTTGTAGAGTAACTGTCTTTGATATTTTGTATATTTGGGCCCATAGTCTGCTTCCATATGTCTCCTATTTCATATGGAATTTTTTTCTTACAGATTCATGGAAAATCTGTGAATTTATGGAATGTTCAACTGAATGCTGTATTTCTGCACCTTAACATTTTTTCTCAAGAATAAGGGATCACTGGGGTACCACTATGGGAGCACTTACAATCCTGAAATCAGGGATTTGTAACTCGGGCTCGGCAGAGCCCCCCATGTTGAATGGAGTGACGGTGTGCTCGGCTTTCTCTGGCAGTCCCATAGACATTGAATGGATTGGAGATTAGGCTTGGACATCTCGGCTTTATTCAACTCGGAGCTCTACACCGTGTGCAGAATTATTAGGCAAGTTGTATTTTAGAGGATTTTTTTTATTATTGATCAACAACTATGTTCTCAATCAACCCAAAAGACTCATAAATATCAAAGCTTAATATTTTTGGCAGTTAGAGTGGGGTTTTTTTAGATTTGGCTATCTTAGGAGGATATCTGTTTGTGCAGGTAACAATTACTGTGCAGAATTATTAAGCAACTTAACAAACCAATATAACTGCACAAAATTTAGAAATAAACATTTCTGACATGCAAAAACAAAACCCAAAAAAATCAGTGACCAATATAGCCACCTCTTTCTGATGACACTCAGCAGCCGACCATCCATAGAGTCTGTCAGTTGCTTGATCTGTTTATGCTCAACATTGCATGCAGCAGCCACCACAGCCTCCAGACACTGTTCCGAGAGGTGTACTGTTTTCCCTCCCTGTAGATCTCACATTTTATGAGGGACCACAGGTTCTCTATGGGGTTCAGATCAGGTGAACAAGGGGGCCATGTCATTATTTTTTCATCTTTTAGACCTTTACTGGCCAGCCACGCTGTTGAGTAGTTGGATGCATGTGATGGAGTATTGCCCTGCAGGAAAATCATGTTTTTCTTGAACGATATGACTTCTTCCTGTACCACTGCTTGAAGAAGTTGTCTTCCAGAAACTGGCAGTATAAAATATGAGGATAAGGCTCTGTGTCACTGAAACACGGGTGCTCAGGAGAAAATAGTATCAAAATTCCAAGGGAGAACTCCGGCACACTGTTTACCCCTTTAAGAGACAATCCAGTTGCGTGTATCAAACATTTCTTTACTGATCAAATTTTTTCTGGATAGATGGTACATGTGTTTGTCCAAACAATCAATTGACGTTTCGTCCTTCGGGCCTTCGTCAGATTGGACTATTATCACACGTAACGCGTCAATAATCAATTGACATGTATTCCATAATGAGGGTAACGAGGGTATTAATCGTCAGGAGGACCCCTGATCCTGGAAAGGGTAATGTTCTAAATGTCTCTCCTCGGGGAATGCAGACTTTTATTCTATATTGCCGTGATGTCCGGCAGACAGTCAGGCAGGGTAAATTCTGAGAAAGGATTATATTTTCACATCCCCTTTTGTCATATAATCTCGTTGGAGTAAATGGTCATGTCAAAAAGGCACCAAACGTGGTGTAACAGCAATGGGCGATACGTCCGGCAGTACCGGGTATGGGGTACCAGAAGAAGCTTGATGTGGAGCGTGCCTGTGTGATCCCTGCAGTGTTAAGGGGGCTTTACACGCTGCGACATCGCTAACGATATATCGTCGGGGTCACGTCGTTAGTGACACACATCCGGCGCCGTTAACGACATCGCAGCGTGGGACACCAAGAAGCAACGATCAACGATCGCAAAAACGTGAAAAATCGTTGATCGTTGACACGTCGCTCCTTTCCATAATATCGTTGGTGGTGCATGCCGCTGGTGGTTCGTCGTTCCTGCGGCGTCACACATCGCTGTGTGTGACACCTCAGGAACGATGAACATCTCCTTACCTGCGTCCACCGGCTATGCGGAAGGAAGGAGGTGGGCGGCATGTTCCGGCCGCTCATCTCCGCCCCTCCTCTTCTATTGGGCGGCCGGTTAGTGACGCCGCTGTGACGCCGAACGCACCTCCCCCTTGAAGGAGATATTGTTCGGCGGTCACAGCGACGTCGCTAACCAGGTATGTGCGTGTGACGCTGCCGTAACGATAATGTTCGCTACGGCAGCGATCACCAAATTTCGCACAAACGACGGGAGCGGGTGCTATCGCTAGCGATGTCGCAGCGTGTAAAGCGGCCTTTAGTCTTAATAAAACCAATCTATATAGTATATTTTCTCATTTGTGAATTGTATAGAAAAGCTGTTTTATTGCATATGAAAAGGGGGGCTCCTCAGTGCACCTTTGGCATGGCCAGGGGCTCAGTGCATCATTCCTTCCCGTGAATCAACATGCCGTGCACCTCCCCTTAGCTTGATTGACAGCACTCGCTTTCCCAGAATGAGCGCAGTCTCAATTGAATTCCAAGCCTTACAAATCCGCACTGACAATGCAGGAACCCAGCGAGCGCACACTGTCAGTGCAGACACGCCCTCGTCCCTCTCCCATGTCTGCTTGCTCCTGTGTGATCCTGTTTGTAGTGAGCGGGCACTGGAGAAAAGAGAGGGATTAAAGTGCACGTGTGTGTGTGTGTGTGTGTGTGCGCTCACTTCCTGATCTCCTGCAGTGTCAGTGCGCTTGTGCAGAGTTGGGGATTCATGACTTGAGGAATATGTGACTATTTGACCCATTAAATCATAACCTGACTAATACCCACCCCTCATCTAATGAATAAAGAAAAAAGACTCCGCACCGCGAGACGTTGGATATAATGGCCACAGCAGATCTGTTTCTTGACCAAAAACATCATATAACATGAACATCATAAATTGTCCTCCTTGATTACCGGGAAAACTAGAAAGGAGGGGGAGATTGAAGGCTCCACAGGTTCCAACCAGTTACTTTACCACAGAGCTCCTCCACTCTGGCTCCAGCCGCACTGCCTCGGCTCGGGGGCACCAGCTGAATGTTGCCCCCATACCCAGCTGTCCTGCTGAGACCTAGCCCAGTAGGGACTCGCTTAGCATTCTGCCAGAATCTATGGGATTTTGCCATTCCTGCACTGGGCTTCCACCATCCTTCAGAGCAGCCATCCTCCTTCAAACCCCCCTTCCTTTCCACTGACTGTCGTGACAAAATTGGATATCAAAACACTTTATGCCAAACTAAAACCAAGCCATAAAGCAGATGGGTGGGATGTCCGGTGTCACCGCTGTCTCTTTGCATTTTGAGACTAGTGACAGATTCAGGACTTGAGTCATTTTCATTGTTGAGTCTCAACATTAAGGGTATGTGCGCACGTTGCTTTTTACCTGCTTTTTACCTGCTTTTTTGCTGCTTTTTCTTCTGCGCTGTTTAATGCCAAAATGGATGTGTTCTTCTATTCAAGCAAAGTCTATGGGAATTTGGGTTTCTTGTTCACACTATGTTGTTCAAAATGCTGTCTTTTTGAGGCAGAACTTTGGTCAAAAACTCAGCTTTTCAAAAAAGCAACATGTCAATTGTTTTTGCCATTTGGGTTTTGCACTGCAAAGCTGAGTTTTTGACCAAAGTTCTGCCACAAAAAGGCAGCATTTTGAACAACATAGTGTGAACAAGAAACCCAAATTCCCATAGACTTTGCTTGAATAGAAGAACACATCCATTTTGGCATTAAACAGCGCAGAAGAAAAAGCAGCAAAAAAGCAGGTAAAAAGCAGGTAAAAAGCAACGTGCGCACATACCCTAAACGTGTTTTCTTTTCCTTTGGCAGTCGTAGGGTTAATGACAATATTCCTTGCCAGCAAGCAGGCTAATTACCAGCTGAGGTCTTTCCGTTTTAGACCACTCCCAGTGCCTATATATTATCAGCAGAGGGTGCCGGTTATTTTTTGCATATGGATGATGGTCCTGGAGGTGGAAGGAGCTGCTGAAACCCTGTGCTGAAGTTGCTTTGGTGGCTGCGGGCTTGGTGCTGCCTGCAGCAGTCTGTTGTAATGTTTTCCCCATATGTCTTCCTTCCCCGGTGTGTTGTTCTAGTGCAGCAGTGGGGCTAGCATCCCACTCACTAGCCAGGGAATATTGTAGGGTCTTTTCAGGGCTTCAGGTTCCTGCTTGGCGACAGGTGAGGAACCTGTATAGAGACTGGTTAGGAATGTAGGGTACAGCGGCAGGTAAGTGTACATCTTCCCTCTCTCTAGTTTTAGGACCCTCCGTTGTTAAAGTGTCCCCGGTATACCCCTTGTTTGTCATGGTGTAACCTCTGTTGTTGTGTGTTTTGGCCCACTCCAGACTGTCCCTAGTTTGCGCCATGACATCCGGTCCCAAATCACCACCAGAGAATGGAAGTCCCCCTGATGACCCCTACTTTTATTCCTCCCACAAAGGGCGCTCCTCCCACCAATCACCTAAGCCCCATAGACCCATCCATCCTCTTAACCTTACCGTAAACTATCTGTTCTGACCAGAGCTTAACAATTAACCCCTTACTTCCTTATATTGAGGCCTAGCAACCATCCCCAGCCATGATGCCCTCACTTGAACCCCGGTGGGGTACATATGACGGGCCAATTCTATTCAAAAGGCAGTCTCTCTGGGCAAACGAGTGCTGTCATTCAAGCTAACGGGAGGAGCACGGCATGTTGATTGGGGAATGTAACGGTGCCCTGAGGTAAGGGTGTACAAAACAGCCCTCATTTACATGTGCAGGTACCATGTTATCCGACATGCCCCCTCCTCCTGTGATTGTGTGACGCCATGGCAAAACCAGGTAGTCACAGGGTTAATCCTCCTTGGTAATCTGATCCCACACTGGTACAGTTCTGCAGACACACCCCTCCCCCCAGTGTAGGAGCTAAACTAAGCAGCAGGGGAAGGGCTGGAATAGTGTGTGAGAGGAGAGGGAACAGAGCAGACTGGCATGTGAAAGTTCCCGGCTGCTGTGAAAGAGGGAAGCATGAGGAAGGGACCTGAGGTGACCGGGGCAGGGTAGTGGCTCGCCGGTACCAAGAGAGGGCCCGGATCACTGTAGGGGAGTGGGCTCCCCGTTCCTGGATGAGGAGGAGGAGAGAGAGAGAGTAGAGAACGAGGAAGGAGACAAATGTTTCTAGCTGCAGAGCAAGAAAAGGGGCCTGCTGTACCGCAGGTGTGATCCGAATAACACCCGCCGAGGACTTACGGACACCGGCAATTCCTGGTTAATTCCTGACTCTGTGTGAGTTTCTTGCAAAGCGAACTGTGAGTAACAACATCCCCCGGTCCAACCGGGGGCACGGCTCTCAGGCGGTTGCCTTCTCCTCCCTGCACCAACCACCTTAACGGGGTCCCGGGACACCAATACCCTACCCGTGGAGGGAAATCACCACCTTGCTGCCCACCACCATCCCCGGGATCCTTTAACCGTCAGCGGCAGTGCTCCGTTACCTCACCGCACACCACGGGTGGCGTCACGGACAATCAGAACTTTATCCAAAATCTAATCCTCATTTTCACTCGTGAGCGAGGAGCGCTGCTCGAGCCCCGGGTCCGGCCCCACTCGAGCCACCAAGGAGAAGGTACCGGACCCGAGCGTGATCCCCCGAGCAGCCCCCGCGACGGAGGACTGGCCCCCGCCCGCGACAACTGACACCTCACTATCCTTGTTCATAGTCTATAGAGAGTCTGGTGTGGGGCAGTTGCAGCTGTCTCAGCTCTGCTAGGTGGCCAAATCTACAACCTCTGATTATATCAGAACGGCTGCACCCAGTAATCGAAGTGATACATCGTTGGATTCAGGATTTCTTTGCCTATATCATTCTGTTCTCAGATGAGGTAGTAAAAATCTGCTGACAGATTCCCTTTAAGGATTGATTAGGCCCAGCCTGAGCCTTAACAATATGACTATTACACATCCACCTCCTGAATTAACACTTAAACACACAATGGAGCACTGATGTCGGTCCTGGGCACAATTCTCACCTCCAAGAACATTTTGTCAGGGTTATTTCTATATATTTTGTCATTAGAACATTTGAGACATTTACAGTTTCCTACATCTGAAATCTTTCTGTACAAGATGAAACCATTGTAGCACAATGTGGCGGTTCTGTCATTTTTCAGTGCATGGAAAACCCAGAATGCTTTGCACATTTTATTACTTTGAAAATCTCCATAGGGCGCATATAGACCACACTGTGGAATTATTGGCCGCGCAGCCTGCGGAGGACCTCTGCCACCTCGTCCCCGCAGCTTCTCTTGTACGTCTCTGTACTCTCTACATTAATTGAGAGGTGGGCGCCATCATTGATCCGAAAACCCCTGTCAGATCTAGGGCTAACATAATACATTCCACCTTTATACCAGTACCTTATACATGAAATAATTTATGCTCTTTTCACATTGCATTTTGCCATGCCTGTCTGAAGCATACATCCGTCAAAATCCACCGAAGGAGGACGCTGTACGGCAGATATGAGCAGCCTTTTTTCTGCCAAGGGCCATTTGCATATTTATATGATCATTCACAGCCATACAAAATTATCAACGTAAAAATTATCCTACTACGAGGGGCTGCTGATAAGTCTTTGGCTTTGTGATCTTTTTTTGTTTCTATGGCAACGAATGTCACATCACTTGAAAGCCTTATGTAGGTAATATATGTTTTCAAAATTTTGTGTTTGTTGCTTATGGCAACAGTGTTCTACGCACGCGGGAAAACAAATGCAATATTCACCGTAACTGAGAGCAGAGGGTGATAAAATTCGTGAAGGATATTCATAGTGATATGTCGCAGACATTGGGGGATCAATGCCCTTCATATTCCACACTTAAGAACTGGGTTGCTGTCGCGGGCGGAGGAGGGGACGCTGCGCTCACCCACTGCTCGGGTTCGGCTGCTGCTGCTCGGTGGTGGCTCGAGCGGTGGACCGGATCCCGGGGTCTCGAGCGGCGTTCCTCGCCCGTGAGTGAAAGGGGGAATTGGTGTGCGGTTTGGGGGGATATTGTCCGTGACACTGTCGCGGGCGGGGAGGAGGGTGTCAGCACACTACGCTCACCCCTTCTGCTCGGGTCCGGCGGCTGCTGCTCAGTGGTGGCTCGAGCGGTGGGCCGGATCCCGGGGGTTTCTCGAGCGGCACTCCTCGCCCGTGAGTGAAAGGGGGTTGTTGGGTGAGGGGATAGTTTATTGTCCGTGACGCCACCCACGGTTGTGGTGATTTCACCACCGCTGCTCAATATGGGGATCCCGGGGATGGTGATGCGGAGCAGCCAGGTGTTGTGTTGCCCCTCCGTGGGTAGGGGTTGGTGATCCCGGGGCCCGGTGATGGCTTGGGAGGTGCTGGGCCTGGTGGGCGCAGGGACGCGGGGGCAGCGCTGTGCCTTGCGGCACTGTGGTACTCACTCAGCCTGAGACGTTGACACAGTTTTTACGGTAAACCAAACGGCTGGTAAGACGGTCCCACGGACGGCTGCACTTGCTCTCCCAGTAGGTGACGGTGATGTCCCTCTTCCTAGCACCTTTGTGTACTTGTTGGTTGCGATGGGTCCCCACCGGTAACCCGCTCCCCGGCTTCAAGCTGGACCGGAGGAGCTCTACTCTTTGCCCGCAGGCGCTGGCCCTGAGAAACTGGTGCCTTGGCGGTGGCGGCGTCTCTCTTACACTGGCTGGGCTGTTGCCTTCAATCGGGACTTGGTTGTTGGGGGATCTACGTCCCCTTCACTGACGGATTTGGCAAATTCTGGCGACTCCTAGCCTTGCCGGGGTCCGAGAGGCCCCTGCCCTGGTGCTGACTGTCCTTCGGAACACTGCTCCAGACCGCCGGGCACACAGCCTCCGGGGTCCTTCCAGGAACTTCCAAACGGTCCCCCTCCAGACAGTCACCGCCATTGCTGACCTTGCTGACCTGTCCTGCACACAGCTGGACTACTTCAGGCTTTTGCACACTCCTTCTGTTCTGTCACCACTCTTGCTTTCCTCCTTTACTACTTTTCTTCCTTCACTTTCACTTAGCTGTTTACTCCTTTCTAGCCCTCAGCTAGACTTCACTCTTGCCCTGCCTGGGCTCAACTCCAGCTCTTCCCTGAGCTGACTGCCTGGTTTTTCCCGCCTCCAGAGCTGTGATCTCCTCGGTGGGCGGAGCCAACCGCCTGGCCCACCCCTTGGTGTGAATCATCAGCCTCTGGAGGAAGGCAACAAGGATTTTTGTTTAGCTTTGGTGTTCCTAACTGGGATGTAGGGTGTGGTGGTGTGTGACCTGTGTCCCCTGGCTTGCCCAGGGCGACACAACACCACCCACGGTTGTGGTGAGGTTGTGACACCACCGCTGCTCTGGACGGGTATCCCGGGAGCGATGACAGGGAGCAGCTTGGATGTTGGTTCTCCCCTCCGTGGGTAGGGGGTTGGTTGTCCCGGGGCCCCGGTGAGGGTTTTAGGGATGGCAGGCGGGTTACGGGGCCTGGTGAGGTGCAGGGTCGCGGGGGCAGCGCTGTGCCGCACGGCACGGTGGTACTCACTCAGCCAGTAATTCACACAGAGTCTCTGGTCAAACAAACGGCTGGATGGACGGGTCCCACAGGCGGCTGCGGTTGTTCTCCTCCCGGCAGGTTGATGGTGACTGCCTTTCCCTGCCTGTGTTGTGTTTACGGTTCCAATGGCTTCCCACCGGTAACCCGCTCCCCAGCTTGGATGGATGCTGAGGGAGCCCCTTTTGCCCGCAGGCTCTGGCCCTGGGAACTGTAGCCTTGGCGGTGACTGTGTTTCCCTCTACGGTGTGAGCTGTCGCCTTCAATCGGGTCTTGGCTGCTGGGAAACCCCGGAGGTTCCCTTCGCTAACGGATTTGACCGGTTTTACGGCGACTCCTAGCCTGGTCGGGGTCCGTAGGCCCTGCCGGATGGTGCTGGCTTCTCTTCACTCCCCGATCCGGTACCGGCAGGCCACCGCCCGTCCCCGGTCCGTACGGTTCACTCCAATCAGCCTCTTCTGCAGACGGTCACCACCGTCTGCCAACCTTGCTGAGTGCCCGGGCCACACACCCAGACACGGTCAGTCTCCTCTGTTACCACTTCACTCTCCTAAACTGATCTGAAAACTTTTCCCGCCTCCAGGACTGTGAACTCCTCGGTGGGCGGGACCAACCGCCTGGCCCACCCCCTGGTGTGGACATCAGCCCCTGGAGGAAGGCAACAAGGATTTGTGTTTGGCTTCGGTGTGTCTAACCGGGGTGTAGGGTGTGTTGGTGTAGTACCCGTGACGACCTGGCTTGTCCAGGGCGCCACATTGCCAAATTTAAAACGGGCCACTTCAGCCCCAATGATGAGGAACGTCCTGGACGACCGAGAGTGGTGGTTGTTCCGGAGATCGTCGATGCTGTGTACAACCTCATACTGGAGAATCCACGAATTTCAGCTAAAGCAATAGCAGACATCATGGGGATTTCCCGTGAACGTGTTTGTGTCATTATCCATGAACATTTGGACATGAGGAAGCTTCTGCAAAGTGGGTCCCCAAATGTTTGACAACAAATCAGATTTAAAAAAAATAAAAAAAAAAAAGCCCAAAACCGCAGTGTGTGCACAGGGCCTAAATGTTTTGGAAAATCCCTTGCCACGCTGCTGCAGTTCATTTAAAAAAAAACAAAAAAAAAAACCTAAATGTGCTTTACTGACTTTCCCCAGGTCCAGAGCTGATTCTCCTCCACAGGTCCAGGTGTCTATTATTGTCTGCAGAGCTGACATCACATCGATCACGCTGCAGGGAGTGAATGAGCTCAGTGACTTGTGCCACCAACTCGGTCAAAGCCGCAGAGCTTAGTGATTGCCTAAAGCACTGTTGACATTATATGAGCGTTGCAGACGATACCAGACACAGGAAGCAAGGGCTGGGACTCAAGCGGGCTTTACACGCTACGACATTGCTAGCAATTTCTAGCGATATCGAGCGTGTAAGCACCCGCCCCCGTCGTGTGCGCGATATCTTGTGTTCGCTGCCGTAGTGAACATTATCGCTACGGCAGCGTCAGACGCACTTACCTGGTCGTCGTCGTCGCTGTGACTGCCGAACAATCCCTCCCTCAAGGGGGAGGGACGTTCGGCATCACAGCGACGTCACTAAGCGGCCGGCCAATCAAAGCGGAGGGGTGGAGATGAGCGGGACGTAACATCCCGCCCACCTCCTTCCTTCCGCATTGCGGCCGGCGGCAGGTAAGGAGACGTTCCTCGCTCCTGCGGTGTCTCACATAGCGATGTGTGCTGCCGCAGGAGCGACGAACCACATCGATAATCAACCCTTAGGTTTTGGGACAACCCCTCCATGGTGAACGATTTTCACCATTTTTGAGGTCACTTAAGGTCGCTGGTGTCACACGCTGCGATATCGTTAATGACGCCGGATGTGCGTCACTAACAACGTGACCCCGACGATAAAACGTTAACGATATTGTAGCGTGTAAAGCCCCCTTTAGTGATGGACCCATAGAGGGTGAGTAGAGCATGGTTTTTGTTTTGTTTTTTTTTTTTGTTTAACAAACTGCTGCTGAGTGACAGAGGTTTTCTGAACTCGAACTCCCTTGCAACAGTATGTCCTGCACTGGGTGCGGGTGAATGGAGCAGACACGCAGTGCCGTCTGTTATCACTGCAATTGTATTGACCTCAAAAATGATGTTGCCAAAAACTCTGCTAAAAAGCTTTGTGTGAAGGAATCTTGAATGACTTAAGGAATTCCACCAAGGAAGCGGAGGGTGGACGGGCGCAGGTTGGAGGATCTGGGCATTTTCGGTGTACACAGGTCTTGTAGAGGTGATACATTGGAGTAAGAAATCAGTGAACTAGAGAAATAATCCGCTCTTTATTTACCTCTGTCACCCACTCAGTCTAGGCAAACAGCCATAAAAGCCATGTCTGCTAGTAATCCTGTAAAGAAAAGCAGAAGTTACCATAGACAGACAGATAATGGCAGAGAAAATCTGTCACTATGTGTGATTATGTGCCTAGGAGTAATTAAGGTGCCCCTATCATACCTATGTGGATGGAGAGGAGGGGAAGTAGCTCACGGACTATGGCCAACTTCACCTGTAGGGTGTAGGGTAGGGGCGGACATATTATTGATGCAACCTGTGCAGCCACAAAGGGGCCCAACCGGTAAAGGGTGCCTACTTTCTCCTCTAATGTAGCATGCAAAGGCAGAACTATTGGACTGCAAGGGGCACATTATATTGTGCTTGCCCAGGGGCCCCCTCTGCCTGTGCAAACTGCTGGTGTAGGCTCATAAATGTGAGTGTCCCGCTAGGTACGGGGAAGGGAAAGGAAACCCTGTGTCTAGGGAAAGGGAGGATGGTGACCCCTGACCAAACCTACTGCTGGTCCCTGGGGTCCCTCTCCACCCTAGATAGGTTCCACACCTATGCACCGAGCCGGATACCTGACCCTAGGTATCCCTAGTGCTGGGCCCTAAATAGGGAATGGATGGGATGACCTCTTCATCAACCCCACTAAAAATTATAGAAAACACAAGGAGGACACACAGGGGAAAAATGCATGAATTACTTATCCACAGAAGACACCGGTAGAAGTTCAGCAAAATTTTCAGCAACGATATCACAGAGGAGTACAAGCCACCTGCTTGCAACCAAGGCTTGAATGAACTGAAAATATCACCAGCACCCATCCAAGGAAGGAAGGGGTATTTAAGCACCAAGGCAAGGCTGATGATCAGCAGCTGGATGGAAGGCGAGCTACTGCTTGGTGCAAAAGTGAAAGAAATAAATCCAGCAGGAAAGCTACCTATGCCAATGAATACTGACAGGAGGAACAATGGAAAGTCAGGGAACATTCTGTGCAGCCAGACACTGTGACCTTCTATGGCCAGACACTGTCACCATGACACACCCATGACATTGAGTTCCCTCACCTACAGGGCATCCTAAACTTCTCAGAGACCAGCACTCGCAAACGTATTCTTCTTATCTCTAATTTATGTTAATTTCCTTGTTGGAAATGAAAATAAATTATGGATAAGAAGAATAAGTTTGTAAGTGCTGGTCTTTGAGAAGTTTTGGATTTTGAGTCAGAGATCCCATCACTTTTGCATTACAACAGGAGTGCCCGCCTGGATATTTTGGAGTGAAGACTCTTGGGCAGCCTGTGACACCCCAGTCCCTGATTCACACTGGCGGCTTTCTCCATAGAAGTGAATAGAGAAGTGGTTGTGCTGGTATGGGAACTACAGAAGGAATCGAGCTGAAATTCTGATAGGTGAGGATCCAAGAGGTGGTGCCCTCCCTTACCGGATATTTATAATGTATCCTCCGGAAAAAAGGTTGAACATGGGATAATCCCTTTATTACCAGTCCAGCCCTTATGGGTCCTATGTAAGGGCAGACAACCTGAGCATAAAGTATTTACACGCAACGACATCGCTAACGAGATGTCATTGGGGTCACGGAATTCGTGACGCACATCCGGCCTTGTTAGCGACGTCGTTGCGTGTAATACCTACGAGCGAGTGTTAACTATCAAAAATACTCACCACATTGTTGATCGTTGACACGTCGTTCATTTTCATAATATCGTTGTTCGTCGTTCCTGAGGCAGCACACATCGCTACGTGTGACACCCCGGGAACGACGAACAGCAGCTTACCTGCATCCTCCGGCAACGAGGTGGGCGTGTCTTTCCTTTGGCTGCTCTCCGCCCCTCCACTTCTATTGGCCGTCTGCCGTGTGACGTCGCTGTGACGACGCACAACCGCCCCCTGAGAAAAGAGGCTGTTCGCCGCCCACAGCGACGTCGCTAGGAAGGTAAGGATGTGTGACGGGTACTAGCAGTATTGTGCGCCACGGGCAGCGATTTGCCTGTGACGCACAAACGACGGGGGCGGGTGCTTTCACGAATGACATCGCTAGCGATGTCGCTGCATGTAAAGCAGCCTTTAGGCTATGTGCGCACGTTTTCTGCATCAAATCCACATTTTCTGGCAGAAAAAAAATAAAAAAGCATGCGATTTTGGTGCGTTTTTGTGCCACACGTTTTTCTTAATGAAGTCAGTGGGTGGAAGGGCGAAAAAGCGCACAGAGAATTGACATGTCGCACCAAATCTGCGAGGAAAAAATAAGCAACATGCGCACAGTGCTTCAAAATTCTCATTGACTTTGCTAACATAAGGATATGCATGCAGATTTGTGTAAAATCTGCATCAAAAAAGCACCGTGTGCACACAGCCTAATAAAGAGTATATGGTTATGCATACAACACACAGACTAGGTGCCAGGTCTACTTTAGCTCCTTGATATGTGTATTATTATTATTATTATTATTATTATAGCGCCATCTATTCCATGGCGCTTTACATGTGAAAGGGGTATATATAATAGGGACAAGTACAATAATCAGAAACAATACAAGGCACAGACTGGTACAGGAGGAGAGAGGTCCCTGCCCACGAGGGCTCACAGTCTACAAGGGATAGGTGAGGATACAGTAAGTGAGGAACCTGCCCACGAAGGCTCACAGTCTACAGAGGATAGGTGAAGATACAGTAGGTGAGGACCCTGCCTGCGAGGGATCAGTCTACAGGGGATGGGTGAGGATACAGTAGGTGGGGACCCTGCCCGCGAGGGCTCACAGTCTACAAGGGATGGGTGAGAATACAGTAGGTGAGGACCCTGCCCGCGAGGGCTCACAGTCTACAAGGGATGGGTGAGAATACAGTAGGTGAGGACCCTGCCCGCAAGCGCTCACAGTCTACAAGGGATGGGTGAGGATACAGTAGGTGAGGACCCTTCCTGCGAGGGCTCACAGTGTATAAGGGATAGGTGAGGGTAGAACTGGTTGTGCGGCGAGGTATCAGACTGAGGGTTACGGCAGGTTGTAGACTTGTCGGAAGAGGTGCGTCTTCAGGTTCCTTTTGAAGCTTGTCAAGGTAGGCGAGAGTCTGATGTGCTGTGGCAGAGCGTTCCAGAGTATGGGGGAGACACAGGAGAAATCTTGGATGCGATGGTGAGAAGAGGAGATGAGAGGGGAGCAGAGAAGGAGATCTTGTGAGGATTGAAGGTTACGAGCAGGTAGGTACCGGGAGACCAGGTCACAGACGTGTATATACTATATGTTGAAAAATAGAAAACATGGGTGTTGTAATGGGTGTCCTTATGTTTTTTTTAAGTGACTGTAAATCTTACTGTTACTTAGGAAATTCCAGATCGCCATGTTGCCAAACTGGTTTTACAATTGTGAACAGTTCTTGAAAAACAGTAAATGCAGATCGCAAGAAGTAGATAAGTCACCCGTTCAGTCCGTTTTCTTGTTGTTCAAACTTTTATTTTTTTCCCAGTTTGTTACTATTTTGAACAAAGTTCTCCAACTTTTCCAAAATAGGTGTTTGATGCTTGGAGGTTTTTGGGACACCCGTCAATAATGATGAAAGGGTAGGCTCGATCCCATTCCTGGTGGAGAAGTTTAGCCTATCCAAGGACGTAGAGCGCCGAGCCAAAATTAAATTAGGTTTTAATGTCTGTACAGATATACACAGCTGAGATGAGTTTACAATTTGGCCCAACTCCTCGTTAACTCTATTTCTTAAGACAATTGATAGTGATTTCTAAAAAGTCCCACCTTCCAGGGACACGGGTAACATGACTTCTCCGGGAGTGTGATGGATGATGTGACTTTCCTCTATTATTTGCATTATTTCATGCTTCCTGTTTTTGTTTGACAAAAAATAGATTTCTGCCAGCCTGGCATCTGCTATTCAGGCGCCCACATTGACAAAGTGTTAAAAACACATCTCACTACTAGACAGTGGTAACAAACTGTGTTCTCATCAGGACAGGGATGGTAGACACATGACGGCTATTTAAAGGGGTATTCTAATCTGATGTTGGAGACCCTGGCTAGTCCGGAGACTTTAGACATTTTTTACTACGATAAATCTTTGACAAATCTGCATATCACACATGCATAGACCCTCCCCATTACTAATCTAGGGCTTTGTGGCAGCTGTGGGCTGTTATTAACCCCTTTTATTACCCTAATTGCCACCATACCAGGGCAATTGGGAAGAGCTGGGTAAAGTTCTGCATCTAATTTACATGACAATTTCTGGCAGCTGCAAGCTGCTATTTTTAGGCTGGGGCGACCCAATAAGCATAGGTCTCCCCAGTCTGAGAATGCAAGCTCCCAGCTGTCGGGTGTTATCATGCCTGGGTATCAAAATTGGGAGGGACCGCATGCCGTTTTTATTTTTTTTTTATTTAAATAATTATAATAAAAAAAGCCCCGCATGCGGTTCCTCTTACTTTGTTACACAGCCAAATAAGCACACAGCTGGGGGCTGCAGTCTGTAGCCGTGGGCTTTATCTATGCTGGATATCGTAATACGGGGGGGCCCTATGCCAAATAGTATATTTTTATACCATGATACTGATCCAAAACCCTGTTATTGGTTGCAGTCAGATGCTGTCACACAGGCTGGGGGTGCGTCTGACTGCAACCAATCACAGACGCCAGGACAGCTGGTGGGTGGGGAAAGCAGTTCATATGGATGAGTATTAATGAGAGGCCCAAGAAGGGAAAGAGAGGCCGCTGGAGCAGTGTAGAGCCACGAAGGAACTTCAGTGAGTTGAGGCACTTACTTCATTCTTATTTTCTTTATTTTTCCTTTAATTTTTATTTTTTTTTAATTTTCCCGAGAGCCGGATCCGGATTAACATCCAGAATCCCAAGACGGGGTTCGGGTCTCGGGAACTTTTGAAACCGCGCAGATCCGGACTTTTACAGCTCGGGTCCGTCCATTACTAATTGCTACACAATTGTGGAACCATTCCTACTATGGAGGTCATGCTGGACATCCTGATCTTACACCGAAAAGGTCTCTGAGAATACCAGTGTTGTAAATGACTGGTGATAGTTTGGGGCTCAGGATCTTCTAATTACTGTTGTGAAATAAAGCTCCATCCTCTGGTGAACTACAAGTCCAAGCATTTATGTGCTGTGCCTTAGTGATTTAGTTGTTATCCTCCTATAGGAAAAACTATACATCTTTCTCAACAAATTCCAGCATATACTTCCATTGGTTCCCCCATTAAACAAGAAGTCAAGAATAGAAAGAATTCCAAAAATTAGACCCCTTCCTTGACCCAAAGATTGGGTCACGAGACCTAAGACCACCAAATTACTGACATTAACCATTTAAAGGCAGAAAACTTCCGTAGTATAGGGTAAACTTACTGACCAATGAAGGTCTGACCACTGGGCACCCAAGGATCCCAATAACTGGAATCTGGAATACCCCATGTGGCATTCATTGTCTATGGAACACGCTACAGCTCTTGCTATTTCTGGCAGTCCCATAGACTGCAGGGCGAGCATGTACAACTCCAGTCCTTTCAAGATGGACCAGTTCCAATATTCAAGAACCCTATTCTCAGAATCCTTGGGTTCCGAACATTTGGACCCCAGGAGGTTGGCATGTTAGACCCTAGGCTCTACATAGGGGATTTGTGTGATTTTTGAAAATAACCAAACTGTACATGTAGCTCGTGCAAAAATAAGTCCAGTAATACCTTTACATGGCCAGTCCACTCCTCCATTACTTACAAATCGGCTTTTGAATTCATATGCAAATAGATTTTGTAGATCTGAAGCCTCTGTCACTCCAGCTCTATTCCCCGCCCAATGCGGACTGCACCTGCTTGATTGATGGCTCCTTTGCCTGATAACACACAACACAGAGGCTCTCAGTCAATCAGGAGGAGGCAGCACTGGGCAGGAAATAGAGCTGGAGTGACGTAGGCTTCAAATCTACAAATAGCTCTTCAGCCTCATATGCATAGCAATTCAAAGGCTAATTTCTCAGTAATGGAGGAGTGAACTGGCAATGTAAAGGTATTGCTGGATTTGTCTGTGAAAAGGCTACATAGGCATATAAATAGTTTGGATGTATGAAATCCTCCCCCTGCTTGACTGATGGCTCTTTTGCTGGCTATTGCTTATGAATAAGGAGTCTGTTCTTCTCCGAAACGCTTTAAGCATATTTATACTCTGCAGTTGGTCAGATTTTTCATTTTATGAATTTTGAATAATGAAAATACTTTTACTACATCGGTGCTGGATTCTCTCTCCTCCCTTGTTCCTCTTGATGGTACTGATGGCTCTTTTGCCTGAAGGTCATACAGCATAGAGGCTGTCAGTTAAGCCGAAAGAGGCAGCTCTGGGCAGAGAATAGAGCTGGAGTGACATAGCCTTCAAATCTACAAATAGCACTTCCGACTAATTTGCATATCAATTCAAACTCTGATTTCTCAGTAATGAAGGAAGGGATAGGCCATGTAAAGGTATTGCTGGACTTGTCTGTAAAAGAGCTACATCCGCATATAAATAGTTTGGATGGATGAAATCCTCCTTCTGCTTGACCGATGGCTCCTTTGCCTAAAGTCACACAGCACAGAGGCTGTCAGTTTAGCAGGAGGATGCGGTGCTGGGTGGGGAATAGAGCTGGAGTGACGAAGTCTTAAAATGTACAAATGGCCCTGAAGCCTAATGTGCATATCAATTCAAAAGCTTATTTCTCAGTAATGGAGGAGGGGACCTGCCATCTAAAGGTATTGCTGGATTTGTCTCTGAAAGAGCTACATCTGCATATAAGTAGTTTCAATGGATGAAATCCTCCCAATGCTTGACTGATGGCTCCTTTGCCTGAAGTCACACAGCACAGAGGCTGTCAGTTAAGCAGGAGGAGGCGGCGCTGGGTTGGGATTAGAGCTGGAGTGATGAAGGCTTCAAATTCACAAATAGCGTTTCAGGCTGATTTGTGTAGTAATGGAGGAGTGGACTGGCCATGTAAAGGTATTACTGACTTGTCTGTGAAAAAGCAACATGCCCATAGAAATAGTTTGGGGGGAGGTAAAATCCTGCTGACAGATTCCCTTTATAGCTCATTTCTAGAAGGGCCACCAGCACAGAAGTATCTGTCTCTGATGACACCCCAATGTGGATTTGGCACTACTAAAGTTTTAATAAGAAACATTTCCAACCACCGTGCGGAGCTGCCGCCCGACCACCGTGCGGAGCTGCCGCCCGACCACCGTGCGGAGCTGCCGCCCGACCACCGTGCGGAACTGCCGCCCGACCACCGTACGGAGCTGCCGCCCGACCACCGTGCGGAGCTGCCGCCCGACCACCGTGAGGAGCTGCCGCCCGGCCACCGTGCGGAGCTGCCACCCAACCACCGTACGGAGCTGCCGCCCAACCACCGTGCGGAGCTGCCGCCTCACCACCATACAGAGCTGCCGCCTGACCACCGTGCGGAGCTGCCGCCCGACCACCGTGCGGAGCTGCCGCCCGACCACCGTACGGAGCTGCCGCCCAACCACCGTGCGGAGCTGCCGCCTCACCACCATACAGAGCTGCCGCCCGACCACCGTGCGGAGCTGCCGCCCGACCACCGTGCGGAGCTGCCGCCCGACCACCGTGCGGAGCTGCCGCCCAACCACCGTGCGGAGCTGCCGCCTCACCACCATACAGAGCTGCCGCCCGACCACCGTGCGGAGCTGCCGCCCGACCACCGTGCGGAGCTGCCGCCCGACCACCGTACGGAGCTGCCGCCTCACCACCATACAGAGCTGCCGCCTCACCACCATACAGAGCTGCCGCCCGACCACCATACGGAGCTGCCGCCTCACCACCATACAGAGCTGCCGCCCGACCACCGTGCGGAGCTGCCGCCCGACCACCATACGGAGCTGCCGCCCGACCACCGTACGGAGCTGTCGCCTCACCACCATACAGAGCTGCCGCCTCACCACCATACAGAGCTGCCGCCCGACCACCATACGGAGCTGCCGCCCGACCACCGTGTGGAGCTGCCGCCCGACCACCGTGCGGAGCTGCCGCCCAATCTACACCCCACCTACTGTCTCCTCCCCAAAATCCTATAGAATGTAAGCCCGCAAGGGCAGGGCCCTCTTCCCTCTGTACTAGTCTGTCTATTGTAATTGTATATGTAACCCCTTCTCATGTACAGTACCATGGAATTAATGGTGCTTTATAAATAAATAATAATAATAATAATTTCTTGCCAGGCTCATTCCAAATATCTAAAATCTCAGTATATACCAGTAAAAAGATAAATTCCAAGATTTGTCACCCTGAGGCCACTTTTTAGCTGAACTGGTTACCTGTCTGCAGGGGTTGTCAGGAATTCCTGTGTATATTGGGGCAGAGTCGCTTTTCTCGCTTCCCGCACAGAAGAGTTAATTTCCCCCTGACTTGCTCTTAGCAGAAAAACTAGTTTAGGGAAGTTCTCTCTTCTGGGTCTAGTAAATAATGAAGTTTCATGGCTCATTTACAGCGTGCTGAGTGACACTTGGCGCCTCTGGTCAGCGCTGTCTGCGGTGCCGGTGAATGGCGTCCAGCCGCAGTCAGACAATGCCGCCTCATCCCGTGAGCGGTGACATGAAGCGTGTTCTGCGGGGATCGCTCGTGTCGTATTGTGCTGCGAGCTTTCTGGACCGAAATAACCAGACCAAAGTAAACAGGACCGAAAACCAGCGCAACTTTTAATATTTAATCCGATGTATTTAGCCTCTATTCTCTGTAATCCCTTCCCACCGAGGCCAATTTTCATCTTTGCGCTTTCATTATTTTTCCTCTCCTTCTCCTAAGACCTATAATTTTTTATTTTTTTGTAGCTGTAGCCGTATGAGGGCTTGTTTTTTGCAGGACAAGTTGTAGCTTTCAATGAGATCATTCACATTATAACATAATGTACGGAAAAGCAGGGAAAAAAATTGTGAGAGCAGTGAAGTGGTGGAATATATTCTATAAATAAGTAAAAATCAAAAAATCAAAAATATGAAAAAAATTGGTTTGTGTTGCTTTTTTCTGAGACCCATAACCTTGTTTTTTATTTTTCTGTTTGGTCCTTTGCATGAGATGACATTTTTTGGTACCATTTCAGCTTGAAGGTGGACGGCCAGCTTCGGCTTGGAGGTGGACGGCCAGCTTCGGCTTGGAGGAGGACGGCCAGCTTTGGCTTGGAGGAGGACAGCCAGCTTTGGCTTGGAGGTGGACGGCCAGCTTCGGCTTGGAGGAGGACGGCCAGCTTTGGCTTGGAGGAGGACAGCCAGCTTTGGCTTGGAGGCGGACGGCCAGCTTCGGCTTGGAAGCGGACGGCCAGCTTCGGCTTGGAGGAGGACGGCCAGCTTCGGCTTGGAGGCGGACGGCCAGCTTCGGCTTGGAGGCGGACGGCCAGCTTCGGCTTGGAGGCGGACGGCCAGCTTCGGCTTGGAGGCGGACGGCCAGCTTCGGCTTGGAGGCGGACGGCCAGCTTCGGCTTGGAGGCGGACGGCCAGCTTCGGCTTGGAGGTGGACGGCCAGCTTCGGCTTGGAGGTGGACGGCCAGCTTCGGCTTGGAGGCGGACGGCCAGCTTCGGCTTGGAGGCGGACGGCCAGCTTCGGCTTGGAAGCGGACGGCCAGCTTCGGCTTGGAGGCGGACGGACAGCTTCGGCTTGGAGGCGGACGGACAGCTTCGGCTTGGAGGTGGACGGCCAGCTTCGGCTTGGAGGTGGACGGCCAGCTTCGGCTTGGAGGTGGACGGCCAGCTTCGGCTTGGAGGTGGACGGCCAGCTTCGGCTTGGAGGCGGACGGCCAGCTTCGGCTTGGAGGCGGACGGCCAGCTTCGGCTTGGAGGCGGACGGCCAGCTTCGGCTTGGAGGCGGACGGCCAGCTTCGGCTTGGAGGCGGACGGCCAGCTTCGGCTTGGAGGTGGACGGCCAGCTTCGGCTTGGAGGTGGACGGCCAGCTTCGGCTTGGAGGTGGACGGCCAGCTTCGGCTTGGAGGTGGACGGCCAGCTTCGGCTTGGAGGTGGACGGCCAGCTTCGGCTTGGAGGTGGACGGCCAGCTTCGGCTTGGAGCTGGACGGCCAGCTTCGGCTTGGTGGAAGAAAGCAACAGGATGATTTGGGAGCTACACTATCCCTATTCCAGTGCCTCCAGCGTTACATAACCTAGCCTCACGTGACATATCCTAGCGCTGGAGACGCTGACTAACTAGGGCTTAGTTTTGGAGTAGGGCTTATATTTAAAGCCTATTCCAAAAATCGCTAGAAATCAAGCTAGGGCTTATTTTTGGAAAAGCACAGTACTTTATTTTTAAATGCACCAAATATGCGCCGTACCGGTACGATGGATGTTGGTGAGGAGTGGATAAAATCCATCTCCACATTTTAACATCGTTCTAGTTAATTCCAGCATTCTTTGCTGCTAAACTCTTTATCCAGGTCAGAGTTCTTTTTTTGTTTCTTGGCTACAGAGCATCAAATCCCCCACAAAGACAGTTTTAAATATTAAAAGTCTGATTGCATGCAAGTACCAGTAGGGGGAGCTCCCAGCATACTTTTTTTTACTGGTCTTTTCTTACTGACGGGTGTAGGCAATCCATGGCTGACTATCCGCTGGATCGGGGAGCTGATGCTATTGCTTTTTGGATCTCTGGCACCAGCACTGCCACATAGTTAGATTAGATTACTATACTGTGTCTGCTGAAAAATTTGCAGGGAAATATAGGAAATATGATAATCTGCCACCACTAAATGTTAAAGTGATTGTCCATTTTTTCATATAAATTCTGGGCTATCCAAGCAGCCTCATAGGGAATAAATGGAGAGCAGGTTGGACATGTGCACTGTCGCTCCATTTTAACGGGGATCAAAGTTCCCTTTTCTGCCATATGGTGCAGATTCCAATGACCGACCCCCCCCCCCATTGATCACCTTTCCTATGGATAGGGGATGATTTATTTTCATGGGACACCCCCTTTAATATCAGATTAGCAAGGCTTCAATTTCCATTCCATTCCCTAATAAATTCTAGTACGTTTTTCAAATATTTTTTTAGCATAGTAACAAAACAATGGAATTGTCCGATGACGAAAACCAATGGTCCCTAACAGATCACAATGACATATGATGGGATCTATCAAGTTTTCATCATCTTACTGGAATTTGTCACTAAGGCTCTAACAACGCCTCCAATGCACGTGTTCTATAGGCGTCACACTTCATTCTCTGGCCACTGGGAGGTGCTGTTCTGCATCATATTAGAAGCATAATATATTGATTAAACTAATTATAAGAACTAAACTATAAACCTTTAGTGTATATCTAGAAATTGGAGTAGCATTCATACTATACAAGCGCGGGATCCTGGTACTTTATATACAAGTTATTTTGTTTTTCTTTAAGCTATAAAATAACTCAATGGAATATCGTATTTCACGTTGCCTATCGAGAATGACGTGATGGTAAAAGCTTCTCCGGAGTTTGTCGAGTAAGATAATTCTAAACCAAATCATGAAGTATGACAGGAGTGCTGATTTAGACGTATTTCGTGCATACTTAATACTTGTCACGACATGTGCGCTCCCTGTAAAAGCAGAGCCGGAACGCAGGACGATGGCAGAGGTACAGTCCGTCTAGAACGCGGGAACGTTTTATGTTCTAGAAGCCAAAGAACAAACAAAAACAAAATGATTCTAAACTCAACAGAAAATATTCGACTCTACTCTGTATAAACCCATGGGTCACGGACGTCTCTCGTTTCAGTAGATGTTCTCTCGCTCACAAATACTTTAGATGTGTGACGCCCTGGATTAGCCAGGTAGTCACAGGTAGACCCCCGCACAACACCAGTCCCACACAAGGTAACACCAGCCAACCACATAAAACCCTAGTCACCTCCCTCAGGGCTGGATGGACACACCAGGGGGCGGAGCCAGGCGGTTGGACACGCCCAGCGAGGAGTTCAGAGAGTCTGAGGCTGGAACACAGAGTCAGATCAGTTTTGGAGTTTAGTGGAGGAGGTGAGGCCTGTGTGACAGGCCTGTGACAGACTGACAGGTGCCAGGGTTGGAGCCCGGGCACCTTTGGCTAGGAGGCAAGCGGGGGCCTCAGCCTGCAGGAGTCGGGAAGACGGTTCGGTGGAATCGTGGTGGATCGGGACAGGATAGTGGCCCGCCGGTACCGACCCGGGGAACCGACTCGGAAACCGGAGCACAGAGGGGGGTACTCAGACCCTGAAACGAGGTCCAGAAGCCACTGGACCGAGTTAATTAACTGATTGCGGTCTGTACTATAGGTCCTTTCCCACCCAAAGTCCCGACTGAAGACAACAGCCCAACGAGGGGGATAGAAAGCCACAGCACAGGCAGAGAGATCCCACGGGCTAGCGTCTGCGGGCAAAAAGGCTCTCCCGACATCCACGAAGCCGGGGAGCGGCAAAATTGGGGTCATTCATGAAAAATAAGAACCAATGGCTCTAATATAAAAAAAGCCAAACTACTTTGAGATTGGAACCTGCAATGTCATTTTTAGGACCTACTCAGCAGATCGGTGATTTCTGGTGTTTTTTGTTGCCTCCATTAGTTCTGCTTGATATGTGGACACTTACCCTTTGGGGCTTATTCCACCATGATTTTTTCTCCAAATCTGCAGTAAGTTACGGGAGCAGCAAAATTAAAGGGCTGGTTCACTCCTCTGCAAAAGTGACCACATTTTTGTAAAACTGATAGGGAAGACTTTTTGTAAATACCTTGTGCAGCCAATTCTGGTGTGAGCGGCGCTATTGCGGTCCGCTCAACCTCTTGGCATGACCTCCGGGCTCCGTGACCTCTGGGATCCGTAGATGTCTCGTCAACTTCTAGTTGACTTGACATCACTGCAGCGGGCCTCAGTCTTCCTGAAAGACTGGGCTGAGGGCAGCGTTTCACCGCTCGTCACAGCCCAGCATTGCCCTTGCTTGCGGCACTCTGCAGTGAAGGAGACATGCTGCGCAGTGACGCTGGGCTGTGATGAGCGGTGAAACTCCGCCCACAGCCAGTCACTCAGGAAGACTGGGTCCGGCCGCGGTGATGTCAGGTCAACTGGAAGTTGACCTGACATCACCAGATCTCAGAGGTGATGGAGCCCTGGTGGTCACTTCATGGGGATAAGCGGACCACAACAGCGCCACTCACAGGCATAATTGGCTGATCAAGGTATATAGAAAAATCCTTCCCTATCACTTTTACAGGGATGTAACCACTATGGCACCCCTTTAATTAATAAAAACTGACCCATGTGTGGGATTATTAAACCCACATCATGTCAATGCTTTCTGCCAATTGTCACCACGCATTTCAATGCATAAGGAGAAATTGGCAATGATGTCATACATGCGGATTTTGTTGCACATTTTGAAAGATTTTTTTTGGGGTCCATCTGAGCTTATATTTAACCAGGAGATAGTGCCAAGCGAATACACATGTAGCAGAGTTAATCTGCACTGCTGCTCCTTGGCACATGTTTCTCGCCTGCTTGTATCGTTGCTGGCTGTCTTGGCCTTGGCTATAACAAACAACTTCTTGGTCAAGAAGTATCAGAGATTGAACCTTCTAAAAAAGTTATCGTCTTAATGCACCAATACAGCGTTTTGTTTTCTTTATTGCACCGCTAGAGTTGTGCTTTAAATCTAAGCCCCCTTAGCCCTGCCTGATACTCACCGTCCTCCTTTTCCAGCGTCACTCCAGTCATTCTGCACTGAAAAGTGATCTGCTGGCAGCTTCAGTGTTTCGTACAGTGTGTCAGAGGTCACTCTTCAATACAAGTCTATGGGAGCCTCATTTTGACTCTCATAGACTTGCATTGCTCGCCTAAGACATAGCTTCTGATTTTCAGCCAGTTAGAAATTATGGCCACAAGATGGCACTGTGGAAGCGAAGCAGCATCGGTAAAGTATGGAAACGCTAGAACAGGATTCCCCAACTCCAGTCCTCGAGGGCCGCCAACAGTGCATGTTTTCAGGATTTCCTTAGCATTGCATGGGTGTTGGAATCATCAACTGTGCAGGTGATTAAATTATCACATGTGCAATACTAAGGAAATCCTGAAAACATGCACTGTTGGCGGCCCTTGAGGACTGGAATTGGGGACCCATGCGCTAGAAGGTGAATGTAAAACAGAGGGTGAGGGGCTTATATTTAAAGCACGACTCCATCACTTAAAAAAAAACACTGTAGTGGTGTCGGTGGGTCGGGTTTTGCTAGTTATTCCCGCCCCTGTCTGGTGCCTGTCCTTCCTCCCTCCATCTTCCCGCTGTATTAACAGAGACTGGGGGAGGAAGGACAGGCAGCAGACGGGCAGGAAAAACTAGCAAAACTCAACCCACCTATTAGATATTCCGTTGCACCTATCAATCAAATAACAGTGCATTTCACAAACTTTACTTGCCTATATTTCAGAAAGTATACATCCGATCTCACAACTAAAGGTATGTATAGAATCAGCCTGATAGCGCCAGTATAGCACTGGCTTTAGTTTTATAGGAAAATCCTAGTGGTTGGTCCTCTTTAAGCATCTTTTCAGGCTTCTAGGACACCACCTGAGTTGCCAATCGTCCAGATATTCCAGGAAAGTCTGAAATATTGTGCAGACTTATATATGTTTATATTGTCTGTAATTTTCATCATTTTCCAGTTATACAGAATGCAGTTAATCTCGTCATATCAGAATTATGGGCTGTAGACATGAATCACTTATAATCATGAGTTATTATGGTTTTCCAATGTTTCCATAAAAAATTATAATGGTTCCTTACTGACTAACCCAATGCAATGGAAAAAAAAAATATTAGTGATTTAAAATATTAAAGGGAATCCTTCAGCATTTTTTTACCGTTTCAATAAAATCAGTGTTTTGGTTTTTTTTGAACCATAAATGTTATTGATTTTTAACAAAAATTGAACATACATGTTATGAGTTATTTTGTCCAGTAAAATCAGTGTTTTATTAGCAGGAGATTATCATTACAAGATGATCAGCCTCCTGATCTATCCCCGCCCTCACCAGAGATTAGCAGCTCTCTATCAATATACATTGTACACCGATGCTCTTGAATTGTTTAAATAAGGTCATCCATAATTGTGTGCATTTTATTGTACATTTATACTATAGGGGATTATTTGATGTCTATTAGATAGACATTCTGCAGAAAACAAACACTGGAAGAGTGACAAACAAGCCGGATAAAAATCATTAGCCGTGTACGTGTGAAGAAGAGAGCGGTTATTTATGGGCGGCTATTATATAGCTGTGCGGATCTTGCATTACATAAAACTAACAAAGCACAGCTTCTAAAATGTTGTTCGGGGTTTTGGGAAGCCTTTAAATGGCTGCAATAAATCCCTGGTCTCAAAAATATAACAAGTCTATGGCTAATCAATCTGGGGCTATAAAAGGGAAGCTGACGGATTAAATGACTGTCAGCAAACATCTGGAAGACAATTTGATGTCATTTATATCACGCGAAAACCACTAGAACACACCTCTATAAAAAATATATTTTTATTCAATTTATAATAGAAAATAAATATGACACCAAATGTCTGACAAACACACAAAGACACTGTGCTCATCAAGGCCTAGTGGAGAGTAGAGGGAGCGTGCAGAGATAGATAGCTGAATAATTTTCAGTGAACTAGGAGGAACTACGATACTCCTCAACTCCTCCTGCCTACTTGCGGAGAGTGCTATAAGGTATTGAACACTCCCCGCTCCGGGTGGCTGTCCCTATATATCCCTACGCTCCACTAGCCTAAACCACCACCACCAAGTGCATTGTGACAAGACCAGGACAACATGTAATGTATAAAATCTGTTGGTTCCTGACTCGGACTGGAGACTATGCTACAGTCCAGATACTGTAAACAGCAGTTTAGGACAGAGCTATGGACCCAACAAGATCGGTGCCCACAGCTCCTCCCGACGCGTTTCCCCCCCTCCTAAAAAAATATTCGGGGGTTCATCAGGGGTGATTAGCCAACATACACTTGGAACAGCATCCAAGTGTGGTGTAATAGCAGCAGCAGGGTGTGCTTGTACAGTATAACTTGACACCATCAACTCAAGGGACTATAGATGTCCTCTCTTCTTAGGTCCACTTTTCTTTTCCTCCAAAATATGGTATTAATGTTGTTCAGTGTCTCACCTCACCATATCCATTCTAGGTGAATGATGCATGATGTTCTCCAAGGACAATAAACCCTTTAGCGCCACTTCTAGGCCTTTGCTATGAGTCTAAAAAGAGGGTTTAAGGTGATGGACGGTATACAGTTTGGCACTTGAGATAAGGTGCAAGCAGCAGGGACATTACGGACCTTTAGATCTCTAGCCTGGGAGGCCATATCGCTGTGCCCTGGGGAACTTCATACGCCTTAACGCCTGGTACCTTGGTCACTGAAGACCGAGCCTTCTGCTGAACGTGTTCATTCACTAGTGGGATCTGAAGCAGTTACCTAGGACTCCCACTAAGGAAATACCTGGGGCTTCCACTAAGGATATATCAGTGCCCAGGGGGCTAACCAGGAGAGCAGGATCCACATCCTAAGAGAGGGCAGATAGATTTTTTTCTGCTAGAGAGTGCATGCTGCACCTTATCTCAAGTGCCAAACTGTATACCGTCCATCACCTTAAACCCTCTTTTTAGACTCATAGCAAAGGCCTAGAAGTGGCGCTAAAGGGTTTATTGTCCTTGGAGAACATCATGCATCATTCACCTAGAATGGATATGGTGAGGTGAGACACTGAACAACATTAATACCATATTTTGGAGGAAAAGAAAAGTGGACCTAAGAAGAGAGGACATCTATAGTCCCTTGAGTTGATGGTGTCAAGTTATACTGTACAAGCACACCCTGCTGCTGCTATTACACCACACTTGGATGCTGTTCCAAGTGTATGTTGGCTAATCACCCCTGATGAACCCCCGAATATTTTTTTAGGAGGGGGGGAAACGCGTCGGGAGGAGCTGTGGGCACCGATCCTGTTGGGTCCATAGCTCTGTCCTAAACTGCTGTTTACAGTATCTGGACTGTAGCATAGTCTCCAGTCCGAGTCAGGAACCAACAGATTTTATACATTACATGTTGTCCTGGTCTTGTCACAATGCACTTGGTGGTGGTGGTTTAGGCTAGTGGAGCGTAGGGATATATAGGGACAGCCACCCGGAGCGGGGAGTGTTCAATACCTTATAGCACTCTCCGCAAGTAGGCAGGAGGAGTTGAGGAGTATCGTAGTTCCTCCTAGTTCACTGAAAATTATTCAGCTATCTATCTCTGCACGCTCCCTCTACTCTCCACTAGGCCTTGATGAGCACAGTGTCTTTGTGTGTTTGTCAGACATTTGGTGTCATATTTATTTTCTATTATAAATTGAATAAAAATATATTTTTTATAGAGGTGTGTTCTAGTGGTTTTCGTGTAATTCCACCTTGGTTATTATTCTAATAGTGGTCGATGTGTCATTTATATCACCATTAAGTAGGATGAAAACACAGGAGTTCATCAATTACACAAGGCATCCCGCTACCTGGGAGGAACGCCGGCCCTGGCCTCACCACCATTAGGCTGATGAAGGATGTGTCCTGTGACTGATGACAGGATAGTGCTGTATACTCACCATACTGAGGACATCGCAGTGACAGGCAGGACTGTGGAGTCGGTAAGCCAAACCTTCGACTCAGACTCCGACTCCTCAATTTCTCTTGCACCGACTCCGGCTCCGACTCCGGCTCCGACTCCGGCTCCGACTCCTACATATATTGCTTATAGTTAGGTGAAAAATTTATTGTAGTACATGAACATGTGTATGTGAACATCAGACATTTAATCATTTTTATGATACAATAATCAAGATATTTGGATAGAGCATAACATAAACATATATTTATTGGAATACAACTTTAGAACACAAAAAACTAATAAATTGTAAATATGTAATACACTATGTAATATACAGTAGATTACATATATATCTTGTGTGTGTGTGTATATATATATATATATATATATATATATTACATATTGTATTACATATTTACAATTTATGTTTTTTGTGTTCTAAAGTTGTATCCAATAAATATATTTTATGTTCTATCCAAATATCTTGATTATTGTATCATAAAAATAATTAGATGTCTGATGTTCACATTGTACTACAATAAATTTTTCACTTAAATATAAGCATTATACTAAATATTATTTAGTAAAATATTCAGCACATTCTGCATTGCACTACTGTCCCCAATTTATTATATATTTTAGTAGTCGGTGCATTTTATACCGATTCCGACTCCACCAAAATGAGCTCCGACTCCGACTCCGACTCCACAGCCCTGGTGACAGGACCGATCCTCCTACTCCACTTATTGACCTCACACTGACGGGTGACTCCTCATACCCATCTCATTGATAACAGAATGAAATGATGGCTTCTCATACTGCTGATATCATCACTATACACCAGGGCTCCTCATTATCATCTTCTTGATGACATTATAGTGATTGAGGACTCATCCTACTCATATATTTTTGATTGCATGACAGTGATAGGATGGCTCCATATACTCTTCTATTCCAGTACATGTAGTGCAGGTAGCGAGTAGTACAGTAAAGTAGAGACTAAAGGGGGCTTTACACGCAAGGATATCGCTAACGAGATGTTTTTGGGGTCATGGAATTCGTGATGCACATCCGGCCTCGTTAGCGACGTCGTTGCGTGTAACACATACGAGCGACCGCTAACGATGTAAAATACTCACCAAATCGTTGATCGTTGACACGTCTTCCATTTCCCAAATATCGTTCTGACTCGCCCACCCCAGGGCTATGGGACACCCGGTGCCGGGCCGGACTAGTCCGGTGGTAGTCAGTGGTGGCTGGGCCCGGCTCCGTGGCCCTGGTGGGTGTCAGTAGAATATGTGGCTTGCTTGTTAATGGTTGTGTTCGTGACGCCACCTGTGGTATGCGGCTATTAAGCCGCCGCTGCTGTGTGAGGCCTCCGGGATGATGATATAGCAGCTATGGTAGTACTGCTCCCCACAGGTGGAGCAATGCCCGGGGCACAGTTGGTGCTTGTGGAAGTCTATGGTGCTGTGTGACTAACACGGTGCAGGGCCGACAAGCAATGAAAGAAACAGGCACAAACAGTAGTCTCTTTACCTTCTCCTCTTTTACTCGGCTGAAACTTAGTCCTGGGAGACCGTCACAGATGGTAAAGGTGGTCCGGCCGGCCTGGAAGTGCCTGGGGTGATCTTTGGCCAGTTGAGTATGAGGCCTACTCCTTAATCTTTCTCTGCTGTTTTAGGACACTGCACTTTGGGTTTGCAATTGCCCTCTTGCTGCTGGGACTTGTTGTTCGTCCCCTTTTCTGTGTGGTAGACTGCGCAGGCCCTCTCTGGTGCTTCTCTGCTGGAGCCCACACCAGGCCCTTGGAATGCAGCTGTACCTTCAGATTGCTTCTGGGACAGGGGGCTTGCAGCTCTCCTGCCCTCCGGATTCAGCTACCAGGGATGGATTTTATGCCCTGGCAACTACAGACTCCGATGTCCGAGTCTCTGCTGTGCCTCTCTGCTCCCCTTGCTTCCCTGGGCCAAGCTATCCAAGCTCTAGGCCCCAGTTTCACAAGGCAGCACTACTCTGCATCTGCACTCTTTCACTCCTGTCTCCAGACTAACCCCCACTTCCTCCTTCCAGCCAGACTTAAGGAATGCTCCCTGAAGTTCCAGGTTCAGAGCTCCCCCTGCTGGCCGGAGGGAGAACTGCGGTTGGTGTTACACTTACTGGCCAATAGATCTCCCAATTACCTCCAGGCTCAGCATTAACCCTTTGGGAGGGCAATGCTGTTGTGGCGACCAGGTCCTGGGGCGCCACACTCCCCCTTAGTTAAATTCAGTACTCCCGGACTGTAGAAACAAACATGACATGTTAAAACATTTCATCCCATTATGGGAGGCGCATTACTTTAACGTTACAACCTTAAACATTACTATAAGAGTCCAGTGTGGCTCCCTGCCGGGTGTCCATTACACTGCTCCATGGGGGACCCGCCGCGTTCAAACCCCCAACGTAGGCTCTGGGCGTGCGTCAGAGCATTGATGACCCCACTCTATGCACGCCGGACGGGTTTTTCTTCAGGGGTGTTGAGCACACTGGTGCTAACTATGAACAATTTAGGTGTTGGCCACCCATAGTCCAGTGGCCCAATTGTCCATTTTCGCAATCAAAGAAAAAGAAAACATTTTGTACACAACATGACAGACATTTTGCATAACTATTTACATTCTAATAAGTACTCTTTCCCTTATACAGTTGACTCTCTATACCTTAGAGGGGGTTATTTGTAGAGACTGCACGGTCTTGGCAAGGGCAGCCACAGTCTTGGTCAGCTCCTGGAACTGCTGTCTGAGCTCTGCAGTGGGATCCTTATCCAGGGACTACGCCTCAGCCCCTGCAGTGGCTCGTGTTGCAGGCACCACCCCGGGGTACGTGATAGCAAGAGGCCGGAGGGGTACTGGGTCATTCGGTGTAGATTCTCTCAGTACCCGGATGGCCTGGTCCTTAAACTTGGCAAAGTCCAGAGCAGGGTTCTGCAGGACCAGGATACGCAGCTGGGTCCTGTGGGCATCTGACAGGAGCCCCTCTATGAACTGCTCAGTTAGGAGTTTGTCTTCTTCACGTACACTCTCTGGATCCACCTGTTTAACTGCTTTCAGGGCCTCCTGCAAGTTTAAGGCATAGTCCCTTATGCTGTCTGTGGCCCGCTGCTTGCACCCAAAGAATCTCATCTTTATCTCTGCTGCGGTGCGGGTGTCAAAAGTACTCTTTAGCTTGGCCAGTATCTGGGCTGCTGTCCCTTTATCTGTATCAGGCCAGGACTTCGCTTCACGCTGGGCTGCGCCGGCTAGCTGTCCCATTAATATGCCCACCTTCTGGCTCTCAGTCAGCGGATACACCCGGAACAAGCTGTGCAGGCTTTCTCTGAAGTCACTCAAGGTATGGGACTCCCCGGAGTACTGCGGCAGCCATTCTGCTCCCGGTATGTACGGCATGGTGATCGGCATTACCGGCGCTACAGTGGGGGCTGGGGCGACGGCGACTGGGACTACTTCGGCCGGTGCTGCGGCGCCTTGGGCGATGGCAGCCACCTGCTCTCCCTCGGAGTCGGACATCTTCCTCCCCCTTAGTGAACCTTACCAGGCTCCGTTCACTTTTCAAATTTTCCTCTGGGTCGCGCGGGGTTAACAGCGCTCTGCTCTGATGGCGCGCTCCCTTCGCGCTCTTTGTCAGGCACGCCCCCCTTCTTTCTGCGCTCAGCGAGGCTAATGGCGGCGGCAGTTTTCAAACAATGAAACACGCAGTAACACAGTCTTTTAAGCGCAATTCTTCAGGCGCACAGTACCCGGTGTGACCGGGCACGAAATCCTGTTCGTGACGCCAAAGTTGACTCGCCCACCCCAGGGCTATGGGACACCCGGTGCCGGGCCGGACTAGTCCGGTGGTAGTCAGTGGTGGCTGGGCCCGGCTCCGTGGCCCTGGTGGGTGTCAGTAGAATATGTGGCTTGCTTGTTAATGGTTGTGTTCGTGACGCCACCTGTGGTCTGCGGCTATTAAGCCGCCGCTGCTGTGTGAGGCCTCCGGGATGATGATATAGCAGCTATGGTAGTACTGCTCCCCACAGGTGGAGCAATGCCCGGGGCACAGTTGGTGCTTGTGGAAGTCTATGGTGCTGTGTGACTAACACGGTGCAGGGCCGACAAGCAATGAAAGAAACAGGCACAAACAGTAGTCTCTTTACCTTCTCCTCTTTTACTCGGCAGAAACTTAGTCCTGGGAGACCGTCACAGATGGTAAAGGTGATCCGGCCGGCCTGGAAGTGCCTGGGGTGATCTTTGGCCAGTTGAGTATGAGGCCTACTCCTTAATCTTTCTCTGCTGTTTTAGGACACTGCACTTTGGGTTTGCAATTGCCCTCTTGCTGCTGGGACTTGTTGTTCGTCCCCTTTTCTGTGTGGTAGACTGCGCAGGCCCTCTCTGGTGCTTCTCTGCTGGAGCCCACACCAGGCCCTTGGAATGCAGCTGTACCTTCAGATTGCTTCTGGGACAGGGGGCTTGCAGCTCTCCTGCCCTCCGGATTCAGCTACCAGGGATGGATTTTATGCCCTGGCAACTACAGACTCCGATGTCCGAGTCTCTGCTGTGCCTCTCTGCTCCCCTTGCTTCCCTGGGCCAAGCTATCCAAGCTCTAGGCCCCAGTTTCACAAGGCAGCACTACTCTGCGTCTGCACTCTTTCTCTCCTGTCTCCAGACTAACCCCCACTTCCTCCTTCCAGCCAGACTTAAGGAATGCTCCCTGAAGTTCCAGGTTCAGAGCTCCCCCTGCTGGCCGGAGGGAGAACTGCGGTTGGTGTTACACTTACTGGCCAATAGATCTCCCAATTACCTCCAGGCTCAGCATTAACCCTTTGGGAGGGCAATGCTGTTGTGGCGACCAGGTCCTGGGGCGCCACAGTTCCTTGTTCTGGACGTAGGTTGTTGGTCGTTCCTGAGGCAGCACACATCGCTACGTGTGACACCCCAGGAACGACGAACAACACCGTACCTGCGTCCTCCAGCAACGAGGTGGGCATGACTTTCCTGCGGCTGCTCATCTCCACCCCTCCGCTTCTATTGGACGCCTGCTGTGTGACGTCGCTGTGACGCCGCACGAACCACCCCCTAAGAAAGGTGGCGGTTCGCCGGCAACAGCGACGTCGTTAGGAAGGTAAGTATGTGTGACGGGTAGCAGCGATTTGCCCATGACGCACAAACGACGGGGGCAGGTGTTTTTGTGCCGCCCCCATGCCAGCAGCCGGCGCTGCTCGGATCCAGGCCTTCTGGGGTGGTGGCTCGAGGGTCTCCGGACCCGGGGGTCTCGCGGACACGCCGAATAAAAAGGGGGACATAGATGTACGGGCTAGGCCGTATTAAGTTCGTGACGCCACCCACAGTGTGGGGTGAAGTGGGACACCACCGATGCTGTTGTGAGGCACCCGGGGAAGATGTTGTAGCAGCTAATGTTAACCCCTCCGTGGGTAGGGATGGCCGCCCCGGGACCAAGTGTCGTTGTGCAGGGTATAGCGATGGCAAGGAGGTGCTTGATTACTCACAGTCAATGAAACACACGAGTCTTTGGTAAACCAAGGTGCTGGTGGTCGGTGCCGCGGCCAGTTGCATTCGGATCCCCCACCCGGGCTGGTGGTCTCTATCCTTTTCCTCTGCACTCACTTTGTGTAAGGTGGACTTTCCTACTCTGAAACTCAGGAGTCCGCTCCCGGCTGGATGTGGCCTAAGGAGCCGTGCCCGCAGACACTGGCCCGTGGGATCTATGGCACCTGGCAGTGACCTCCTATCCCTATCAGTGGGCTGTTGTCTTCTATGAGGGACTTTGGGTGGGACAGGACCTCTAGTCCTGGCCTCAATCGGTTAACTAACCAGGCCGCTGGTTTCCGATCCTGGCTTCAGGGTCCGAGTACCCTCCTTTGTGCTCTGGTTTCCGGATCGGCTCCCCGTGTCGGTACCGGCGGGCTACAACCCTGTACCGGTCCACCTCGGTTCTGCCGAGCCATCTTCCCGTTTCCTGCTGACGGAGACCACTGTCTGCCTCCTAGCCAGTGGCACCAGGGCTCCTACCCTGGCACCGTTCAACTTGAACTTCCTCTGCTGGAGCTACACTTAGTTCCAGCCCACACTCCTCTCCAAACTGAACTGAAGCTAGACTGCCTGTTTTCCCGCCCCGGGCTGTCTAGACCCCTGGGTGGGTGTGTCCAACCGCCTGGTCCCGCCCACTGGTGTGTCTGTCTTTCCCTAAGGAGGGTGACTAGGGTTTCAGGTCGGCTGTGTGTTTCCTAAGTGGGGGAAGGTGTTATGCGGGGGCCTAACTGTGACTACCTGGTTTTACCAGGGCGTCACACTTTCACGAGTGACATCGCTAGTGATGTCGCTGCGTGTAAAGCAGCCGTAAGAGTAGTACAGTACATGTCGTACAGTAAAAGGCTGAGAGCAGTACAGTTCATGCAGAACAGTTAGTGACTGAGAGTTGTACAGTACATGTTGTACAGGTAGAGAGTGAGCAGTACAGTACATATAGTGCAGGTAGAGAGTGAGCAGTACAGTACATGTAGTACAGGTAGAGAGTGAGCAGTACAGTACATGTAGTACAGGTAGAGAGTGAGCAGTACAGTACATATAGTGCAGGTAGAGAGTGAGCAGTACAGTACATATAGTGCAGGTAGAGAGTGAGCAGTACAGTACATATAGTGCAGGTAGAGAGTGAGCAGTGCAGTACCTGTAGTACAGGTAGAGAGTGAGCAGTACAGTCCATGTAGTACAGGTAGAGAGTGAGCAGTACAGTACATGTAGTACAGGTAGAGAGTGAGCAGTACAGTACATATAGTGCAGGTAGAGAGTGAGCAGTACAGTACATATAGTGCAGGTAGAGAGTGAGCAGTACAGTACATATAGTGCAGGTAGAGAGTGAGCAGTGCAGTACCTGTAGTACAGGTAGAGAGTGAGCAGTACAGTCCATGTAGTACAGGTAGAGAGTGAGCAGTACAGTACATGTAGTACAGGTAGAGAGTGAGCAGTACAGTACATGTAGTACAGGTAGAGAGTGAGCAGTACAGTACATGTAGTACAGGTAAACTAAAATTCAGTATATAGTGTAGGTAGAGGGCAGCACAGTACATGTAGTACAGGTAAATGGCAGTGTAGTATATAAATAGACAGAAATATAAATATTTTAGGTAAATAGTACAGTAAGGAGGATCAGCGGTGCACTGTGTGTGTGTGTGTGTGTGTGTGTGTGTGTGTGTGTGTGTGTGTGTGTGTGTAGCCCAGCAATCTGTCAGTGAATACTTGTTAATATGGTTTCATCAAAATTATTGCACTAAGCATAGAAAAGCTTTGGAGCCAGATACACAAGAGGCGGCCACCATTGATGCGTAGCCTTTAACATTTGGAAAATTGGAATTCCCAGTAAAGGAATTAGCTTCTTGAAGATACAAGACCCCCTGGGCTGAGAGCTGCAGGTCACCAAAACCCGGACATAGCAGTTATCCTTTTAATTAGCCGTGTCCAGTCTGTATTACCATAGACCACTGCCCGCTTCCATAGGACACAGCACCATGGCACTGATTCATCATATGTTTGTTTGTTGTCTGTTATTTTTTTCAGTGACTCTTCTTTTTTGTCTTGCGGTTTTCATTGCCATTGTTGTGCCAATCGTATTAAAATGGCGTCGATGAATTTAGGCAAAATCAAAGATGCCCTCATTCTCTTCTAACTATTTTTTCTTGATATCATCCTTTAAGATGTCGCACTTTACTCTTTAAAGGATGAAAATTAAGGTGCTGGATACAATTGCACAAATATTAAGCAATTTATAAAAGCAAAAATTATCGATTCGGCTAACACATCTGGAAAAGGAAAATGACTAATCTAATATATAAAGCTCTGTGTGTATGTGTGTGTGTGTGTGTGTGTGTGTGTATGTGTGTGTGTGTGTGTGTGTGTGTGTGTGTGTGTGTGTGTGTGTGTGTATGTGTGTGTGTGTGTGTGTGTGTGTGTGTATGTCCGCTAAAGGAATCCGCACCGTCGCATTTACAATCACGAAATTTTGCACAGACGCCTCATGTGACCCAGGAAACGTCATAGACTATGTTTTGACAGGAAAATTTAACCCCGTGCTTTAGTTACACTCTAAAAAAAATGCCTCCATTAAAGTAAATGGAGCCTGGAACTGCTGGTTTTAATAGCAGCTGTGATTGGTTGCTATAGGAGCAAAAGACAGTGTTAATATAAGAAGCTTATGTGTGAGGTAATATGATGTCGGTAGGGAGACTGATAGAGACAGATAGAGAGACAGACAGAGAGACAGACAGAGAGACAGACAGAAAGAGAGAGACAGACAGAAAGAGACAGACAGCAAGAGACAGAGAGAGACAGACAGGGAAAGAGACAGAGAGAGACAGACAGACGGGGAAAGAGACAGGCAGACAGGGAAAGTGACAGACAGGAAAAGACACAAAGAGATAGAAAAAGACAGGGAAAGATACAGGAAAAGAGATGGGGAGACAGATGGGGGAAAGAGACAGACCAGGGGAAAGAGACAGACCAGGGGAAAGAGACAGACCGGGGGAAAGAGACAGACCGGGGGAAAGAGACAGACCGGGGGAAAGAGACAGACCGGGGGAAAGAGACAGACCGGGGGAAAGAGACAAAAACAGATGGGGCAAGAGACAGACAGACACAGAGACACAGACAGACTGATACAAAGACAGACAGAGAGATAGAAACAGACAGACAAGGAAAGAGACAGACAGAGAGACAGACAGAGACTGGGAGAGAGACAGTTAGGCGGGCTTTGCACGTTGCGACATCGCAAGCCGATGCTGCGATGTCGCACGCGATAGTCCCCGCCCGCGTCATACGTGCGATATCTTGTGATAGCTGGCGTAGCGAAAATTATCGCTATGCCAGCTTCACATGCACTCACCTGTCCTGCGACTGCGACCGTCGCTCTGGTCGGCGACCCGCCTCCTTCCTCCTTCCTTCCGTAGAGCCGCCGGCGTCAGGTAAGGAGATGTTCCTCGCTCCTGCAGTGTCACACACAGCGATGTGTGCTGCCGCAGGAACGAGGAACAACATCGTACCGTCGCTGCAGCGAAATTATGGAAAAGTCGGAGCCTGCACCGATGATACGATAACAACGCTTTTGCGCTCGTTAATCGTATCATCTAGAATTTACACACAACGATGTCGAAAGTGACGCCAGAAGTGCGTCACTTTCGATTTGACCGCACCGACATCGCACGTGCGATGTTGTAACGTGCAAAGCCGCCCTTACTATCCCGGGCGATGCTGGGTACTACAGCTAGTGTTGAATAAACAGCAAATTTAAAAGTCCCTGTAAAAACCATGTTTACTCCATAAGAATGACACTGATGAGTCGGGGCTCTGGCTGCACTTGTAGAGGCCGCACTCATTAAGTGCATCTTAAATATACAAATCACTTGTTGTCATCAATATCACAATAATCCGCTAGCCCTCTCCAGCGCCTTCCTACGTCTTCATCTCTGAAGCGTTCTCCTCCTTTAAACAACATTTGATGTTTGTAAACGTCCAATTCCCACAGGGGCTTTCAGTTCCGGGCCACGTCTGCCATATGGAAGCTGTCAGTCGCGTGGTGTCTCCACTAATGAACAGCCACCGGTAGAATCAATTTAGTAATTGCACAATAACACAGTTTGAGAAGTAATTACAGATGGAGTCGAGGCCCTGAGAGCTTCCTGTCCTGCTGTAATTTTCTGTAAACTGTGCCTTTAATTATTTACATTTTATGTTTCATTGATTTCATGTGAGCAGAGAACGTAAGAAAGATTTGGTCCTTTACTAAAAAACATTTCTCATTTCTCACAAAGAGAAGTCCCCGATAGTCTGTGTAATGGGCTGTGCACCACGCTGTGTTATGTGGTCCATAAACGTTCTTGGCTCTGCTACTTCGTTGTCTTCTTTAGTATCACTTTGCTTTTAACTATGTGAATATCCTTTTGGTTAAAGAGTGTGTCCATGATGATTATTTATTTTTTTTTAATTTATTTATATATTTATTTATTTTTACCATTGGCCTAAAAACTAACAGGCATGCAACTTGTCTGTTGTGCCGGCACTGATCTCACTGATGATCATTGCCGGTACAGGGTGGTCCTACCAGCGATTACAGCTGCTTCACGTCAACAGATCAACTCTTCTTCTTCCGGGCTGCTCTGTCGATAGGGTGTGTAACTGTAGAGATCATTCTGATCGACAGCTGTCTCCCAGCAGTTCTGCAGTGTTGTAGCACCCAGAGATATGGGGTACTCGGTTCAAGGCAGTGTAAGTCTTGGGGAGGTCACGGTGGTGGCCGTTACCCGGTCCCGTGCCCTGGGCCCTTTTTATAATGGGGGATATTTACAGGGGAGAATATGATGATGTTCACATGTGACGCCACTTGCGGTGTTGCGGCAAAGTGTAGGGAGCCGCCGCTGCAGAATGTCTCTACTGGGGCTGGTGGTATTGGCAGCTAGTATGGTGGTCCCTCCGCAAGTAGGGTTTTGCCCCAGAGGGTGTATGGTGCAATGGGCATCGGAAGAAGGGAGTCCACACAGGTATTCAGTGCAACTGGTTTACTCACTGCTGGTTTCGCCTCCAGGTCCCCTTCATCCCAGTGCCAGTCTGGTTTCTTCCCTTCTTCCCCTGCAACTGTCTCTGGTAAGTGGGTCCCACGTGGTATGGAACAACTGGGGGTCCCCGTTCTGTGGTTTGTCCACTTCTGTCCGCCTGACGGTAGCGTGAACCCTGTGGGGTTGGAGTCTCTTGTCCTGTCCCCGGTTCTCCCTTTGCTATTGAGTCTTCGGATTCTCTAGGGTCAGACCCGTCGAAGCACCAGTATAGGGTGCGAAACGGCCGTCGTCTGACATGCTGTTCCGTCTCACTCCCTCCCCGCTTGGCTTACAGCATGTTAACTTGCACATGTGGATATGTGAATAAAATATCCACATTTTTTACAGCAACTATCGGTGAGTGCTATTCATTTTTTCTCTCTTCACCTACTGTGGATTCTCTAGGGTCAGCGAGGTCCTTGATGGTCCCCTCGCTGTGCAGGTGTTAACAGGTCGGCCTGGAGCTCTTTCCTGTCCTAGGGTCCTGTACCCCGTCTGTGCGTAGTTCCGGGAGTACGCCACCAGCAACTACCTCTCCTGGGTACCAGGTCACCGTTAACCTGCGACAGACCGTCTCCTCCGTCAACTTTCTCCTTTCCACTCGACTGCTGACTATCCACACACTCACTGTCTCTCTCCACAGTCTGCCACTCCCATCTGGTCAACTAGTGGACTGGAGTGGCTCCACCTCTAGGCGGCCATCCATTGGTCCCACCCTACCTAGGTACCATTGTATGGCAGATTGTTGGGGAAAACTGGGATTACCTGAGTTTTCGTTGGTACCATCACTGGCGTTCTGGGTCCCTAAGGGGGTAGGCCCTGCATCCTTGTGGGGATGCAGAACATTGTAGCACCCTGATGGCTTCAAGGGTGTGACGCTGTCAGTAACACCCCATGCAACTAAGAAAGCCGCAGAGACACCATCACATGTTTCTCAACGCTGCCAGGAAACTAGCCAGGTCTTTCACCGGGAAGGAACAACCACGGGAAGGTTGCTACTCCACACTGATGAGGGGCAAATACCCCGAAACGGCTGTCTGTGGATGGATACCATGTTTGGTATAGGTGGTCTCCTTGACTGGAGACTGCCCTTCCCGTGGTTGTTCCTTCCCGGTGAAAGACCTGGCTAGTTTCCTGCCAGCGTTGAGAAACACGTGATGGTGTCTCCGCGGCTTTCTTATTTGCATACTTCCCAGGGGGCGTTGCTCTAGAATCACTGCGTTGAGAAACACGTGATGGTGTCTCCGCAGTGGATATGTTGATCTCCCTAAGATCAACAATCCTTGCTTAAGTAACACCCCATGGACAGGCCAGAAGATGAGCGGTGCTCATGTCGGCGGAAGCCACCATATCGCCAGCAGGAGCGTTCTGAGACGGCAACCGGGAACAAAAATTGTGTGTGTGTATGTGTGTGTATATATGTATATATATATATATATACAGTTAGGTCCAGAAATATTTGGACAGTGACACAATTTTCACGAGTTGGGCTCTGCATGCCACCACATTGGATTTGAAATGAAACCTCTACAACAGAATTCAAGTGCAGATTGTAACGTTTAATTTGAAGGTTTGAACAAAAATATCTGATAGAAATTGTAGGAATTGTACACATTTCTTTACAAACACTCCACATTTTAGGAGGTCAAAAGTAATTGGACAAATAAACCAAACCCAAACAAAATATTTTTATTTTCAATATTTTGTTGCGAATCCTTTGGAGGCAATCACTGCCTTAAGTCTGGAACCCATGGACATCACCAAACGCTGGGTTTCCTCCTTCTTAATGCTTTGCCAGGCCTTTACAGCCGCAGCCTTCAGGTCTTGCTTGTTTGTGGGTCTTTCCGTCTTAAGTCTGGATTTGAGCAAGTGAAATGCATGCTCAATTGGGTTAAGATCTGGTGATTGACTTGGCCATTTCAGAATGTTCCACTTTTTTGCACTCATGAACTCCTGGGTAGCTTTGGCTGTATGCTTGGGGTCATTGTCCATCTGTACTATGAAGCGCCGTCCGATCAACTTTGCGGCATTTGGCTGAATCTGGGCTGAAAGTATATCCCGGTACACTTCAGAATTCATCCGGCTACTCTTGTCTGCTGTTATGTCATCAATAAACACAAGTGACCCAGTGCCATTGAAAGACATGCATGCCCATGCCATCACGTTGCCTCCACCATGTTTTACAGAGGATGTGGTGTGCCTTGGATCATGTGCCGTTCCCTTTCTTCTCCAAATTTTTTTCTTCCCATCATTCTGGTAAAGGTTGATCTTTGTCTCATCTGTCCATAGAATACTTTTCCAGAACTGAGCTGGCTTCATGAGGTGTTTTTCAGCAAATTTAACTCTGGCCTGTCTATTTTTGGAATTGATGAATGGTTTGCATCTAGATGTGAACCCTTTGTATTTACTTTCATGGAGTCTTCTCTTTACTGTTGACTTAGAGACAGATACACCTACTTCACTGAGAGTGTTCTGGACTTCAGTTGATGTTGTGAACGGGTTCTTCTTCACCAAAGAAAGTATGCGGCGATCATCCACCACTGTTGTCATCCGTGGACGCCCAGGCCTTTTTGAGTTCCCAAGCTCACCAGTCAATTCCTTTTTTCTCAGAATGTACCCGACTGTTGATTTTGCTACTCCAAGCATGTCTGCTATCTCTCTGATGGACTTTTTCTTTTTGTTCAGCCTCAGGATGTTCTGCTTCACCTCAATTGAGAGTTCCTTAGACCGCATGTTGTCTGGTCACAGCAACAGCTTCCAAATGCAAAACCACACACCTGTAATCAACCCCAGACCTTTTAACTACTTCATTGATTACAGGTTAACGAGTGAGACGCCTTCAGAGTTAATTGCAGCCCTTAGAGTCCCTTGTCCAATTACTTTCGGTCCCTTGAAAAAGAGGAGGCTATGCATTACAGAGCTATGATTCCTAAACCCTTTCTCCGATTTGGATGTGAAAACTCTCATATTTCAGCTGGGAGTGTGCACTTTCAGCCCATATTATATATATAATAGTATTTCTGAACATGTTTTTGTAAACAGGTAAAATAACAAAACTTGTGTCACTGTCCAAATATTTCTGGACCTAACTGTATATATATATATATATATATATATATATATATATAGTGTGTGTGTGTATGTATGTGTAACATATATATATATATATATATATACCCAGCATGCAAAGTTTATTAGGGGATTTGTCTTGCATGTACCCCTTGTTTTCCCCTAGTCTGTTTGCTGCATCCAGCTCCTTTGATATTGGAGCACACTCATTTGGAGTACAGATGATGGCAGTGATGGGTCAGCTGTCCTCCTTTGAGTGTTGTGCTTATGCTGGTGTAACTTGCACGAGGATCGCATGATAAGGCCAGAGTCACACTTGAGAGTGACTCAGTGAGTCTCGCATCGCCATCACCCGGTATGGCCTCACACTCTCCTGATATGTATTTCTATGCAGCTGAGATGCTCCTGTCTAGAGAGTGTGCTGCCGTATTGGGTGATGCCGATGTGAGACTCGCTGAGTCACTCGCAAGTGTGACTCTGGCCTAATCCGGCCGGCAGTTGACTCCAGCCTTATCAGAACAGTCTCCTGCAGCAGCTTATCTTCAGAGTTCGTGAGACACAAGTGCTGAGCTGACCCCATCACTGCCATCATCTGTACTCCCAAATGAGTGCGTTCTGATATCAGTGCTGCTGAATTCAGGCAGATAAACTGGGGAACAAACAGTAAGGGCTGGAAGCCAATTACATGCAATTTTTTTACTAGAATGAAGACCAATCCCTTTAATGAAGGGATTTACAAAGTTTCATTGTGGAAACATTTCTAGGAAAAAAAACCAAAAGTTTAGTTATTCTTCAACAACATGCTGACAAAACCTAGACTGCGATTCACATCACAACCAATAAGTGGCCACATACAGAGCCAATATGGCATAAACCTCTCCTGACAGAGTATCACAACATCCTGGAGTGTGTGTATAAAGCTGGTTATCTTGTATCACACATCGGTGAGCAAAAAACTAAAGGGCGCTTTACACACAACGATATCGCTAGCGATGTGACACGCTCAGATCGTAGTTACGATTTGCCGAGATTGCACATAAGTCATTTATTAGCGGTCACACGTAACGATCTCACAAACGATGCAACATCGTTCAGTGATATATTGTTTGACCAAGGCGGTCGTGTGGATGTTGTTCGTCGTTGGCAGGGTGTCAAACGTAGCAATATGTCTGCTGCGATCCAAACGACAAACAATATTTTTAAACTGAACGACGTGTCAACGATCAACGATTTTCAACCTATTTGTGATCGTTCGGAGTCGCTCGTAGGTGTCACACGCAACGACGTCGCTAACGATGACGGAAGTGCGTCACAGAATCCATGACCCCGACGACATATCGTCAGATAAATCGTAGCGTGTAACGGGGCCTTATGGCAAGGAACGATACATCCGAAATACTGGACATTCTATATGAATCTAAGGGGTACTTTGCACGTTGCGACATCACTAGCATCGGCTAGTGATGCCGAGTGCGATAGTCCCCGCCCCCGTCGCACATACGATATCTTGTGATAGCTGCCGTAGCGAACATTATCGCTACGGCAGCGTCACACGCACTTACCTGCCCTGCGACATCACTCTGGCCGGCGACCCGCATCCTTCCTTCCGCATAGCCGTTGGAGGCAGGTAGGAGATGTTCCTCGCTCCTGCGCTTCATACACAGCGATGTGTGCTGCCGCAGGAACGAGGAACAACATCGTATCTCCTATTGGTGCAACATTATGAAAATGACAAACGCTACACAGATCACCGATTTTTGGCGCTTTTGCGATCGTTTATCGGCGCATCTAGGCTTTACACGTTGCGACGTCGTTACCAGCGCCGGATGTGCGTCACTTTCACTTTTAGCGATGTCGCAACGTGCAAAGTACCCCTTAGATTTACAGAATCTGGATCCATCCAAATCTCTGGACTGTGACGTGTGACCCTATGTGAAAAAGGCAAGAAAGCAAGGACCACTCATATTCATGGGGGCACTGGGGGTGGGGGATATGTCCCCTCTCACCCTCTGCTTTGCTCCAGGGGGTTGAGCAAGAAAAGCTACGTTAATAAATGAACAACATTGTCATGGATGTGCTGCGGAGGGGAATAATGTCAGACATTAGGGGTGTATCTGAGAACAGGTGACTGTTTCTAGCCATATTAAGCAGAAGTGTGAGCGCAGCTCTGAAGTGTAACATGGCCTGTAAGTACGTCATTGGTTTCCGTAGACTATATCTGTACTTTTTTATCTGTTTTTATTTGTTGTCCGCACTTTTTTCATGATTGTTGCTTTGTGTATTGCGCTGTCATTATTACTGGTGATTGTTTTCCTTGGGTGAGCGACGTACTTCGGAGCAGAATACAGAATTACTGTGGTGTTTAACCGTCAGATAAAGTTTCAACCTGCTCTAGATTACAGCCCCGGGCGGTGTCCTCACAGGAGCTCAGGTCGGACAGGTTTTACCGGGCAGAATCTGCCTCCACATTTACATAAATGGAAGAACGTGCGGGGCGCTCCCTGTGCCATGTGGTGTAAGGGTTCGGGGCAGGATCACATGACCAGGACATGCCGTTTCAGGGTTTATAGAGCAAAGTCAACGTAAGGTTAAGTTGACACATACAAAGTGATGTAGATCTGTGGAAAATCCTCATCAAAATCTGCAAAAAATCTGCAGCGTTTTTTGTAGCAGATTTTCCCCTCATTTTACATTGGATGATATTCACATTGCAAATCTGTGACATCAATTGACATTTTCTGGGTTTAAAATCTACACGTAGGGTCAGTGTAAGGGGGCAGATGTTTCCTGCTATATCCGTCACACTCATTGGGATGTGTCCATATCACACACAGAGAGCACAGACCACCCACAAGTCGGGAGCGCCTTTTCTTTCTTTTTGTTTTTTTGCTCCTGATTTATTAGTGTTACCCATACCATGTGTCAGGGATTGGTGTGTAACAGATGGCCAGGGGACACAGGAACCTTATGCAGACCCTAAGACTGGGGTTCCTGACCTCACCCTCACACCCGGAGGTACCCTTAAAGGTAATGAGGTCTAGGCCCCTGACCTGGCCCTAATGACAAGATTCCCACACCTATGTGTCCATATCACACATAGAGAGCACAGATCACCCACAAATCGGGGAGCACCTTTTTTTATTTTATTTTTTTTGCTCCTGATTTATCCATCTTTCCTATACAAAGCGTCAGGGACGGGTGTGTAATGGATGGCCAGGGGACACAGGAACCCTATGCAGACCCCAAGACTGGGGTCCCTGAGTTCACCCTCACATCTGGAGGTACCTATAAAGGTAATAAAGGTAGAGAAGTCCGGGCCCCCGACCTGGCCCAGTCACCTGTCCTGGCCCTGATGACAAGGTCCCAACCAGGACAGAGATCCCAACAACCTCACCAACAATGAAAAACAGACAGGGGGGGGAAAAACCTCATACACACCTAAAACCTACACCAGGAACGACCAAGATTAAACTGGAAGGGATAACAAGGGAAAAGAGGTAGTACAAAAACAAACACTTGCACTAACCGCAGCAGACAGCAAAGCGCCAACCACCATGTCCTCTGCTCCCGGGCTAGCTCCTAACTGAATAGAATAACCAGCAACAAGTCCAGGAAGCAGAGGGCTTATATCCAGGCTAGGAAGTGATTAACTGCTGCCAGCTGAGCAAGTCTGGTTCTGCACCAGAGCAGGAATTAACCCTTAATGTGCCCAAAGGAAATAACTACATTTAAAGTGCATGGTCTAGATGGAAAGTTAAAACTAACCCTGAGCCTGTCCCTATACACGTGACATAATTCCAATCTATCCAGCAGATCTGTTATCTATCTATTCCATGGTTGCCCTAGATCATTCCCCATTATTGGACATACCTTGAAGACCATTTTGCTTTTTAAATTGATCCAAAATTCTATATAAAATGATATTATGATAATATATCAAAACTCAGTTTTTCAGATTTTGTCACTTGCACAGTGATGACAGGATGGCTTGCAAATATTTATTACCTGTCTACACAATAGGTAATACATGTATGATTGCTGATGGTACCAGCACTGCTAGGACCCTCGCTGAGCACAGGGACTTTGTAAGTAAAGGTGCTTTCACGTTGTGGTGTTCTCCACCATCAGCGGTCCCTTTGGGACTTACGTCCAAAACGGAATTCGCACTTATGCGCCAAAAGGTCATTGACTATAATAGTGCAGATGGAGTCACCGTGTGCTCAGTTGGCTACCATTTTTGGGTGTATACGCCTACTGGAAGACGGCACCCAAATGCAATCTACTATATCTTGGTTTCTGCCTCCAGAAGGCGTATATGCACGAAAAAGCACATGGTGACTCCATCTGCACCAATATAGTCAATGACCTTTCCGTGCATACGTTCGAATCTCGTTTTGTGGAGGGTTTGGATGTAAGTTCCAACGGGACCACTGAACTAGGGAAACAACACAATGTAAAAGCTCCCTAAGGTCCCCATTTGAATACAGTGATGGTCAGATGTGTATACAGTAGCTCCATTTATTGCCTGTTACCAGTCGCCCTAGACATTGAATAGAGTGATAGTGCCTAAGATTGACCACCACTTCATTAAAATTAGGACACCAGACTCTTGTCCTTGAGATCGGTGGCAAGATTCAAAATCAACTCCAAATATCAAAATATCTCTACCTGCAATTAAAGGGATTGTCTACTTACTTGGACAACCTCTCCTCAATCACCATGTTCGTCCCCATTAAAATAGTAACTCGCCTCCTGGGAGCGGGAAGCCAGTGCTGATTGGGTGCAGGGCATGTGTGATGTAAAAATGTCAGGCGATCAGCCTGTGGCACTGCTGAGGTGCTATGGAAGCCCAGGTTGCTTTGATGGCAGCCTTCAGCTCGTCTGCATTGTTGGCCCTTGTGTCTCTCATAGATTCTCTATGGGGTTTAGGTCAGATGAGTTTGCTGGCCAATCAAGCACAGTGATACTGTGGTAATTAAACCAGGTATTGGTACTTTTGGCAGTGTGGACAGGGGCCAAGTCCTGCTGGAAAATGAAATTTCCATCTCCAAAAAGCTTGACTGCAGAGGGAAGCATGAAGTGCTCTAACATTTCCTGGTAGACGGCTGCACTTTGGTCTTGATAAAACACAGTGGAGCTACACCAGCAGATGACATGGCTCCACAAAGCATCACTGATTGTGGAGACTTCACACTAGACCTCAGCAGCTTGGATTGTGGCCTCCACTCTTCCTCCAGACTCTGGGACCGCGATTTCCAAATGAAGTGCAAAATTTACTTTCATCTGAAAACAGCACCTTAGACACTGAGAACAGTCCAGCTCTTTTTCTCCTTGGCCCAGGTAAGAGGCTTCTGGCGTTGTCTATTGTTCATGAGCGGCTTGACACAAAGAATGCGACACTTGTAGCCCATGTCCTGGACACGTCTGTGTGTGGTGGCTCGTGAAGCACTGACTCCAGCAGCGTCCACTCCTTGTGAATCTCCTCAAATTTTTGAATGGCCTTCTGTTAACAATCCTTTCAAAGCTGCGGTTATCCCGGTTACTTGTGCACCTTTTTCTACCACACGTTTTTCTTCCACTCAACTTTCCATTAATATGCTTGGATACAGCACTGTGTGAACAGCCAGCTTATTTAGCAATGATCTTTTGTGGCTTATCCTCCTTGTGGAGTGTGTCAATGACTGCCTTCTGGACATCTGTCAAGTCAGCAGTCTTCCCCATGTGTAGCCTACTGAACCAGACTAAGGGACCATTTTAAATGCTTAGTAAGCCTTTGTAGGTGTTCTGTGGTAATTCTTCTAATTTTCTGAGATAATGACTTTTGGGTTTTCATTGGCTGTATGCCATAATCATCAACATTAACAGAAATTGAAATAGATCCCTCTGTGTGTAATGAATCTATATAATATATAGGAATAGATCCCTCTGTGTGTAATGACTCTATATAATATATAGGAATAGATCCCTCTGTGTGTAATGACTATATAATATATAGGAATAGATCTCTCTGTGTGTAATGACTCTACATAATATATAGAAATAGATCCCTCTGTGTAATGACTCTACATAATATATAGAAATAGATCCCTCTGTGTGTAGTGACTCTATATAATATATAGAAATAGATCCATCTGTGTGTAATGGCTCTATATAATATATAGAAATAGATCCCTCTGTGTGTAACGACTCTATATTATATATTGGAATAGATCCCTCTGTGTGTAATGACTCTATATAATAGATAGGAATAGATCCCTCTGTGTGTAATGACTCTAAATAATATATAGAAATAGATCACTGTGTGTAATGACTCTATATAATATATAGAAATAGAACCCTCTGTGTGTAATGACTCCATAGAATATATAGGAATAGATCCCTCTGTGTGTAATGACTCTATATAATATATAGGAATAGATCCCTCTGTGTGTAATGACTATATAATATATAGGAATAGATCCCTCTGTGTGCAATGACTCTATATAATATATAGGAATAGATCCCTCTGTGTGTAATGACTCTATATAATATATAGGAATAGATCCCTCTGTGTGTAATGACTATATAATATATAGGAATAGATCCCTCTGTGTGTAATGACTCTATATAATATATAGGAATAGATCCCTCTGTGTGTAATGACTCTATATAATATATAGGAATAGATCCCTCTGTGTGTAATGACTCTATATAATATATAGGAATAGATCCCTCTGTGTGTAATGACTCTATATAATATATAGGAATAGATCCCTCTGTGTGTAATGACTATATAATATATAGGAATAGATCCCTCTGTGTGTAATGACTCTATATAATATATGTGTTTCCTTTTTGTATTGAAATACTGAAATGAATTAACTTTTTGAGGATATTCTAATTTATTGAGATGCAGTTGTAGAAGGGGCTACACAGGTTGGGGCCACCCGCAAAGATGGCGTATGGCCCACTTTCTAATGGATTTCCAATCTATGATTGTCTTTGCCATTTGTTGTTGTTGTTTTATCGGACTTTGTGTTGGATATAATGACAGTCAAGTCACTATTATTTTCTCGCCGAGTGAAACTTTAGATCTCAAAAGAGTTAAATAGTTTTGTCTTGAATTACTTAGTATAATATAGAAAGGAGGCAAAGTAAGATGAAAGGCTGTGCATGGCGCTGCGCTTTCTGTGCCCCTCAGCACCGCTCTTCTATTAGTCATCTCTTTCTTCTCGCTCTACCTATAGTGGGATTTATTCCGCGCTGGCGGTGAGAAGACAAGACGGCAGGATATTCTTCTGTCCTGTTTAAAGTGATCTGGATTCCTCGGAGGATCTGAGCCTTTTATTTTTGGGCAGTGGTGATTTAGAAATTTGCACTCTTATAACTCCACCTTCTCCCATACAATAATGAGACCGTGAGGAGAAGAGAGCGCTGCGATATCCGGCACCCGGGTATAAGACGGCAGCCCAACATGTACACACAAGACTAGTATGGCTGCGCACAGAACCTCCGGCCGGAGCTGAGGGCGCCTGGACATGGAGAAAGACTCGAAATCCGACAAGAAGAGCAGATTGGTATCGCTGTGCTGCACCGGATCCAGGCACCAATCGGGAATTAGTAAGGTAGAAAATCCTCCGACGAGATCATTGATAAGAGATCTGACTTTCAGCAATTACCCTACACAAATGTCAAAAATTCTACAGATACAGCAGAGAGGAGTCTGTCACTGGATTGTCAGGAAGATCTGCTGTGTTCATGATCTATACTCCGAGCGATATCACAAAGTGACACATTCAGCTCTGCTACATCTCTGTGGATCACTTTTTGCTTTGCTGTTGTGTAGCTGCTCTATTTTTGTAGTTGCTTTTTTGTTTAATTTTTTTTTTTTATTATTCTGTTACTTCTTCCCTTTAAAGCGATTAAAAACAAGTTGTTAATTTTGTTTTTAAGTCTACGGGAAAAAAAAAAAAAGGAGTTAAAAGGGTTTCCCGGCTTGTAAGTGGCACCAGATCTGTGGGGTGTTGCATCCCTGGGACGTCCAGAAACCACAAGGACGGGGTAAGGCTGAGTTCACGTGTCCAGTAGTCATTCGTTACAACGGATCCGTTGGCAAAAAAAAAAGTTCCGCAAAGACAACATTTTTGTCCTTTTTTTAAAAAAATTGATTTTTGGCAGAATCCGTTGCAGAAGGGATCATTTAACTAATTGCTATTTAGTCATTTATTTTTCTTACTTTTTTCATTTATAATGGATCTCCTTTTCTCTTACTGGATCCGTTTGAAATGGAAAAAACTATGATCCGTTAATAAATCCGTTTTCCAAAGACTCCAGTGTTGAAAAAAACCCATAACGGATCCAGCAGACATTATTTTGCCAATGGATCTCTGCAGGATCCTTTCTAACAGATTATTATTGGGCATGTGATCTTAGTCTAAAGGCTGCTTTACACGCTGCGATATTATTACTGCTATCGCTAGCGAGTGTACCCGCCCCCATCGGTTGTGCGACACTGGCAAATCGCTGCCCGTGGCGCACAACATCGCGCAGACCCATCACACTACTTACCTGCATATCGACGTCGCTGTGGCCGGCGAGCCGCCTCCTTTCTAAGGGGGAGGTTCGTTCGGCGTCACAGCGACGTCACTAAGCGGCCGCCCAATAGAAGCGGAGGAGCGGAGATGAGCGGGACGAACATCCCGCCCACCTCCTTCCTTCCGCATTGCGGGCGGCCACAGGTAAGGAGATGTTCCTCGTTCCTGCGGTGTCACACGTAGCGATGTGTGCTGCCGCAGGAGCGACGAACTACATCGTACCTGCAGCTGCAACGATAATTGGGAATAGGGGGGCATGTCACTGATTAGCGATTTTGAACATTTTTGCAACGATTCAAAATCGCTCATAGGTGTCACACGCAACGGCATCGCTAAAGCGGCCGGATGTGCGTCACAAAATCCGTGACCCCCAACGACATCGCTTAAGCGATGTCATAGCGTGTAAAGCCCCCTTTAGTCATCCATTTTTCTTTCATTGTTAATGAATCCAGTTTTTCTTACTGGATCAGAGTCAAATGGAATATAAATAGTCATCCGTTAACGGATCCGTTCTCCATAGACTCCACCAATGTTAAAAAAGCAGATTGTGCAAAAGTAAATTTTTTTCAAAAAGGACAAAAAAAGTTGCGTTTGCGCAACTTTTTTGACAACGGATTGTTGCTGGATCCATTCTAATAGATGATTACTGGACATGTAAATTGAGCCTAACTGAATAGGGAAAAACTTTAGTAGGAGAGGCGGCAGTACTGTACAGATCACCAAGACCCCCTCATTCCTTCTATCATGGGGGTCCCAGTATTGTATCGTTGGTGGTCTAGTGTATCCCAGTCATATGCTCTCATTTAATATGACTGAAACCTGCCTTTCATGGATAATGATTGCAGTCAGATGTTTTGTTTAAATGGGTTGTCTTCTTTCAGAAAAGTTTTTTTTTATTCTACAAGCTCCATTATTAGTAAACAAACAAACTCTGCTTTACTCCTCCTCCCCAGGTCCAGTACTGAGACTGTGCCACTGGTCCTTGAATAACTATTGTTGTTTGCAGTACCCCTCCTCCCGAGGTCCAGTGCGGAGTCTGTGCCACTGGTCCTTGTATCTATTGTTGTTTTCAGTACTCCTCCTCCCCAGGTCCAGTGCGGAGTCTGTGCCACTGGTCCTTGTATCTATTGTTGTTTTCAGTACTCGTCCTCCCCAGGTCCAGTGCTGAGTCTGTGCCGCTGGTCCTTGTATCTATTGTTGTTTTCAGTACTCCTCCTCCCCAGGTCCAGTGCGGAGTCTGTGCCACTGGTCCTTGTATCTATTGTTGTTTTCAGTACTCCTCCTCCCCAGGTCCAGTGCGGAGTCTGTGCCACTGGTCCTTGTATCTATTGTTGTTTTCAGTACTCCTCCTCCCCAGGTCCAGTGCGGAGTCTGTGCCACTGGTCCTTGTATCTATTGTTGTTTTCAGTACTCCTCCTTCCCAGGTCCCCCCATTATTAGTAAAAAAACAAACTATGCTTTCCTCCTCTTCCCCAGGTCCAGTACTGAGTCTGTGCCGCTGGTCCTTGTATCTATTGTTGTTTGCGGTACTCCTCCTTACCAGGTCCAGTGCTGAGACTGTGCTGCTGGTTCTTGTATCTTTTGTTGTTTTCCGTACTCCTCCTCCCCAGGTCCAGTACTGAGTCTGTGCTGCTGGTCCTTGTATTTATTGTTGTTTGCAGTACTCCTCCTTACCAGGTCCAGTGCTGAGACTGTGCCACTGGTTCTTGTATCTTTTGTTTGCAGTACTCCTCCTCCCCAGGTGCAGTACTGAGTCTGTGCCGCTGGTCCTTGTATCTATTGTTGTTTGCAGTACTCCTCCTCCCCAGGTCCAGTACTGAGTCTGTGCCGCTGGTCCTTGTATCTATTGTTTGCAGTACTCCTCCTCCCCAGGTCCAATACTGAGTCTGTGCCGCTGGTTCTTGCATCTATTGTTGTTTTCAGTACTCCTTCTCCCCAGGTCCAGTGCTGAATCTGTGCCGCTGGTCCTTGTATCTATTTTTGTTTGCAGTACTGCTCCTCCCCAGGTCCAGTGCTGAGTCTGTGCTGCTGGTCCCTTGTATCAGTGTTGAAGTCAAGTTGACAGCACAGCAGTGAGCTCAGCAGCTTGTGGCTTCTACATTGTGCAGAGCCGCTGGGCTCCAATATTGGCTGCGGCGCTGTCAACAAGATGTCACTGCTGCATATAAAGACCAGCAGCACTGGACCCGTGGAGGATGAGTAAAGCACAGTTTTTTTTTTTTCTTCTACTACTATGGATCTTATAGGAAAAACTCACAACGAAATGACACTTTTAAGGACTTTTTACACTTGTTGATAGTTGTCAGCAATTATTTAGAAGCAAGCAAAATGTGAGTTTGTCAGATGGTAAAATCATTTATTCAGGTTTAAAGGAGATCTGTCATCAGATTTCACAGTATGAACTGAACGCATTGTTAGGTTACATTCTGCAACCTGATGAGGCTGGTGTACTTGTCATGAATATCCAACTCATAATGGCTGCATAATCTTGATTTTAAGATGAGAAGTTGAGCGCTTATGAGCCTGTGTATCGAGTCTCCACTCACACTGTCAGACTGATAAATGCAGCATGTAGAGTGCAGTGCAACAGCAGGGAGGAGGGACACTGAGGAGCTGTCATGCAGACAAGGTGGACAGAGATTGAGTTAAAGGGAATCTGTCAGCCGGTTTATACTATCTCACCTGATAGCAGCATGATGTAGGCAGGGAGGCCCTGAATCCAACGATGTATCACTTAGTTTACTGCATGCAACCGTTCTGACACAATCAGAATTTTTAGATTTAGCAAAGCCGCAGTGCTCAGAAAGTTAACTCCGCCCACACCAGGTTCTCTATGTACAAAGTCTATAGACAGTGAGCTGCTAATCAGAGGGGGGAGGAGGTGTGCAGATTAGCTGACCTTGTCCGGCAATGATCATCTCCTGAAGCTAAAACAAACATTGCAGGTAAACAAATGCACACCGTGTGATAAGAGAGGCATCAAAGAAATCTGTGTGTTAAACCTTTAGATTACATAGCAAGAACCTGCTGACAGATTCCTTTTAAAAACATATGCAACTATAACACGGGCTTTCAAAGTATGTACACCAACCTCATCAGGTCCAAGATCTATCTTGGAGGAGTTCCTGGTTCTCAATAGTCGGTTCTCACATCACTGACACCCAAATGTGCTAATAAGGCGATAAGCGACTCCAAATAAGCACTTCTAAATCTCCCAGATATCATAATAGTAATATTGTGCTCAGATTTCTGTATCTTTCTTCCGCCAGTGATTGGATTGTTGTGTTTGTCTGGAAATGCAGTTTCTGCAGCTGATGGCACGATGCTAATGAAAACGTCATGTAATTACTGGAAGCGTCTCTAATAGCGGATATCTTCACTGCGACGCTTATCTCCGCTGACTTTTAAATATCATTCATGTTTCATTGCAGTGGGAGATAATTGTGTGATGCGCTCGCTCCTCCGCTCGCCCCTCCGCTCGCCCCTCCGCTCGCCCCTCCGCTCGCTCCACCTCATCTCCCTTTGATTAAAAGCAAATGATGTCATTTTGGTAAATGTTAGTACTATTTATTCCACACGCTGGGAGCAAAGTGAGAAAAAGTGTCGTTTTTGTCAGGTCGCAGAATAGGTAGACACTCATTTAGCTACAGATGTAGCAACCATTAACATGACATCTGCTGCGTACTATGATAGTGTAGATCACCATGGTACGTCACATTATTCACCCAGCTCGCCTGCCATCATGTGGCCTGTGTCTACATATGTATCTTCACCAACAAAATATAATATAGATTATTTTTTTATATACACCAGTTAAAAAAATGTTTTGAGCAAACACGGACTATGTGGAATTCTTTGACATGGAAATAGGATTTTTACATATATTAGTAGCCTGATGTAGGTTTCAGAACAATTTTTTTGAGGGAGTGTCTCTCCCAGTAATACAGACTGGATCTGGGTCTCTCTCAGTAATGTAGGCTGGATGTGAGTCTCTCCCAGTAATATATGTAGGCTGGATGTGAGTCTCTCCTAGTAATATAGGCTGGATGTGAGTCTCTCCCAGTAATATAGGCTGGATGTGAGTCTCTCCCAGTAATAAAGGCTAGATGTGAGGTCTGTGTGTCTCTCCCAGTAATATAGGCTGGATGTGAGGTCTGTGTGTCTCTTACAGTAATGTAGGCTGGATGTGAAGTCTGTGTGTCTCTCCCAGTAATATAGGCTGGATGTGAGGTCTGTGTGTCTCTTACAGTAATGTAGGCTGGATGTGAGGTCTGTGTGTCTCTCCCAGTAATATAGGCTGGATGTGAGGTCTGTGTGTCTCTCCCAGTAATATAGGCTGGATGTGAGGTCTGTGTGACCCTCCCAGTACTATAGGTTGGATTGAGCTCTGCGTGTCTCTCCCAGTAATATAGGCTGCATGTGAGATCTATCTGTCTCTCTCAGTAATATAGGCTGAAAGTGAGGTATGTGTGTCTCCCAGTAATTTAGGCGGGATGTGAGTTCTGTGTGTCCCTCCCAGTAATATAGGCTGGTTATAAGATCTGAGTGTCTCTCCCACAAATATAGCCTGAATGTGAGGTATGTATGTCTCTCCCAGTAATATAGGTTGGATTGAGCTCTGCGTATCTCTCCCAGTAATATAGGCTGCATGTGAGATCTATGTGTCTCTCTCAGTAATATAGGCTGGATGTGAGGTCGATATTTCTCAGTAATATAGGCGGGATGTGAGGTCTGTGTGTCCCTCCCAGTAATATAGGCTGGTTCTAAGATCTGAGTGTCTCTCCCACTAATATAGCCTGGATGTGAGCTCTGTGTGTCTCTCCCAGTTATATAGGCTGAATGTGAGATCTGTGTGTCTCTTCCAGTAATATAGGCCGAATGTGAGGTCTGTGTGTCCCTACCAGTAATATAGGCTTGATGTGAGGTCTGTGTGTCCCTACCAGTAATATAGGCTGGTTCTAAGATCTAAGTGTCTCTCCCAGTAATATAGGCTGGATGTGAGGTCTGTGTGTCTCGCCAGTAATATAGACTTGATGTGACTCTCTCCCAGTAATATAGGCTGGATGTGAGCTCTGTGTGTCTATCCCAGTAATATAGGCTGAATGTGAGATCTGTGTGTCTCTTCCAGTAATATAGGCCGAATGTGAGGTCTGTGTGTCCCTACCAGTAATATAGGCTGGTTCTAAGACCTAAGTGTCTCTCCCAGTAATATAGGCTGGATGTGAGGTTTGTGTGTCTCTCTATGCAATATAGACTGGATGGGGCATTTTGGATCAGACTCCCCTATTCAAGTCTAAAAAGTATTGGATTCCATACGGATCATCCCGGATCATTTTTTACGCTTGTGTGAACTTGGCCTTCTGCAAAACATTTAGTAGATAAAGGAATTAAAGACTGTGGCAGCAAAAGGGCAGAAAAAATTAATGAAGACAATTTAGAAATTTGCGTTACATTGCATTTTGAAAGCAGAGCAGGCACCATACATGCAGTGCATATATCTGCCCTATCTGTTCAGTGGATGTCGCCAATGGAAATCTAGACCACGTGGGCTACCAGGGCACTTGCCCGGTTTACTTGGTGCTGACTTTGCCCCTGTGTACATATCTGAATACTTGTGTTCCAGTCCTCCGAGACGCTCATATTCATTCAGAGACACCGGTTCTTTTGAGTAGAACCAGATTTTCAATTTTGCAGATGCAAACCTGGTGGAGTAATGTGAAAATGTCATTCAACCTTTTTTTTCCAGTCCGTTGACTAATTACACAGAGTCTAAAATTAGTCCTGTTCTTTTATCTTATAATCACTGGTTGCAGGAGGAAACTAATACATAGAGGTAAATATGAGCTTATGGCGGAGGGTGATACCTCCTCGACAGGACGACAACAAATACTTGAGCAGTGACGAGACAAGCACATGCTCAACATATAGAGATGGGGTGTATTTCTATTTATACGCCCTGTGTATTCGTGGCTACAACTACTCTGCTATATCAAGATGTCTCCTAGAGGCGAAACCTGAGGGTCCTGGACTTTAATGAAATCAATCATCAGCCATTCATGCTCTATTGGTGTCTTATATATATACTAGCTGTACTACCCGGCTTCGCCCAGGTTAATGCTATTAACAAAATAGAATGTATTAACGCCCGGGATAGTAACTGTCTCTCTGTTTCTCTCCCATTCTCTGTCTGTCTCCCCCTCTGTATATAGCTCTCTGTCTCTCTTTGTCTGTCTGTCTCTTTCCCTGTCTGTCTCTGACTGTCTCTGTCTCTTTCTCCGTCTGTCTCAATCTCTTTCCCTGTCTGTCTATCTCTGTCACTTTCCCTGTCTGTCTCTTTCCCTGTCTGTATTCTCTTTCCCTGTCTGTTTCTTTCCCTCCCTTTCTCTGTCTGTCTCTTTCCCTCTCTTTCCCTGTCTGTCTCTTTCCCACTTTCCCTCTGTATCTTTCCCTTTGTCTGTCTCTTTACCTGTCTTTGTCTGTCTGTTACCCTGTCTGTCTGTTTCCCTGTGTCTGTCTGTGTCTCTTTGTCTGTGTCTGTCTCTTTCCCTGTCAGTCTGTCTCTTTGTCTGTGTCTGTCTCTTTGTGTCTGTCTCTTACCCTGTCTATGTCTGTTTCTTACCCTGTCTGTGTCTGCCTCTTTCCCTGTCTGTGTCTGTCTCTTTCCCTGGCTGCATTGTGACACGCCAACATTCCATATAAGGGCGTGGCTGCGCATTCTTCTGAAGTTCTGGCTGCCCTGTGGCTCCCAGCTCCATTCGCTTTAATGGAGGCAGGTTTTTTGGTGAATACCTGTAAAGCGCGGAGTTAAAATTTCCCCTCAAAACATAGCCTATGACGCTCTCGGGGTCCAGACGTGTGAGTGTGCAAAATTTTGTGGCTGTAGCTGCGACGGTGCAGATGCCAATCCCGGACATACACACACACACACACACACACACTCTCACTCTTACTCACTCACTCACTCACACACACACACATACACACATTCAGCTTTATATATTAGATAAGGACCCTCAGCTCCCCTTCTACTGGGGTCCCAGAGTGACTGCTCTCCCTTCACCCCCTGTAGCTACTCCTCCAGGCCCTCCAAATCTACAGACATACCGCCAAAATAGCTGAGAACAGGAGCTTGAATTTCCTAATACAATGTACATCTCTTCCAAACTCTGCAGCAAAAAATCCGCACCAGAAATCTTACGCGGTGAATTTTTCTGCAAATTTTTCCCTATGCAATACATTGGGTGTAGATCATCGCTAATGCAAGTTAAAATCTAACAGATCTATGGCAGCCAGCCCAAACTTCTGGGACTGTTCGCAAATTTGTCTTGAGTGTTTCCAAGTATTGGAAGGGTTACAGCTAGGACCAATGTCGGTAACTATGAAATCAATAAATGAATGCAATATCTACCCTATAATCCCTGGTGCTTCCCGCCATCTTTGTTTACTTCCCAGTATCAGGAGTAAACAGCCTACCCGCGAGACTGCTGCTGCCAATCGCAAGCCCAAGTGGTCCTGTGCTATCCACCATTGAAGTTAGTGGTTGCCTTCACATGCCATGAAGGTATAGACTGTACATAACCGGTGGGGTATTTTATGTGCTTTAGGATTTAGGCTTTGTGCAAATGGTATTTTTTTTTAAAGGCTTTCAGAAACTACAAGTTTTTCATACTAAAACGCTCTTTTAAGGAGTTTTTCTTTTTTTTCTGAAGGTTTTTCCTCGAGGTTTTGATGTGTTCTAGGCCTCCTTCACAAGTGCACAACGTTCCATTTTGACTAGCCGTGTGTCTCATCCGTCTGCTGTCCATGTGCCATCAGTGTGTACATGTGTGCCATTCATATGATACATACCGGAAAATGCATTAAATTGAAATTAATGGATTTTTGGTGTTAAAGATATGCAAAGATAGATTTTACAGCTATTTAAACAAATAAATACATAAATAAAAACAAATACATGGGTTTCCCCTATTTTTGATAATTAGCAAAGGTAAAGTAGACAGCTGCAGGCTGATATTATCAGGTTGGGAGGGTCCATGGAAATTGGACCTTCCCAGCCTAAAAATACCAGCCCACTGCTGTCCCAAAAGTGGCACATCACATTAGAAGTGCCAATTCTGGTGCTTCATTTCGGCTCTTCCCACTACCCCGGTGCGTTGGGCATCAGGGTAATGTTTTTGAAGTTATTGTCAGCTGTGTATTGTCCATAAACACAGCTAACATCAAGCTCTGGTGTTAATTTGGAGAGGGGTCTATCAGACACAACTTAATAAAAAATGAGCAGGTCTGACATAGTCCAGGGAATCTGTCGTAGTCCACAAATGAAAAGCTGCAAAAAAAAGCAGAAACCTAATACACAGAGAAATAAAACAAGACACTTTCCTTGTTCACTACTTTATTCCCAAATAAAGAGGAAATCCCCAGTAAGTCCAACACAGTCCTGTGATTCCGATGAATAAACTCTATTAAGCATCGTTCTGATACTCCATAGACTTTGCTTGCAGGCACTTGTGGGTCACGCTGCGCTGCATGAGGCCCGGTGGCTCTGAGTACAACAGTCAGTCACCTCTGTTAGCAACTACCTGCCTATTAGTTTTTAGGCACATTAAAAAAAAAAATACCAGACCACCCCTTCTAATGGTTAAATAAGTAGGAAGAGTCTTTGAAACAATTTTACGACATTTTTGTGGATACACACCAAAAACTGATACGGGGACCGGATGACAGGACCGGGGCACCTAGGCTGACCCTAAGACTGGAGAATCCTGTGCTGTCCTTCTGCTCAAAAGGTACGCTAGATGGTAGAAAGTCTGAGTCGCCAGCGTGACCCTAAAGGCCGCTTTACACGCTGCGACATCGCTAGCGATCGAACCCGCCCCCGTCGTTTGTGCGTCACGGGCAAATCGCTGCCCGTGGCGAACAATATCGTTGGTACGCGTCACACCAACTTACCTTCCTAATGACGTAGCTGTGGCCGGCAAACAACCTCTTTTTTAAGGCAGAGGTTCGTCCGGCGTCACAGCGATGTCACGCAGCGGGCCACCAATAGAAGCGGAGGGGCGGAGAGAAGCCGCATTATCGACACGCCCACCTCGTTGCCGGAGGACGCAGGAACGCTGTTGTTCGTTGTTCCCGGGTTGTCACACGTAGCGATGTGTGCTGCCTCAGGAACGACGAACAACCTGCGTCCAGAACGAGCAACAATATTTGGAAAATGAACGACGTGAGTATTTCTGATCGTTAGCGGATGCTCATAGGTATCACACGCAACGACGTCGCTAACGAGGCCGGATGTGCGTCACGAATTCCGTGACCCTGACGACATATTGTTAGTTACGTCGTTGCGTGTAACGCTGCCTTTACTCCTGTCCAATCCCTGATGTAACTCCCCTCCCCCACCTCCAGCTGAGGGGTGAACCGGGGCCATAAACACAAACTCCACAACTACACATGGACAGGGGAAAACAACAACTCGTACACATGGCAATCACATACAAAGGGGCAACTACACATGCACAGGAGAAAACAACATAAAAGGGGGAAAGTAAACAAACAACTGGGGAACTTCCACACCATACAATAAGCAGCTAACACAGCAGAGAGGGCTCCTCTAGCTGCTTCCACCTCCAGGCCAAGCTTCCAACTGAATGAGAATAACCGGCACCCTCTGCTGGGAGCAGAGGGTATATATAGGGACTGAGGAATACTTTGCACGCTGCGACATCGCTAGCCGATTGTAGGGATGCCGAGCGCGATAGTCTCCACCCCCGTCGCAGATGCGATATCTTGTGATAGCTGCCGTAGCGAACATTATCACTACGGCAGCTTCACACACACTTACCTGCCCTGCGACGTCGCTCTGGCCGGCGACCCGCCTCCTTCCTAAGGGGGCGGATCGTGCGGTGTCACAGCGACGTCACACGGCAGGCGGCCAATAGAAGCGGAGGGGCGGAGATGAGCGGGACGTAAACATCCCGCCCACCTCCTTCCTTCCTCATTGCAGGCGGGACGCAGGTAAGGCGATGTTCCTCGCTCCTGCGGCTTCATACACAGCGATGTGTGCTACCGCAGGAACGAGGAACAACATCGTATCTCCTATTGGTGCGACATTATGAAAATGTCCAACGCTACACAGATCACCAATTTACGACGCTTTTGCGATCGTTTATCGGTGCTTCTAGGCTTTATACGTTGCGATGTCGTTACCGGCGCCGGATGTGCGTCACTTTCAATTTGACCCCGACGAAATCGCAGTAGCGATGTCGCAACGTTCAAAGTACCCCTGAGAGTGGTCCCAAACTGGAAACACATGAAGAGGTGAAGACCTGCTTGCTGGAAAGGAATGCAAACATTAACCCTCTCCTAGCCAAAAGAAAAGGAATACATATAATGTGCAGAGTCTCAAAGAAAAGAGACTGGCCCCACACCTGTCACTAATCTGTACAAAAGAGAGACAACTATGTCAAAAACTCATAACACACAGCGTAAATTTTGTCGAATCAGGGAAATACCGTATCTAATGTACCGCGTATAGTGAAAATCTCATGGATCACAAATGTGTGGGATGGGGAGGATCCTGACCTATATCGCATACATCCACAAGTAATATATACTGTACCCAGGTCTCTATTGTCCATGGATAACCCGCTAGACGTGCTTCTTATTCCACACTAGCAATTTCTGAACCAGGAAAAATAAAGTTCAATCTTTGTGCTCTGATATCTCAGATCTGTTGTCTAAAGGCCCCGTCACACGCAACGACGTATCTAACGATATATCACCGGGGTCACGGATTCTATGACGCACATCCGGCATCGTTAGCGACGTCGTTGCGTGTGGCAGCAAGGAGCAACCGTTAACGATGGAAAATACTCACCAAGTCGTCCATCGTTGACACTTCGTTCATTTTCACAAAATCGTTGATTGTTGAGGACGCAGGTTGTTCGTCGTTCCCGATTCAGCACACATCGCTACGTGTGACACCTTGGGAACGACGACCTACAGCTTACCTGCAGCCGCCGGCAATGTGGAAGGAAGGAGGTGGGCGGGATGTTACGGCCGCTCATCTCCGCTCCTCCGCTTCTATTGGGCGGCCGCTTAGTGACGCTGCACGAACCGCCCCTTTAGAAAGGAGGCGGTTCGCCGGCAACAGTGACGTCACTAGACAGGTATGTGTGACGGCTACTAACGATTTTGTGCGCCACGGGCAGCAATTTGCCCGTGACGCACAAACGATGGGGGCGGGTGCTTACACCAGCGATATTGCTGCATGTAAAGCCCCCTTTAGAGAATCCCTTTAAGATATCAGTTCACAAAAGATAACAAAACAGAATATTAGTCGCTGGCCTTCTTTCCGGTGAGCGGAGTGACTTTATATTCCTCGCATAACGTCCACAATGTATTCTCGCCTAATCTCACACATTAAATGCATTTTCCGGGATAGTAAATAAATAAGCAGAAAGGACCGTTCTCAGCAATTTTTGAATTTTCGCCAAACCTGCAGTTGTTGTTTACTTCCATCAACAAAGTTACAAACCTGCGTGTATCAGCACAACAGGATGAAACAGACAATTCTTGATGTGATTCTTTTGAAAAGTCCAAAAAGCTTCTGTTAAAGGAAAGGGCTATTATCCAAATGCTTCTTTTGAAATACTTTGCAATGTGAAATCACTGAATACTCTGCACAGCAAAAAGTTGTTTTCTTGATATATTTTTTTTGCATTGTGATAGAATAAGTCTGGTTTGCTGGACCGGCAATAGAGAGTGCATGTCATCACTGAGCAAAAGGAGCCGCGCCTGAGAGTGAACTGGATGGCAGCAGAGCAGATTGTGTTTGGATAATGAATTGTTAAATGGAGGTCACAGACGTATTAGTAAATGAGCCAAATATGTATCACAGATCAGTTTTGTAAAATTTTACATTATTATTATAGCGCCATTTATTCCATGGCGCTTTATATGTGGAAAAAGTGGCATATATAGACGAGTACAATAATCATGAACAATACAAGGCACAGACTGGTACAGGAGGAGAGAGGACCCTGCCCGCGAGGGCTCACAGTCTACAGGGGAGGGGTGAGGATACAGTAGGTGAGGACCCTGCCTGTGAGGAATCACAGTCTACAGGGGATGGGTGAGGATACAGTAGGTGAGGACACTGCCTGTGAGGGATCACAGTCTACAGGGGAGGGGTGAGGATACAGTAGGTGAGGACACTGCCTGTGAGGGATCACAGTCTACAAGGGATGGGTGAGGATACAGTAGGTGAGGACACTGCCTGTGAGGGATCACAGTCTACAAGGGATGGGTGAGGATACAGTAGGTGAGGACACTGCCTGTGAGGGCTCACAGTCTACAGGGGATGGGTGAGGATACAGTAGGGGAGAACCCTGCCCGCGAGGGCTCACAGTCTACAGGGGATGGGTGAGGATACAGTAGGTGAGGACCCTGCCCGCGAGGGCTCACAGTCTACAGGGGTTGGGTGAGGATACAGTAGGTGAGAACCCTGCCCGTGAGGGCTCACAGTCTACAGGGGATGGGTGAGGATACAGTAGGTGAGGACCCTGCCTGCGAGGGCTCACAGTCTACAGTGGATGGGTGAGAATACAGTAGGTGAGGACCCTGCCTGCGAGGGCTCACAGTCTACAGGGGATGGGTGAGGAGACAGTAGGTGAGGACCCTGCCCGCGAGGGATCACAGTCTACAGGGGATGGGTGAGGATACAGTAGGTGAGGACCCTGCCCGCGAGGGCTCACAGTCTACAGGGGATGGGTGAGAATACAGTAGGTGAGGACCCTGCCCATGAGGGCTCATAGTCTAAAGGGGATGGGTGAGGATACAGTAGGTGAGGACCCTGCCTGTGAGGAATCACAGTCTACAAGGGATGGGTGAGGACGTAGCAGGTGAGCACCCTGCCTGCGAAGGCTCACAGTCTACAGGGGATTGGTGAAAATACAGTAGGTGAAGGTAGAGCGGGTCGTGTGATGCTATTGTGGACTGAGGGTTATGGCAGGTTGTAGGCTTGTCGGAAGAGGTGGGTCTTCAGGTTCCTTTTGAAGCTTTTCAAGGTATGCTGGAGTCTGATATCCTGAGGTAGAGAGTTCCAGAGTATGGGGGAAACACAAGAGAAATCTTGGATGCGATGGTGGGAAGAGGAGATAAGAGGGGAGTAGAGAAGGAGATTTTGTGAGGATCTGAGGTTGTGTGCAGGTAGGTACCGAGAGACTAGGTCACAGATGTATGGAGCAGACAAGTTATGGATGGATTTACATGTCATGGTTAGGGTTTTGAAACTTAGGGGTACTTTGCACGTTGCGACATCGCTACTGCGAGGGAACAAGTGGATTAGTTGAGCAGCAGAATCTAGGATAGATTGGAGGGGAGTAAAAGTGTTAGAAGGGAGGCTAGGGAGCAGGAGGTTGCAGTAGTTCAGGCGGGAGATAATCAGGGCATGCACTAGTGTTTTTGCATATTCTTGGTCAAGGAATGTATGGATCTGGGAAATAATTTTGAGCTGGAGTTGGCAGGCAGTGGAAAGGACTTGGATATGTGGCTTGAAGGAGAAAGCAGAGTCAAGAGTTAGCGAGAATATTTATAAATACATTTGACAGCATTGTACCATTTACAAGGATATGTAATCTGTCAGGGCCAAGAGGACTGGTAGGCCCAGGAGGTGGATCCACTGGACCGAGCACCCACCGGAGGGCAGGGTACACGGCAGCCGGAGCACTGGTGTAGCAGGGATGGGTCCCTCTGGGAACAGGTAGAACAAAGTCACACGGTACTAGGGGGCCAGCGTCCTTCCGGGGACGGGTAGAACAAAGTCACCGGGGTCACAGAGTTCCTTGAGACAGTGCAGGACACTGGTACAGGTGCTGGGTAGTAAAGATAGGCAGTAGTACAGGACACGGCACAAGGGGACCTGAGAACCTAGCTCACAAGACAAAGCTTCAAGACACGTTGATCAGGCGCCGCCCACATGGAGAGGCCAGTCTTATATACCCAGCACAGCCTCATGTCATTTCCTGCTGCAGGTGTGCTGGGCCTATAAGACCAGGAGAGTGGGCGCGGCCCGGTCCTATACAGAAACATGTGGCTAAGACTCAGAGTCAGACTCATAAGACCAGGAGCAGGACACAGGAGAGCACGAGCGGGAGCGGCAGCCATGACCAGTGGACACGTGGACTGGATCAGTGAGCAAGGAGCGGTGGTGCGATGGCGATACTGGATCAGTGGGTAAGGAGCGGTGTCTGGACGGTGAGACCGGCTCAGTGGGTAAGGAGCGGTGGTGTGCTGGCGATGCTGGATCAGTGGGTACGGAGCGGTGGTGCGATGCAGGGAACGGCTCAGTGGGTAAGGAGGGCTGTCGGGACACCGGGAGCGTGACATAATCTAGAAAGAGTTGAATAACAAGACAAAAATACAATTTTTTCTCCATTTTTATTTACTGCAGTGCGATGGTCACAATATAGCAAGAGCAGCCTTAACTCTCTGAATATGCCTTGTGAGAAGGATCTCGGGTAAAATCTACCTGTCGTGTCAGGTATCTCTTCAGAATAATCTGTCCTGTGTGACCGCATGAGCAATAACATTATTTTTAGCCATGATATGACTTGTATCCTGTATTTTTGACCAGTGTTCCCTTCTGTAGGCGCTGTCTTTAGTTTTCAGTTGTCTCTGAGCTAGTGAGGGAAGACCGTCCTGGGCTTCATGCTGTCCTGTGTGTATATAGCACATGGTTACAGCAGTACAGAGCCGTGTAGCTGTGAATCCAGCAGTGGGAGAGAGATAATACACTTACTAGGAAACTGCAGCAAAATTAGTGTCTCTGACTTTTTCTGCTTTTCTTCTACTTAGTTTCCATTAGTCAGCATGTAACTTGATCCCTCCGTCTCTTAATATGGATTTCACCCGTATTTCAGAGTCAATGATGATGTAACTGTGTAAGGGGGGTGTAACTTAAAAATGGCTGAATAAAATTCGGCAACTTTTGAATATACAATACATTAATATATCTTGTAAATATATTACAAGCTTACTAAACTTTTCCTCATAGTTTAAAGTTTGTTGTTTTGGGTTTTTTTTTATCTAAAATCTAAAACCCTTGGGAATATCTACAGCCACAGCAGGACTCACTGCCAATCTAGCAGTAAATACAAGAGCCACACACAGGGCAATACATGGGCGGCACGGTGGCTCAGTGGTTAGCACTGCTGTCTTGCAGCGCTGGGGTCTTGTGTTCAAATCCCACCAAGGACACCATCTGCAAGGAGTTTGTATGTTCTCCCCGTGTTTTGCGTGGGTTTCCTCCGGGTTCTCCGGTTTCCTCCCACACTCCAAAGACATACAGATAGGGACTCTAGAGTGTGAGCCCCAATGGGGACAGCATTACCATTGTATGTAAAAGCGCTGTGGAATTAATAGCGCTATATAAATGAATAAAATTATTAAAATTATTATTATTATTATTCCTCAATGGACGGACAAATAAGGGGAGACATTTATTTTTATGTCTCGCTTCTTCAAAACATCCATCCATTTCTGAACTCGCAACTGTCGATACCTCGGCAATTATTCCACCACTTTATCTTCTACCAAAGCAATTTGGTTGCTCTGTTCAGACTTTGTCCATTAGTTTCCATGGAAAGAAACCTTTTCAATCCGAGGTCACAATAAATATTTTTAGCAAAGTAAAAATATTCTTTTAGAGCATCTTAAGACTATTTTTAGTCTCATAGGCTCAGAGCCATAAAAATTATATACAGTTAGGTCCAGAAATATTTGGACAGTGACACAATTTTCGCGAGTTGGGCTCTGCATGCCACCACATTGGATTTGAAATGAAACCTCTACAACAGAATTCAAGTGCAGATTGTAACGTTTAATTTGAAGGTTTGAACAAAAATATCTGATAGAAATTGTAGGAATTGTACACATTTCTTTACAAATACTCCACATTTTAGGAGGTCAAAAGTAATTGGACAAATAAACCAAACCCAAACAAAATATTTTTATTTTCAATATTTTGTTGCGAATCCTTTGGAGGCAATCACTGCCTTAAGTCTGGAACCCATAGACATCACCAAACGCTGGGTTTCCTCCTTCTTAATGCTTTGCCAGGCCTTTACAGCTGCAGCCTTCAGGTCTTGCTTGTTTGTGGGTCTTTCCGTCTTAAGTCTGGATTTGAGCAAGTGAAATGCATGCTCAATTGGGTTAAGATCTGGTGATTGACTTGGCCGAATGTTCCACTTTTTTGCACTCATTAACTCCTGGGTAGCTTTGGCTGTATGCTTGGGGTCATTGTCCATCTGTACTATGAAGCGCCGTCCGATCAACTTTGCGGCATTTGGCTGAATCTGGGCTGAAAGTATATCCCGGTACACTTCAGAATTCATCCGGCTACTCTTGTCTGCTGTTATGTCATCAATAAACACAAGTGACCCAGTGCCATTGAAAGACATGCATGCCCATGCCATCACGTTGCCTCCACCATGTTTTACAGAGGATATGGTGTGCCTTGGATCATGTGCCGTTCCCTTTCTTCTCCAAACTTTTTTCTTCCAATCATTCTGGTACAGGTTGATCTTGGTCTCATCTGTCCATAGAATACTTTTCCAGAACTGAGCTGGCTTCATGAGGTGTTTTTCAGCAAATTTAACTCTGGCCTGTCTATTTTTGGAATTGATGAATGGTTTGCATCTAGATGTGAACCCTTTGTATTTACTTTCATGGAGTCTTCTCTTTACTGGTGACTTAGAGACAGATACACCTACTTCACTGAGAGTGTTCTGGACTTCAGTTGATGTTGTGAACGGGTTCTTCTTCACCAAAGAAAGTATGCGGCGATCATCCACCACTGTTGTCATCCGTGGACGCCCAGGCCTTTTTGAGTTCCCATGCTCACCAGTCAATTCCTTTTTCCTCAGAATGTACCCGACTGTTGATTTTGCTACTCCAAGCATGTCTGCTATCTCTCTGATGGATTTTTTCTTTTTTTTCAGCCTCAGGATGTTCTGCTTCACCTCAATTGAGAGTTCCTTAGACCGCATGTTGTCTGGTCACAGCAACAGCTTCCAAATGCAAAACCACACACCTGTAATCAATTCCAGACCTTTTAACTACTTCATTGATTACAGGTTAACGAGGGAGACGCCTTCAGAGTTAATTGCAGCCCTTAAAGTCCTTTGTCCAATTACTTTTGGTCCCTTGAAAAAGAGGAGGCTATGCATTACAGAGCTATGATTCCTAAACCCTTTCTCCGATTTGGATGTGAAAACTCTCATATTGCAGCTGGGAGTGTGCACTTTCAGCCCATATTATATATATAATTGTATTTCTGAACATGTTTTTGTAAACAGCTAAAATAACAAAACTTGTGTCACTGTCCAAATATTTCTGGACCTAACTGTATTTTACATGTCAACCTACTTGGTGCCTTCTGTTTGCTTACTGCTGCCTTCTCTGCTTAGATGCTTTCCTCCTGCTCGTAGGGGACCACTGCAGTGGATGGGGGGCACAGGGGTAAGTTTATACACTGCCTTGCCTACCTTTCCTATGCTATGTGATAAGAGAGGCAGGTAAGGCATGGATTAGACCTACTGCACTCCCCATGCCACTGTGGTGGCCATCCAGGAACCAAGAGACTGGCAGAGGAGGCAGCGGGGGGCACACAGTGGTGCTAGGTGGGGCAGCTGTACATGGGAAATCTTTCATTTCCAGGCTGCTGGAACACATTAAGTCTATGTCTGTGCTAAAAAATAAAATGTGACTTAAAGAGACTGTGCAATCATCAATCAATCAGTAATGATTTGTGTGAATGTAATATAATAATTGTAATCATAAAAAGAAACCTGATCTGTCACATTGGCAGGTCTGTGCCTCGTGCCGGGATATTGATGAATTAAACTAGTCAGGACTGACATGCTGCCACTAATGAAGGAGGATTGAGGCAATGTACGCGGAGAAGGATGTGATACAGAAGGGATCCGTTACTTACTGTATAACTCCCAAAAGAAATCTAGAAGTGACTCCCATCCTTGCTTGCAGTTATCCCATTACTCAGACACACACACACATACACACAGACACACATATATATATATATATATATATATATATATATATATATATATATATATATATACACACACACACACACACACACACACACACACACACACACACACACACACACATACACACAGACACACAGACACACATATAAATATATATATATATATATATATATATATACATACACACACACATACACACATACATACATACCCACACATACATACATACATACACATACATACATGTACATACATACAAACACATATACACACGCACACACACACACACACACACATACACACATACATACACATACATACACATACATACACACATACATACACGTACATACATACACACACATATACACACGCACACACACACACACACACATACATACACACATGCACACACATATACATACATACATACATACATACATACATACATACATACATAAACAAAAGAGACCGCAGTCGTGGAAACACATATGCGGCTATCATATGGCCGCTGAAGCATGTCCTTGACACATATAATGAATACAAAAGAGCAAAAGGACTCAATGTGCATAGAATAGTCATAATAAGTCAAAATCACAACCTAAGTTAATGCATATAAAAAATTATTTTTATTGTAGAATATATAAAAACAGGTTGGATTTCCATAATATTAAATACAAGTATACAGTGTTTAGAAAAAACACAGAGAAATGAGGACAGAAATGTAGCACATTCACCCAAACATGTATAGTGTAACAAGCTAGAGATGAAAAACCCATGGAAGTACAAAGGTCATATATCCAAATGACAAGCCATGGGAATAACAGGGCAAGCTCAAATGGCTGAATATGTGGAGGTTCAGATAATTACAATCACCACTCTCTGGATATAAAGGCAAAAGAGACTCCTTATGTCTATTGAATATAATTGGCTATAAACGTAGATGCCATAAAAGGTTTCAGACAGGACGTCTTTAGACTAGAGAGAGATTCAGCCAAGTACTGCTTACCCATATGTTAGACTAGACTCAGAAGATCATGCAGCGTGTGCCCCTACGCGTCTCGCCTCAAGCTTCATAAGGGGGAAGTGAAAAGGTGAAGATGCCAGTCTTCATACATACATACATACATACATATACACATACACACACACACACACACACACAAATTTTCAAGGCAAAGTAGAGGACAGAACTTTGGAGGACCAAACACGTCCATGCATTACACAGCCATCCCATTGATATTAAAGAGGACCAACCACCAGGATTTTCCTATATAAACTAAAGCCAGTGCTATACTGGCGCTATCATGCTGATCCTATACATACCTGTAGTTGTGAGATCGGATGTAATAACACAGACAGGGAGAGGAAGGATAGCCAGGCAGACAGGGGCAGGAAAAACTTGCAAAACCCGGCCCACCTATTAGATATTCTGTAGCTGCTATCAATCAAATAACAGTGCATTTCACAAACTTTACTTGCCTATATTTCAGAAACTATACATCCGATCTCACTATACATACTATACATCCGATCTCACAACTAAAGGTATGTATAAAATCAGCATGATAGCGCCAGTATAGCACTGGGTTTAGTTTATATAAGAAAATCCTGGTGATTGGTCCTCTTTAACCCTAGAACGCACAACCATAGAAATCTACAATAGAAAACAAGTAACCTAGCAGGCCTGCAAGGCCCAGGTATGCGTTCTAGGGTTAATGAGCACTATGTAATGCCTCTTTTCTCCTGCGGAGGCAGCACAGTAGCATTCTACACTTGCTGCAAGCCATTCCTGCAGATTCCATCTGATCGCTGTGGGTCAATCAAAATCAAAGCGGACACATTCTGTACCTCCCAAAGTGCGTGACTATTGCAGAATGTTTTTCATTTTCTCTAGGATTTGATAGATTTCAAGGATTTGTTCTGTAATATAAGGTTTATTATCAATTAGTGCACAGTAAAGCCTCATGAATAGCCTAATTGTCAGTCGTTGTCTCAGTCATGAGGTTACACCTTCATTAATGTGGATCATGAAGTCTATAAAATGCTGTCAGAATGTGTCATGGAATCAGTATTTTGCTGTAAGCCAATATTTTTTCATGTAGCATGTCAATCTGATTGTGCAAGCAACGCCTTTAAAGCCCGCTGTACACGCTGCAATGTATCTTACAATGTGTCGGCGGGGTCACGTCGTAAGTGACGCACATCCGGCATCATAAGGTACATTGCAGTGTGTGACAGCGACGTGCGATTGCGATTGAACGTTAAAACGTTCATCGCATACACATCGTACCTGTCTCTAGAATTGCACGTCAGATTGTTCATCGTACCCGGGGTAGCGCACATCGCAGTGTGTGACACCCCGGGAACGATGAACAGATCTTACCAGCGTCCTGCGGCTCCCGGCCCACAATGCGGAAGGAAGGAGGTGGGCGGGATGTTTACGTCCCGCTCAGCACCGCCCCTCCGCTTCTATTGGCCGGCTGCCGCGTGACGTCGATGTGACGCCGAACATCCCTCCCACTCCAGGAAGTGGATGTTCGCCGCCCACAGCGAGGTCGTATGGACGGGTAAGTATGTGTGACGGGGGTTAATCGTTTGTGCGGCACGTTCAACAAATTGACCGTGCCACACATACGATGGGGGTGTTGCAAATCGCATACGATATTGTATGCGAAATTGCAACGTGTAAAGCAGGCTTAAGATCTTATATATCAAAATTGAGACTATTAACATCGAGATGGATTTTTCATCTGTTTTTTATAAACAGCCACCACCTTTGACCTTGTTGTCACTTGGAGTTTTGCTCAAAACTCGGCAAGTGTCATGGTGGCATCAGACGCTGTTCATACTACAGATTCTGGACACTTCACACTTTCTCTGGTGTTTCTGAGTTACACAGGCTCAGGCGTCGACCAGCTGTGGGCTCATTAATGGTCAGGCTAGCAAGAATTAACCTCTTTTTTTTAGTCTGCTGGTTACCTCTGGGATCACAAGTTGTTGGAAACCTATCACATTTACTACCTGCCTTCACACTATGGTTTCTCTGGTGTTTCTGAGTTACATAGGCTTTGACGTCGACCAGCTGTGGGCTTGTCATGGGGTCCTTCTCCCATATCATACAATCAATAGAGCGAGAGATGGCTGTACAATCCAAAGAGCATTTATTCCAAGCAAATCAAAACGGTCCATAACATAATCCATAAAACAGAGGGTAAAATTAGTCCACTAACACAAATATAGTCCGGTAAGCGATAAATGTCCAGGTCTCTCTGAGAAACCAGTTTCTCCCAGAGGTTCAATCTTCCTGCTTCACTCTTGAAGTTCTCAAACAGACTGACTGAATCTCCCAGGTAAGCAGCGTGTTTACAGTAGGTGGCCCACCTCCTCCCACACCCAGGGACGGAAGCGTCTTAAGAGGCTATAACCTTGCACTACAGGGGGTGATTACTTACAAGCAATACAATGTACACAGAAGGGGTACAAATAATGGACAGTGAACCAAGCTTAAAATAGGAATCTATACAGCAAGATACACCTCTCCCATATCCCACCATCACAGGGCTCATTAATGGTCAGGCTTGCAAGAATTAACTTCTACTGGTTACCTCTGGGATCACATGTTGTTGAAAACCTATCACATTTACTCTTTTTTTAAGATGGTGTAATCTGTCTTCCTATGCCGATTATAGTTTATTGCAGTGTTGGTCTGTGTGCTGGTGTGTTCCAGTCATGCTGGTGGTTATATTATATGGTGCTTGGAGTCGTGGAATTCTCCCATCATCTTCTTGCTTCCTCCTTACCTCCTTATTGTCTTATAACTTTGTGAGTACCTGCTTTAAGATAGACAAACAGGGGAAACCGAAAACTGTATCTCTGTTGGTTTTTATCACACTTCTGTCCCAGCCCTCCCCTGGTTAGGAGGAGGGGAGGGGGTATAAGATCATGGCTGGTCAGGAGCAGGGTCAGGTTGGTGGCTCAGACATCCTCACCTTCAGAGGTAACACTGAGCTAAGAGATAGCTAGGGTTTCTCTCGTCTGAGGGCCAGTCTAGGATTCCCAGTCACGTGCTCTCCCCGATCATCGTGACACTTGTCTGGTATTGCAGTTATTCATACTTGCATCAATAAGGCAAGATATAGCCCATGCAGTACAGGCGCACTGTTTCTGGTATAGCTGACAACGTTTCTAATCTTCTACCAGTTTTTGAGGGATACTTAGAATTCCGGAGTTGAAGATCACAGAATTTATCTAGCTAGATGGTTATATATTGGTGGGCCTTGTAGACCGATATCTGTATGTTAGACAATCTGTTTTGGCCAGAAGGTGCCCATTTCTGTACAAAAACTGCACATGAATTCAGGAATAGAGGGAATCCATGTGTCATCTGACCTCGTCAGTAGTAATTGTTTCCATCACAGTAACAATACAGCACCCTGCATCATGTATACCAGGCCATGATCATGTGAATTTGTTCCGCTGGTAAATACGCTGCTATATCCTATTCTTTACAAACAAATTAATTATTAAATCATTGTAATCCATCTATATTCTGTGCCTGGAAGATATTGAAATTAATGAGTTGTAATAGAAACCATATGTGTATAATTCTATGATATATATATATATTAGCTGTAGTACCCGGCATTGCCTGGGATAATAACTTTCTCTCTGTCCCTCTCCCAGTCTCTGTCTGTGTGTCGCTGTCTGTCTGTCTCTTTCCTTGTCTGTCTGTCTCTCTCTATCTCTGTGTCTGTCTCTATGTGTGTGTCTGTCTGTTTCTCTCTTTGTCCCTTCTGTCTCTTTGCCCCGTCTGTCTCTTTGCCCCGTCTGTCTCTTTGCCCCGTCTGTCTCTTTGCCCCGTCTGTCTCTTTGCCCCGTCTGTCTCTTTGCCCCATCTGTCTCTTTCCAGTGCTGTTTCTTTCTAGGGCTGTCTCTTTGCCCGTCTGTCTCTTTGCCCGGGCCGTCTCTTTGCCTGGCTGTCTCTTTGCCCGCTCTGTCTCTTTGCCCGGTCTGTCTCTTTGCCCGGTCTGTCTCTTTCTCCGGGCTGTCTCTTTCCCCGGGCTGTCTCTTTACCCGGGCTGTCTCTTTGCCTGTCTGTCTCTTTGCCCGTCTGTCTCTTTGCCCGTCTGTCTCTTTGCCCGTCTGTCTCTTTGCCCGCTCTGTCTCTTTGCCCGGTCTGTCTCTTTCCCCGGTCTGTCTCTTTCCCCGGGCTGTCTCTTTACCCGGGCTGTCTCTTTCCCCGGGCTGTCTCTTTCCCCGGGCTGTCTCTTTCCCCGGGCTGTCTCTTTCCCCGGGCTGTCTCTTTACCCGGGCTGTCTCTTTCCCCGGGCTGTCTCTTTCCCCGGGCTGTCTCTTTCCCCGGGCTGTCTCTTTACCCGGGCTGTCTCTTTCCCCGGGCTGTCTCTTTCCCCGGGCTGTCTCTTTACCCAGGCTGTCTCTTTACCCGGGCTGTCTCTTTGCGCGGGCTGTCTCTTTGCGCGGTCTGTCTCTTTGCGCGGTCTGTCTCTTTCCAGGGCAGTCCCTTTGCCCGGCTGTCCCTTTGCCCGGCTGTCTCTTTGCCCGGCTGTCTCTTTGCCCGGCTGTCTCTTTGCCCGGTCTGTCTCTTTGCCCGGCTGTCTCTTTGCCTGGCTGTCTCTTTGCCCGGTCTGTCTCTTTCCAGGGCTGTCTCTTTGCCCGGGCTGTCTCTTTGCCCCGTCTGTCTCTTTCCAGGGCTGTCACATGGAGTGTCTGTGCAAAATTTCGTGATTGTAAATGTGACGGTGCGGATTCCTTTAGCGGACATACACACACACACAGCTTTATATATTAGATATATATGAATGAAAAACGGTATATATGTGTGTGTGTGTGTGTGTGTGTGTGTGTGTATATATATATATATATAAACTAAGGACATTGCGCCATACACAGAATTGAACCGTATTAGAGGTCCGTGCTATGTGGACTGCCTATATGGCGCTTTGGGCCCACACTGTACCTCTGTGGCCTCCTATTTGTTCCATTGGAAAAATCATGGTTTGCGCTCTGAATCTTGCATCATGCCTTGACATATTGTGCAAGCATCCTTCTCCAGGAGTAATGTTTTATAGCTTACATGGTGGGATATAATGTTCATTTAGCTGTTACATCAGCACTTATTTTCTCAACCCTCCCTGAGACTGTAGATGCTTTCCTCTCACTTTACACTGTCCAGATCTGAATATAAACCCCTCCTCCTGCTATTTGTAACAGGGATAACAAAGAGTCAGAGCAGAGAGAACGGAGTAAGAGCTTTGAGGAATTTCCTAAATTTTTGTAAAACTTATAGCTACATGGACTTCCGCAGCAAAGAGGTAGAAAATCTTTTAAAGAAGACAAATGAGAAAATTGCTTTGCATTTAGAAAGCAAAGTGGGAATTAAATAAAATTCTGTGCCAAAGTTGATATATCCTTGGATTTTTTTTTATGAGGATGGGAGCTGGGCTGTACAGGGATTCACACTGATCCCATCCTGATATGTAGCATAGGATTACAATATGGGAATCCCCTTTAAGATGACTATGTCCCTGATACATATGAATGGATAGGACATTAGAGAAACAATAATAATATAATAATATTTATTCATTTATGTAGCGCTGTTAATTCCACAGCGCTTTACATACAATGGCAACACTGTCCCCATTGGGGCTCACAATCTATGTTCCCTATCAGTATGTTTTTGGAGTACTCATATCATCAGAGAACTTGATGCTATTTGATAATAAACATAAGGATGTCTGATGTGTCATTATATTGAGGTGGAGACGATGCTTCATGGAAAATATTTAGCTTGAAATATTAATGGGAACACGCCTGCTGCATCTGTGTGACCTTCATTGTCCCATTGGAGGTTAATGGATCTCAAGCAAAATAAGCGTCACCCTTCCCTTCGCGCAGCAGCTCTCCTGACGTGTTGCTTTTATATTCCCGCGCCCACATTGTCTGCATAGTGTCCCAATAGTGATGTTAGTAATACAGTGAGTCCTTTATATTGGCACTGCTGTGAAATAACATTATACAGTGCTAGGGCTGTCACTAGGAATTTCAGGGCCCCTGACTGGCATCATTTTGGGGCCCCCTTGAGACTCCACCCACAGCTCCCCCTCCACACCTCACATACAAGCCAATAAATGAAGCGTGAAGGGGCCCCCCTTCTGTTGGGGCCCCGGGCTAGAGTCCTGTTTGTCCCCCCCGGTGGCGGCCCTGACAGTGCCAATGGAGAAAAAGTTTCCCATAATACACTATTCTCAAGTTTTCACACATGTGTGCATCTAAGCTTTATTTACTGTGTGACCGTAAAGCTGCCGGCAATTTTTTTTTATTCCGACAGCTGCTTTTTTGGCTATTAACCCCTTCACAGCCAATGACGTATATTTAGGCTTCCAGTCTCGTCCCGTCCGTGCCTTTGATGCGGGCTCACATTCTGAGCCTGCATATATTCCAGCACGTGACCGCTAATTCAGTCATCCATCATCTACCTCTAACAGCTGGGTGGGGGAGGGAGATCCACCCGCCTCTGGCAACTAATTAAATCCCGCTGTCAATCACTGATTTAACACTCGCCACCAGGAAGCGCGTCATTGATCCTGCCAATCAATGCGGGGCACTAATGAGTTATCATTACAGCTGTGCCTGTCATGACGATCCTCCTGTGAATGCCGGCTGCTGGCGACATTCATAGGAGACTGTGATTTCTGCTATACAGAGCGGGGCTGATGCTGCTGCTCTGTGCAGGACATGATCACAGCTTCAAGTTCCCTACGCACCAGTAAATACAGTAAAAGGTTTTAAAAAATATGAAAAAAATAAAAAAACACAAGTTAACGTCACCCCCCCCCCTTTTACCCCATTACAAATAAAATGAAAAAAAAAATACATTTGGTTTTGTCGTGTTCGGAAAAATCCGATCTATCAAAACATATAATATTTATTCTGATTGGTAAACAGTGTAACAAAAGCGCTAGAATTACTTTTTTTGCTTGCCTCACCATTGCAATAGGAGAATAAAACATTGTACCTACCCAAAAATATTTATATGATAATAATATATTATTATTATTAATATATATTCTATAGTAATATATATATATATATATATATATATATATATATATATATAGAATATATTAATATATATATATATATTATATTTATATATATATATATATATATATATATATATAAAGTCAGCTCAGGGTGCAAAAAATAATCCGTCACACAACCCCAGATCCCGAAAAATGAGGATGTTATGGGTCTTGGAATATGGCGACAAAAGCAAAAAAAAAAAATGTTGACAATTTTTATTTTTTTTTTTAACTATTTAAATAAAAAAAATAAACAATACATGTTTGGTACCTATGAACTCGTACTTAACAGGGGAATCATATTGAGAGGTTGGTTTTACCATATATTAAACATTGTAAATAAATAATCCAAGAAAAACAATTGTGGCATTGCACATTTTTTTTGCAACTTCACTGTACTTGGAATTCTTTCCCGTTTTCCAGTACACTGTATGGTAAAATGAATGGTGTCATGTAAAAGTACAACTCGTCCCGCAAAAAAACAAGCCCTCATATGGCAAGATCGACGAAAAAATAAAAAAAGATATGGCTCTTGGTGTAAGGGGAGGAAAAAAGAAATGAGAAACACAACCGAGTGGTAAAGAGGTTAAAAAAAAAATATGACAGTTATAATTAGTTGCTATGGGCAACTGCTGCAATTTCAAATTTGAAATTCTTGATACATTTTCCTTGGATTCTTTACACATTTTCACTGCTACATTTGAAATAATTAAAATGTATTTATTTTTTTTGTAATTGAATGAAATGTCCTCGTAGATCACAGTCCGGTTACTGGATCGCGTCACCTCGCTGTTCGCTTTATTTGTTTTAACGTTAATTGGCGAGACACACAATGGCGTCTCCCAGCAGGAAGAAGAGTTCTACAAGACCCTTAAGCAAATACCAGGCTTCAGCAATTAACACTACCAGAGAGCGCCATTAAGACAACACACCATTAGCAAAATGATTCCGAAAGGGATCACTAAGCAACGAGACCTCACACCCCGGATTCCTTGTAAGACATCTACATATTTACAAGATTAAAATGACATAAATATAAAAAGACAATAATAGATCCAAACAATCCCTACACGGCACTGCTGCTTGTAATAAAGAATATAGGGACTTATTAGTATTATTAATCACTAATAATAAAATAATAATGTATTACATTTATTATTATTATTATTATTATTATTATTATTATTAATACAAAATTATTAATTGTATTTATTATTATTAGGAGTATTACTAATAAATAATTGATTAATTTTATTTACTATTATTATTATTATTATTATTAATAAAATGTATTAATTGTATTTATTATTATTAGGAGTATTACTGATAATCATTTATTAATTTTATTTACTATTATTATTATTATTATTATTATTATTATTATTTAGATGCCTGTATTTAAAGCTAAAACTAAATTATTACACTTGGTTTTCATTTTGTATATCTTTTACAGGCTCTTTTTTTCCCCTACCTATTGCTGGCGGCAGAATGAGTTTACAGAGAATCTGTCAGTGAGCTCATTCTGACACAGAATGTTCAGATCTTATTTGTTTTCATTTGAGCTGAAACTAAGTTGAGATGATCTTTGCGGTCTTAAATCCACTAAGCAGAGTTCAGAAAGACCGGTAAAACAGTTACCTTTTGTTGAAGTGTTTAGTTCCAACCCATTCAAATTGTCTCTTCAGGGATGGAAGGAGACAAACTCTAGCGTCACCTATTGGAAGTAGCAATCCTAAAAGTGACTCTCAAAAGGAGCCTTTTCATATGACTAAGGATTTATGCCAGATCAGAACTTCATTTTGCAGACACGGTGTTTTGGATGATTGTCCCTCGTCAGTGCAAAGTATGAGATCTGATCTGGCTGAATGAGAAGCTCTACTGGGGTCTCATGGGAAAACTTTTCTCCTTGTGGAGACTGACAAATCAATCTGGCTGTCAGTGGTGAGAAGTCATAGCTGCAATGCTCCTCTGAGAAATATTCAAATTGTCTCTTCAGGGAGGAAGGAGATGAACTCTAGCGCCACCTATTGGCAGTAGCAATCCTAAAAGTCAAAAGTGACTAAGTGACTCTCCAGCGAGCCATTTTATAAGACCTAGGATTTATGCCAGATCAGAACCTCAATTTGCAGACACGGTGTTCCGGGATGATTGTCCCTCCTATTCTTTCTATGTAATAAAATGTATAATGTATTTAGTTTTATCCCCAAAATCTTAAATATTTGTTATTATATTACAATATTTGTACATTCATTCTGTTTTAATTACATATTTAAGATGCCTTGATACCCTTTCCTGGTCCGTTGACCTTTTTTTAAAATTTTTTTTGTTGGTCTCCTGCCGTCAAACATGCCGATTTGTGCTGCACAGCGGGAGACCAACGAGCAAAAAATGAACCAGCACTGTGTGTAACGAGCAGCGATCTCACAGCGGGGGCCAGATCGCTGCTCAGTGTCACACACAGCGAGATCGCTAATGAGGTCACTGCTGCGTCACAAAATCCGTGACTCAGCAGCAATCTCGCTGTGTGAGAAGTACCCCTTAGGTCCCCTTCACACGCACGTGTCTCCGGTACGTGCTAGGTCCGTGCTTGCATGTACCGGAGACACGGGCACATGTAAACCAATTAAAATTAATGGGTTTATGTGCACGCACGTGTGCAGCCATTGGCCCGTGCCTCCGTGTGGAGCAGACGTGTGTCCGTGTGCTCCACAAGGATGCAAGTCCGTTTATCCCCGGCAGCACGGGTGTCACACGGCCCGCACCCGTACCACTCGGATGTAGTGTGGATGCGGTCCCGGGTGACACGCGCCGGAGAAACACACGTGTCAGAGAAAAATAAAAAAAATCTTTACTCACTTTCTCCAGCCCTCCTGTCTCTGCCGTTGCTGTCACTTGCTGCCGACCCTCGCTCATTATGCTCATTGCATATTCACTTCACTGCGGCTGGAAGCAGCAGCAGCGGGGAGTCGGCAGGACCGGAGACCGAAGATCAGCACCACAGACAGCGACGCCAGGGACAGGTGAGTTGAAAGTTCTCGTTCTCTGTGTGTTATCACGGATAGCACACGGAGAACACACGTAGTGCCATACACACGGCTCATGGAGGGGAAAACGCACCTTTGACACGTCCGTGAAACACATGCGTGATTTTCACGGACGTGTGAAGGGGCCTTACACTGGTCGCGATTACCCATGTGGGAGCCAGGGAGCTGTGTTTAGGTGAAGAAGGCTCCTGCTCCTACAGCTGTTTCACAGACGTAAAGATCCGCTTCGTCAGGGGGAGTGAATATTTGTACCCAGTCCTTATATTTTTATATTACACAACTAACTCTGATACTAAAGGGAAGATCACCAATTGATACAGTAAGTTACAGTATCCAGCATTGCTCCTACAGCGGAGCAGACGACTGTCATGGTGCCGGGCCCGGGGAGGCTGACGGCTCTCAGTGGTGACGTGTCTGATCTTCACGTTCAGAACATCTGTGAGGAGAGAAGATGATTCATTGTGGCAGTGGAAATCCACTCTGCTCCCGGTGATTTCTCTCAGCTGCTCCATTCTCCTGCTCTCAGCAGATGTGTATTATTTACATGAAAGTTGTCAGTAAGTGATGAGGATTTGTGCGGGTCAGCACAGAATTATAATAATCAGCGCTCTGCAGGCTGCGTGGTGACGGGCTGGAGGATGGACACTTGTCACTAATTTCCTTTTTCTTTTGTGGATCTTTTTATTTCACTGTCAGTCACTCACTATGCAATGTAGAAACAACTTGTCTTAAAGGGGTTGTACAGGATTGACGCTTTCTTCTAAAAGCAGAGCAGAATCTGTGCAGAGGTTGTGTGTGATACCGCGTCCTATCCATGAATACTGCTCCATACAAAGCTACATACATACTCCTGGCAAATCTAAGGGGCTCTGTGGTGGGATCTTCATCATTCCACTCTTGGAAACATATTCTATCTATCCCTCTATCTATCTATCCCATATCTATCATTTATCAATCCATCCATCCATCCATCCATCCATCCATTCCTCTATCTATCCGTTCATCCATCCCTCTATCCATCTATCTATCTATCCTATATCTATCTATCCATCCATTCATCCATCCATCCCTCTATCTATCCATCTATCTATCTATCTATCTATCTATCCATCTATCTATCTATCCTATATCTATCTATCCATCCATTCATCCATCCATCCCTCTATCTATCCATCTATCTATCTATCTATCTATCTATCCATCCATCCATCTATTCTCTATCTATCCATTCATCCATCACTCTATCGATCTATCCATCTATCCATCTATCTATCTATCCCTCTATCTATCCATCCATCCATCCATCCATCCATCTATTCTCTATCTATTTATCTATCTATAGATGGTGGGCTTGCTCTATACCGGTTATGTCATGTACTCTGTGTTTTATATTAACTACTGATGGTATATGTTAATATGTTATGCTACTAGCTGGGTGCAAGTGTCAAATACAGTAGAGTGGGAATGTTACCAAAGTCGCCACCTAGTGGTTGGGCTGAGATAGCGGCAGAATGGAAGAGATTCCTAACTCAGATGTGGGAAAGAGGTTGGTTGGGAGATCTCGAGAGGAGCAAGTCTAGAAGAGGGTTCAAGTGTGGGAAGATGTGGCCTCAGTGCTTGTGCCAGTCAGTGAACCTTGAGGAATCTTCGAAAGGTCCAGAGCCTATGGCTCACCCTGGCGGGCTTAGAGTGTCATCTGGCTAGAGAGCCACTGTGGCACAGAATCAGACTAAGGTGAGCGGACTCAGGGGGAAGGAGACACAGCCCCCAGGGCTTGAGGACGAGATCCAAGATAGCGGAGAGTGACAGATCAAGGGATAGTACCTTACACTGAGGGGAAGGAAGGGAAGGTCTGTCATAATACTGAAGAATAAAGGGAACTTTCTGGTTGGGTAAGTGAGCAATGGTGTCACGTGTGTTACTTACTGTGTATGATGATGACCGCCAGCGGGGTGACGGACACCTAAATATACCAGTAAGGTTCATGCCCCGACCCCAAGTCACATCCGCAGACAGTGGTTACTTAGCGAAGGATTATAGTGACTGAGCGGCCCAGAGCTAGCACTTTCTCTCTCTTTCTTTCTTTCTTTCTTTCCATTCCTTCCTTTCCATTCCTTTTCTGTACCTTCCTTTCCACTCCTTCCTTTCCATTCCTTTCCCTTCTTTCCTTCCTTACTTCCTTTCCCTTCCTTCCCATTCCTTCCTTCCCATTCCTTCCTTCACATTCCTTCCTTTACATTCCTTTCTTCCTTCCTTTACATTCCTTCCTTTCCATTCCTTTTCTGTACCTTCCTTTCCACTCCTTCCTTTCCATTCCTTTCCCTTCTTTCCTTCCTTACTTCCTTTCCCTTCCTTCCCATTCCTTCCTTCCCATTCCTTCCTTCACATTCCTTCCTTTACATTCCTTTCTTCCTTCCTTTACATTCCTTCCTTTCTTCCTTCCTTTACATTTCTTCCTTCCTTCCTTCCTTCCTTCCTTTCCATTCCTTCCTTCCTTCCTTCATTTCCATTCCATCCTTCCTTCCTTCCATCCTTTCCATCCCTTCCTTCCTTCCTTCCTTCCTTCCTTCCTTCCTTTCCATTCCTTCCTTTCCATTCCGTCCTTCCTCCTTCCTTTCCATTCCTTCCTTTCTTCCTTTCCATTCCTTCCTTCCTTTCCATTCCTTCCTTCATTTCCATTCCTTCCTTCCTTCATTTCCATTCCTTCCTTCCTTCATTTCCATTCCTTCCTTCCTTCATTTCCATTCCTTCCTTCCTTTCCTTTCCTTTCTTTCTTTCTTCTTGTCCTCATTTTTGTATCTACAGTATCTGTCTGTCCTTTCTATCTTTGGATCATTAATTTAGGATTAACCCTTTGGATTTGGCTTAGTAGTTGTACAGTTCTTATTTCTTGGCATTGGGGTCTGTGTAATGTGCCCCCGTCAGTGCAGTTCAGACGTGTTGGTAATATTGCAGCTCCAGGTGGCTGATCCAGGTGAGTAGACGACATCAATCGGCCCTTCACATATAAACAGCCATAAGAGTACTCAGATCCCCAGCGGGGCAGATCTTCAAATAAATGCAATAAACACTAAAGTGCGGCGATTAATCCACTGATTTCATCGTCTCACCCCAGGGATGAATCGGCTGGCTGGCATGGGGCTGCGTCACCGCTTCCTGCCCCCCGCTGTGTAAGACACGGTTAGGAGATTAAAAAACAAGATGAATTATTACGAAGCTTTCATCTCTCAGCCAAACAGAACATGGGCAAAACAGTTGTTCGGTATGACGAACTCCAATGTTCAAGCGCAGATGAACATTTTATGGCTGTGAATATTTGCAATACTTTGTTACAGTGGATAATAGAAGGGGCTCTGCGGGAATACATTAATGCGACATAAATAACGGCATGGATATACCACACCCTGATATATTCTCAGTGAAGAGTCAACCCCAGGGGTCAATCCCCTAAATACATTGTTTGGCACTGTTGGACACTATTTTTCATATAGCTGTGCCCCTCAGCTTGTTCCATTACCATGACTATACCATGATTTCTGTGTCCTAAAAGTGTGGTTTATCTGACCTCACATAGTACCTGTTATGCCAGAGCGTGTGACTGAATAGAAGGATAACAATGGGAATGGTATAGAAGGAAAGTCTTGGTGATAGCGAGCGGGGTAGCGGGAGGTCGGGAGCACTGGGCGGTGTCCTCATGTATGGAAATGAGCAATGGGGGACTGCGTAAAGCAGCAGGAGGCGAATAACGGACGCAAGACAGCCCGCCCCCGTGACCATAAAAAAACATTTGCATACAAAAAGGTAAGAATTTATAAAGTATTTATTTAGGTCTCACAAGGGGGCACAGTAGCAACAGGAACCTTTCTAGAATGCAGCCCAGGAGCTGCAGAGGGGGAATCTTTTAGGTTTCTTGCGAAATTTCTGCTGACAGGTTCCCTTTAATGCCGGCCTGTGTGGATGACGTAGGATGTGTCATGGACACGGACCTCAGAAAAAGGAGAACGGCAATCGCCAGAGTGAGGGGGCACCGGTCCGGAGAGTAGCGACACCCATCGGACCCGACCGCCCCTTAGGTGAGTATTATAAAAGTGTTTTTTATTTTCTACACAGCGGCCTGGGCTCTTATATACAGAATGCTAGAATGCTGTATATAAGAGCTCACTGGTGGTGGCAGCAGCTTATAGTCGGCAAATCTGGTGACAGGTTCCCTTTAAACTTTAATTATTTGTCCCCTTTGTCAACCTCAAAGAGGTTCTATCAAGATTGTAACTTGGGGACTATGCACAGGATTCTCGATCTGTTGCTGTTTGCTGGAGGTCCCACCATTCACAAGAACTAAGGTCCTGAAATTCTTTTTTTGAACAGAGTAACCATTGAGCATGTGCAGCGCTGCTCAATATAAAGTCAATGGGACTGATGGACGTAGCCGAGCGCTGTACTGTATCACCGTCAGTCCGGCAAACATGATGTTCAATCTTGTAATTGGTAGAGCCCCAGTAATTTATCACTGATACCAATCCTCTGGATAAGTTGTAAAGTTAATATTCACTATTAACTTTCACCAGGTGGTGTTGACTTTCTTGGTGAGGATCACAGTATGAGGATCCAGCAGCAATCCGTTGATAAAATTTGCATACACAACTTTTTTGTTTGGCTGAAAAAAACCTGACATTTTTTAACATTGAAGTCTATGGAAAACGGATTGGCTAAGTAACCATCTGTTATCTTCCATTTGAAACTGACCCACTAAGCAATAAAAAAACACGGATCCTTTTCAAATGAACAAAAAATGGATGGCTAATTAACAGATCCATTTTACATAGACTTCAAAGTTTAAAAAACGGATCTAGAGGTTATGGTGTGGATTTTCCATGTCTTTGAAGGAGGAGTTAGAGGGGGGCCAAGTATTCAGGACAAAAGGAAATTTGCAATCATCCATGATATAGCCATGATAGCTAAACGGTGCATCTTAAGACATTGGATACATAGGGAGGCTCCATCTACAAAGGAGGTTATCGACGACTTACACAACCTTCTGAGATTGGAGAAACTAGAAGCGGAAAGGGATAAGGACAAAAAGACAGACAAGTTCTTTGGGAGATGGACAAACTTTATAGAAATCAGAAATTTCACGCGGGGAGGAATAAATACTTTGGTGACACCTTTCATGCAAACGGAGTGGTACCTTCTGAATGAAATCTAGGATAGCTTGGGGGTATTGAAGTTCACCTAGTGGGGACTCAGGAGGGAGGGGGAGACGAGACGTTAAGGAAGACTTAAGATACGACGTCGATACTGAAAATACTAAAGAATGACAAAGGGTTTCAAGGTTTTGTGTTATGAGTGTTTTAGGTAGAATCTCTTGTTCTAATTTACTATGCATCATTTTCAACTTAAGGATTTTAGGGACTCACAAGCTGGAATATTACTCTTTTCTATGTCATAACTTGTCAGTTGAATGAACCCATTTTGTAATCATAATTATTTTGTAATGGTTTTATATAATTGGAAAATCAATAAAAAATGTTTGGAAAAAAAAAACGGATCGAGTTGAAATCCGTTTCTTTTATACATACAGAAAAAGTTGTCTCTGCACAATTTTTTGGTCACTGGATTGCTGCTGAATCCGTACTAATGGATGATTACCAGACGTGAACAGTTTTACCCCTGGCCTTACTTCACCTTGTCTTCTGCATTGGGACTAGCACACCCTGGGAAGTGTCAAGTGAAAGGGAAAGTGACGATTCATTCTAAAACTAGTGAGCGAAAGATACAGACGTATAGTCGGTCGGTCGTGAAAGTCGCATACAGTGGGTGGTATGTGGCAGCAAGAGGAGAAGGAGACAAAAGTAAGATAGTGTGAACCTTGAGAGTTGACTAAGCCACGGAGTGTGAAGAGCTTTGAAATGAGAGACCGATCCTCGAGAGAAATGGCCCCAGACCACAGGAGTCAGAAGATAGGAATCTTATTCATCAAGTTAATGGGCTACCTCTACTGGTGCAGGACTTTAGTATCCAGGCCCCTTAACCATCAAGGTAGCGGGCTATCCTGACTGGCTTGTGAACGTAATCATCCACCCAAGTGGTTTCCCTTAAATATCCGGGAGCACAAGGATTACTCTGGTCATGATGGGACGCTTAAGGAGACTGGGACTGTCGGAAAGGTAGGAGACCGTCCCAAGTGTGCAGTAACCCTGGACTGGGTTGCGCTGGAACACACAGAACCAGTAAAATCTGAAGCAACCCAATGAGAATTTGGACTGTGGCTGAACATGCCAAAACTGTAACGTGCTGGAAGATATGTGCCACTATCTAGATTGTAATTTGAGTAAATTGTTGTTTGAAATGAATGTTTGGTCTCCTTGTGAGTCGTCACCCAGTCCTGGCCAGAAACCTCAGTGGTAATTTGCGGACTGCACAGGCTCACAGCCCACACGATACAAGTCTACCCACCCAGCTAGGACCAGTTATTTCATGCAGCATGCCGAGGCGTCCGGAGTCAATCCCTCGCCCACGACTATCGCACCACGCCACTCTACATCCACACGCGACTGTCAGAGGGTTGAAGCCAAGCTTAGTAATTGCACATTTAATCATTAAGCTTAGCTTATACCCGCTATGGTGGAATGTAGAGAAGAACTTTGCCCCATGGAGAACAGCAAAGACCATGCACTTGTTGCAACCTTGTGCAGTAGAATATGGTCAACCACTGGCTCGAATGGGTGCCTTATAATACCACATGTCCCCTGCAATTTTTCTTAATAAGGGTTGTGTGTCTTATATATTCTGTTTATTAAGTAGTGACGACTTCCAAATGAAAGGCACAAGGCACCAGAAAAAGTCAGGTCATTTCTTTTAGCCACTTCATGGCTTTTGCAGCCTGAAACAGTTCAAAGAAGTGACAAAGGATAAAACCTATACGCAGCAAGTCGTTTTAATGTTGCTTTGTACATGTTCCCTCTATATGACTTTTTTGCAATTTTTGTTTTTTCCCAGGTTGGTTCCAGGTGTAATCTACCGGAAAAAGATATCCTCATATGGGATAATGAATTGGGTGTTCAGCTACCGGTGCGCCATCCCCTTTCCCCGTCCAATTTACTGGTTTCCAGCATTATTTGAACCTGACCCCAAGTTTTGAGCCAATGTACAGTACATTTGGGCTTGTATAACCTTGATGACAAATAGATTAAGGATAATATTTTTATACCCAAATCAAGTCACACAAAAAAAGTAAAAATATAGAAGAACAAAATAAAGGTGTAACAACAACGGTCTGATTGTACAGTGTTTACATCGTCAAGGTTGGAGTTGATATTATGAAACTTTATCATATCCGGCAGCCGATTCCAAGAGCGTATTCAATTTCTTCCTACATAAGGAAGTGATATTTTGGCTGCACCTTGGCGAATACCCTTCTGCGTCTCCATGTTGTTATTTTCATCCCTTGCAGGACGTCTTTCTCTATTATGCAATGGTTGATTTGCGCCTCCAGTTATAGAAGCCACTACACATGTTGGTTTCTACTTAATGAGATACTTGAATCCTTGACACCAGACTCAAGGAGGAGATTGGATTTCTGGATGCGGTGTAATGTGGCTCCAGCCTCCGTGTTGTCCGAATGCTCTTCTGGAATGAGGTTTAGTTAGGAGATGGATCACGGTATGAGGAAATCAATAAATGAACCTTCACAGCTTGTTAGCGCAAATCATGGTTTTGTGCTCCGTGTTATGAACCAAACTGGATATAAATTTCTTTAGAACCCAGAAATCATGGAATCTGATTTTCAAAGATGATTATCGTTCCTTTAGATGTCCATACAAGATTGAGGTGACCTTCTACACCTTTTGTTGACTTGTGGAATTCAATTTTTAAGAAACGTTTGTAATACAAGACAGACTTTCTAGACTTTTGATATACTGTATACATCTCCTTGATTTCCTTATATTTTAGTGGCGTACATTCCATAGAGGCAAACAAAGGGGCAGATATTAACGTCTTGCCCCATCCCCCTTTTATATCATTAGCATTGTAGTCTCCAAACTGCTCCTGTTGCAGGTGGTAGCTAAGGGGCGCACCTAAAAAGAAGTAATATTTCTCTTTGTGGTTTTGTCCAAATTTTCTTTGTGCACTACTATTACCACTACTATTAAGCTTGTCTTTAGATCAAGTTTTACGTTTTCTGCAGCTCGCGTTACAATTTGACTGTGTAGACTGAGGCAGTGCTGGCAGAGTCATTTCATTCTAGTTAGATTGTGTGGATGACCGTTCTATTCTACTACTGGAGGTCCAGAGGGAGACAGAAGCAGGCGGCACTCATCGGCAGCCAGGTAGCGGTGTTTAATTAAAAATAAACATGCAGGGGTACAAGTGGTGGGGGAGGGTGAGGAGAGTTCACAACGCCGGGTCTGCTTCTGAATCCCTCTGGATCTTATGCATGGTTTCTGCTTTGGGATGTGTACCCGGCCCTTGCTTTATGGAACGGTTCAACAGCAGTATTTTTTTGGATTAGCAGTGCCCGGTTTGTCTCCCTTTGCTACATTGGACTCTACTACTGGAGGGCTTGATAAGGCAGGATACCAACATGATACACACAGAAAAGTCTGAATGAATCCCTGAGATAAGGCTCTGCTATATAAAGCTTGCTCCACACATGAGATTGCTGCCGGACAAAAGATCGTTTCCACCAGATTTAGGAAACCTCAGCTCGGAAGACCCGTATTTCTCCAACAATCAAAAGTATTGCATCTTAGGTTTTGCTCTGCTCCACCTTCCTGATTTACGGAGTCGGCAGTGACATGTTTCCTTTGTGCAGAACATTTTGCATTTGGAGATGCTCTACTATGTTTCTCTGAGCACTAGCTGACAGGTTGTTTGACAGCACAGGATCCCATGCAGGTTACTTATTACTCAGGTGTTCCACCTTCCTCGTAATTGCTCTGTTTCATTACTGAGCATGCCAGTCGTACTTCCTGGTTCTGCAGTTGTGCTCTTGGCTTGTGCTTGTGTTCTTATCGAAGTTTTTTGACCCCGGACCGTTGTTTGACTCCTCTCTGCCCGCTCCCTGTTCTTGTTATTACCTACTGGCTTCTGACCTCGGAACAGTACCTGACCACGTCTCCGTCTGCTCCCTGAATCGAATACATACTCTCCTGGAATTCTGACCCTCGGCTTGTGACTTGACTGCGTTTCTGCTTACTCCCTGTGTCATGTGCTCCTGTTTCCTGACCCCGGCTTGTCTGAATACCCTTCCGTCTATACTGTCCAGAAGTAGTGACTAGTATCAAAATGAGGGCCTTTAATTCCTGAAGATCGGATTAGTCTATGGAGACTTTTTTAACCATTACCTCTCAATTATTAGAGCTGCCATAAAGCACAAATGTATTACTGTACTGTATAGACATTACCGAATATGGCCACATAACAAAAAAATTATATAAACAAGACAATCCTTTTAAAGGCAAGACATTGGTAAGGTTGGCTCACTCTATACAGCATTTTTTTTTCCTTGGATTATCATGAAAGTTTTTCCATTGCCGTCTATGTAGTAAATATGTTATCCTTAGTGGCTACCACTTGGACGTGAATAATTCTTCCTCATTGACATGACAGTAGGTGCAGCTTGCCATATAAAGAAGTGCCGCAGGTTCATTTAGGGTCTTGTTTATAAAACGACTTGGACTCAAAGTTTATGTAATCCTCAGACCTGGACGTAAAGTTACAGATAGACGAAGAACAGAGCCTATCTGCTCCTAACACCCGTAAGCTGAAAAGTTGTTCTTGTACAAACCGTGAGCTAATCCCAATAAATGCTGACTGGTTCAGGGGGTGATGGATGGTCCAATTTCGATTCTTGTTCAGGATCACTTGCGGGAAGGATGTGCATTTTCTGGAAGATTACAACTTTGCATGTACTTTTCCTCACAATGCGCTAATGCTGTAAACTTCTATGGAAGAAAATGCAAAACCCTGTAAAGGTCGTCTACCTTCTACCTGTGACCTAAGATATAAATATAATATTTATATATATATGTATATATATATATATATATATACATATATATATATATATATATATATATATATATATAAAAATATTTATATATATATATATATATATATATATATATATATATATTAATAATAATAATAATAATAATAGTAATAATAATAATAATAATAATAATAATATAATAATACTATTAAGCAAGCATGGTGTAAAGTGAAACTCATTCAGTTGCCCAACCAATCAGATTCCACCTTTCATTTTCCAAAGAGTCTGTGAAGAATGAAACTGAGTCAGTTTCACTTTACACCATGTTTGATAATCCTATTGAATGTTCTCAGTGAGAGGAACAAAATTATAATCTTGTGATACCTTTTAATGGCTAAATAAAATAAAGTGATGTTACAAGCCAAGCTTTCGAGACATCTCAGGTCCCTTCATCAGGCATGGTAACATCATGAAGACATGAAGGGACAACATGAAGGGACCTGAGATGTCTCGAAAGCTTGGTTTGTAACATCACTTTGTTTTATTTTAGTTAGCCATTAAAAGGTATCACAAGATTATAATTTTGTTCCTCTCACTGAGAACATTCAATAATTTTTCAGCTGGCTAACACGGTACCAAAACCCTTTCACTTGTAACTGATAATCCTATTACACATACTGTCCATCTACTTTTGGACTAGTCTGTATATACTAATTATATATACATATATATATATATATATATATATATATATATACTAGAAGGTGGCCCGATTCTACGCATCGGGTATTCTAGAATTTACGTATTGTGTAGTTAATGTATGATTTTTGTTATATATATATAGATGTTGTTGTGTGTAGTTACCAAGTGTTTGTGTAAGGGCTGTACATGTTCTGGGTGTTGTCTGGGTGTAGCGGGGGGTGAGAGCGGTGTTGTTTGTGTGTTGCGTTGTGTGTCGTTATTTGTGGAGCGCTGTGTGTCTGTATCGTTGTGTATGTGTGTTGCGCGGTTTGTGTGGGTGTGTGTGTTTTGGGGGGAGGTATGTTTTGTGCAATGTGTGTGTTGTGCGGTATGTGCGTATATTTGTGTGTGCCGCGGTGTTTGTGTGTTGGGTGTTGTGTGTCTGCGGCGTTGAGTCTGAGTGTGAGTCTGAGTGTGAGTCTGAGTTTGAGTCTGAGTGTGAGTCTGAGTATGACTGTGAGTCTGAGTCTGAGTCTGACTGTGAGTCTGAGTGTGAGTCTGAGTGTGAGTCTGAGTCTGAGTGTGAGTGTGAGTGTGAGTCTGAGTGTGAGTGTGAGTGTGAGTGTGAGTGAGTGTGAGTGGGAGTCTGAGTCTGAGTGTGAGTCTGAGTCTGAGTGTGAGTCTGAGTCTGAGTCTGAGTGTGTGTGAGTGTAAGTGTGAGTGAGTGTGAGTCTGAGTGTGAGTCTGAGTCTGAGTGTGTGTGAGTGTAAGTCTGAGTGTGAGTGAGTCTGAGTCTGAGTGTGAGTCTGAGTCTGAGTCTGAGTCTGAGTCTGACTGTGAGTCTGAGTCTGAGTCTGAGTGTGTGTGAGTGTGAGTCTGAGTCTGAGTGTGAGTCTGAGTCTGAGTGTGAGTCTGAGTGTGAGTGTGAGTCTGAGTGTGAGTGAGTCTGAGTGTGAGTGTGAGTCTGAGTGTGAGTGAGTCTGAGTGTGAGTGTGAGTGTGAGTCTGAGTGTGAGTCTGAGTGTGAGTCTGAGTGTGAGTCTGAGTGTGAGTCTGAGTGTGAGTCTGAGTGTGTGTGAGTGTAAGTGTGTGAGTGTGAGTCTGAGTCTGAGTGTGAGTCTGAGTGTGTGTGAGTGTAAGTGTGAGTGAGTGTGAGTGTGAGTCTGAGTGTGAGTGTGAGTCTGAGTGTGAGTGTAAGTGTGAGTGAGTCTGAGTGTGAGTGTGAGTGTGAGTCTGAGTCTGAGTGTAAGTGTGAGTGAGTCTGAGTCTGAGTGTGAGTGAGTCTGAGTCTGAGTCTGAGTCTGAGTGTGAGTCTGAGTGTGAGTGTGAGTGTGAGTGAGTGTGAGTCTGAGTGTGAGTCTGAGTGTGAGTGAGTCTGAGTCAGAGTCTGAGTCTGAGTCTGAGTGTGAGTGTGAGTCTGAGTCTGAGTGTAAGTGTGAGTGTGAGTGAGTGTGAGTCTGAGTGTAAGTGTGAGTGAGTCTGAGTCTGAGTGTGAGTCTGAGTCTGAGTCTGAGTGTAAGTGTGAGTGTGAGTGAGTGTGAGTCTGAGTGTAAGTGTGAGTGAGTCTGAGTCTGAGTGTGAGTCTGAGTGTGAGTGTGAGTCTGAGTGTGAGTGTGTGAGTGAGTCTGAGTCTGAGTCTGAGTATGACTGTGAGTCTGAGTGTGAGTCTGAGTGTGAGTGTGAGTGTGAGTCTGAGTCTGAGTGTGAGTGTCAGTGAGTCTGAGTCTGAGTCTGAGTCTGAGTGTGAGTCTGAGTGTGAGTCTGAGTGTGAGTCTGAGTCTGAGTCTGAGTCTGAGTGTGAGTCTGAGTGTGAGTGTGAGTCTGAGTGTGAGTCTGAGTGTGAGTGTGAGTGTGAGTGTGAGTGTAAGTGTGAGTGAGTCTGAGTCTGAGTGTGAGTCTGAGTCTGAGTCTGAGTATGACTTTGAGTCTGAGTGTGAGTGTGAGTGTGTGAGTCTGAGTCTGAGTCTGAGTCTGACTGTGAGTCTGAGTGTGAATCTGAGTGTGAGTGTGAGTGTGTGAGTCTGAGTCTGAGTGTGAGTCTGAGTGTGAGTCTGAGTGTGAGTCTGAGTGTGAGTCTGAGTCTGAGTGTGAGTCTGAGTCTGAGTCTGACTGTGCGTCTGACTGTGCGTCTGAGTGTGCGTCTGAGTGTGCATCTGAGTGTGAGTGTGAGTGGCGGCCAATCCGTGCGGGGGGGCGGATCCGAGGCAAGGCGAGCGGCCAATCCATGCGGGGGGAGGAGCCGAGGCGAGGCGACCGGCCAATCCGTGCAGGGGGGCGGGGCCATGGCGAGCCCAGCGGCCAATCAGCTTTGTGTCACCGTAAGGACACAATTTTGGAGCATGACAGACAGACAGACAGACAGATAGATAGACAGACAGACAGAATAAGGCAATTATATCTATATATATAATTGCCTTATTCTGTCTGTCTGTCTGTCTGTCTGTCTGTCTGTCTATCTGTCTGTCTGTCTGTCATGCTCCAAAATTGTGTCCTTACGGTGACACAAAGCTGATTGGCCGCTGGGCTCGCCATGGCCCCGCCCCCCCACACGGATTGGCCGCTCGCCCAGGCTGCGCCCCCACACGGATTGGCCAGCCGCTCGCCCAGGCTCCGCCCCCCCCACAGATTGGCCTCTCGCCCCGGCACCCTGCAGGCATTGGCAATTCGGCCACGCCACGCCCCGCCCCCCTCACGCAATGCACGTTAGCTCTGGCCCCACCCCCTCCCTCCTCCCGCGCATTTCTCGAACTGACACGGCTGTCACGGAGGTGAGTACGGTACTCCCTGCCCACCCCCCCCCCTCCCCCCCCCGCCCCCGCCCCCGCCCCCGCCCCCGCTCGCACAGGACTGGTGTGGATACGTTGCTAACCATGCTCGCATGGTTACAAGCGCTGTCACGGAGGTGAGTACTGTACTCCCTCCCCCCCCCCCTCCCCCCCCCGGCCCCCGCTCGCACGGCAGTGGTGGGAGTGGTGTGGATACGTTGGTATCAAGCCCATCAAGGTCCTGCTGCGCCAGAAGATCCACACGCACACACACAAACATACACACACATCAGATCACACTCACACTCACTCTTACACACACCTCACACACACCTCACACACACCTCACATCGCATCCACATACTCACGACATCCTGGGATATCGCTTGCTTCTCGGCGGCGAAAATGTGCTGTTGTGATCTTCCAGGACCTGACGGAGGATCACATGGCCAGAAGCATGTGATATCCCCGGATGTTGTGAGTATGAGCGCGTAAGTGCGATATCGTCAGTGTCTGTGTGTGTGAGTGGATGCGATCGGGTGTGTGTGAGTGGATGCGATCGGGTGTGTGTGAGTGGATGCGATCGGGTGTGTGTGAGTGGATGCGATCGGGTGTGTGTGAGTGTATGCGATCGGGTGTGTGTGAGTGTATGCGATCGGGTGTGTGTGAGTGGATGCGATCGGGTGTGTGTGTGAGTTGATGCGATCGGGTGTGTGTGTGAGTGGATGCGATCGGGTGTGTGTGTGAGTGGATGCGATCGGGTGTGTGTGTGAGTGGATGCGATCGGGTGTGTGAGTGTCGGCAGAGGACCAGGCCGTGCTGGAGGAGGCTGGGAGCAGAGAGGCTGATCATGGGGAAGAGGGGAATGCTGATGCTGAAGGAGGCTGGGATGGGAAGGCTGGGAGGAAGGAGGCTGGGACGAGAGAGGCTGATCCTCAGGAAGGCTGAGGAGGGGAGGCTGATGCTGAGGGAGGCTGGAAGGAGAGAGGCTGAGCAAACGTGCTCCATCCGCCATACTGCGCACTCCCCATCGTGCTGCATCCCCCATGCTGCGCACTCCCAAACGTGGTCCATCCGCCATGCTGCGCACTCCCAAACGTGGTCCATCCGCCATGCTGCGCACTCCCAAACGTGCTCCATCCGCCATGCTGCGCACTCCCAAACGTGCTCCATCCGCCATACTGCGCACTGGAGCACGTTTGGGAGTGCGCAGCATGGCGGATGGAGCACGTTTGAGAATGCGCAGCATGGCGGATGGAGCACGTTTGGGAGTGCGCAGCATGGCGGATGGAGCACGTTTGGGAGTGCGCAGCATGCCGGATGGTGCACGATCGGGAGTGCGCAGTATGGCGGATGGAGCACGTTTGGGAGTGCGCAGCATGGCGGATGGAGCACGTTTAGAAGTGCGCAGCATGGCGGATGGACCACGTTTGGGAGTGCGCAGCATGGCGGGTGGAGCACGATGGGAGGTGCACACCTCCCCCCAACACACACACACACGCGCACTGCACAACACACACACACTAGGAATCACAAACAACGCCCTACACAGACACCCACACACACAGACAACGCTGCACACACAAATATACGCACATACTGCACAACACACACATTGCTCAAAACATACCTCCCCCCAAAACACACCACACCCACACAAACCGCACAACACACACACACACACACAACGCTACAGACACACAGCGCTCCACAAACAACGCAACACACGCAACACACATACAACACCGCTCTCACCCCCCGCGACACTCAGAACATGTACAGCGCCCTACACAAACACTTGGTAACTACACACAACAACATCTATATATATATATATAACAAAAATCATACATGAACTACACAATACGTAAATTCTAGAATACCCGATGCGTAGAATCGGGCCACCTTCTAGTATATAGATATACACAGTACAGACCAAACGTTTGGACACACCTTCTCATTCAAAGAGTTTTCTTTATTTTCAGGACTCTGAAAATTGTAGATTCACATTGAAGGCATCAAAACTATGAATTAAAACATGTGGAATGAAATACTTAACACAAAATAGTGAAACAACTGAAAATATGTCTTATATTCTTGGTTGTTCAAAGTAGCCACCTTTTGCTTTCATTACTGCTTTGCACACTCTTGGCATTCTCTTGATGAGCTTCAAGAGGTAGTCACCAGAAATGGTCTTCCAACAGTCTTGAAGGAGTTCCCAGAGATGCTCAGCACTTGTTGGCCCTTTTGCCTTCACTCTGCGGTCCAGCTCACCCCAAACCATCTCGATTGGGTTCAAGTCTGGTGACTGTGGAGAACAGGTCATGTGGCGTAGCACCCCATCACTCTCCTTCTTAGTCAAATAGCCCTTACACAGCCTGGAGGTGTGTTTGGGGTTATTGTCCTGTTGAAAAATAAATGATGGCCCAACTAAACACAAACCGGATGGAATAGCACGCCGCTGCAAGATGCTGTGGTAGCCATGCTGGTTCTGTATGCCTTCAATTTTGAATAAATCCCCAACAGTGTCACCAGCAAAGCACCCCCACACCATCACACCTCCTCCTCCATGCTTCACGGTGGGAACCAGCCATGTAGAGTCCATCCGTTCACCTTTTCTACAAAGACACGGTGGTTGGATCCAAATATCTCAAATTTGGACTCATCAGACCAAAGCACAGATCTCCACTGGTCTAATGTCCATTCCTCGTGTTCTTTGGCCCAAACAAGTCTCTTCTGCTTGTTGCCTGTCCTTAGCAGTGGTTTCCTAGCAGCTATTTTACCATGAAGGCCTGCTGCACAAAGTCTCCTCTTAACAGTTGTTCTAGAGATGAGAAGGTGTGTCCAAACTTTTGGTCTGTACTGTATATATAATATATATATAATCTCTTAGGTTATGAAGCCAGATCAGAAGCACCTCTATAGCATTAACTTTTGTATTGTAAAGTGAAAACTACAACTTGTTCTTTAAAAAACAATCTTAGGCCATGTGCCCACGTTGCTTTTTTATGTGCTTCTTTTCTGCACTCAATAAAGCATGTTTTGCCAAAACAAATATGCGTTTGCGCATTTTTTCTCTTGCCTTTTTTCCTGCTTCTTCTTGTGCTCTTTTTAATCATGGCAATTGCAAGGGTTCATGCGCTAAACTCCCGCAGGGTCTCCAAATGATGTTATAGCCGGACCAGGCTCTCACTGCCCAGAGCAGTGCCTGTGCCGTTTCCTTCACTTTAACCCCCTAAATTCCGGGATCAATACGATCGCAGCATTCAGGAGGCAGGGATAGGAATCTCTTACCCGACCCTGGCGATCGAATCCCTATAATGCGATCACATGGACCCAGTCACTGCCATAGTAACCCTGGGTAGTCACTATGACAACCCCGGGTTACTGAGCTACGGAGAGCCTTACACACCATGGTGTATGTACAGTGTGTGAGGTGAAGTGCTGTGCAATGATCCAGTGTAGTGATAAAGCATTGCAGGGGATTAAACGCAGGAAAAAAATGCAGAAACAATTGACATGCTGCTTCTTTTTTCAGCAACAAAATCTGCAAGAAAAAATAAGCAGCGTGTGCACAGCAAGCCACGATTCTCATAAACTTTGCTGGGAGGCTTTTTCCTTGATTAAAATAAGCAAGAAAAAAAACATTCTTCCATTCTGCAAGACTTATACTCTATGCCGAAAAATCGTGATCGGAGGTAGTGTGCGCCGCAAAAAAATGGAAAACCTCAGCCCACCCGCCCCCGGAAGTGATCTGTTTATGGCTGGCTGCATGTGGGCAGAGACCCGAACTGCCCAATTAGTGACGTCGATTGGGGTTCAGGTCAAGTTCGGGTCCAGAACTGAACTTTATCTAAAGCCTGGCTGAACTCGCCGAACCGAACTTCCATGGGTCCACTGATCTCAAGTTGCAACCCCATCGGTCAGATTTTGATGGCTTTTCTGGAGAATGACTCGTCAATAAAAAAAAAGTAGTGGCCAACCCCTTCTTTATCATGACCTATCATGACTTACAACTACATACGATATATTTTGCTCAAGTTGGAGAACTTCTTTCAAGGCAATAATTTAATCGTACAAGAACCCAACATGCATTGGACTGTTGCACCTGCACATGGGCAAGGTATAGACTGATGCTTGGTCATGGTCTTCATGGATCACCATGTGGCGGAGACCTTCTATCCAATTACAGCTGGCCAATGGATGTGGCTGACTTACACGGCCCAAAGGATTTTAGGAGATAAAACTGTTTATTGCTTTCTCGGTTATTCTACAGATGTTACGCCTTAGTATATTTATCTCCCGGCTTGTAGACAGTAACCAATGCCAGATCTGGCTGGAGAACGTCTGAAGGCAGCGCTGAGCCGTGTTTATGGAGATGTTCCAGACTGTGTGGTCCGGGGCTATTTTAAGTATCATTGACACAAAGAAATAATTTTTCAATCTGAGTTTATTTTACAAATGTCTGGAAAGAGGAGGCCCAGATGTCTCCTGTAATATAATGTACGATCACGGCCTGAGCCTGAAATATAAACGCAGCTGACGTATCCGAGGACGGAATACATGACGTGTGTCTGTCCTCACATTTACGTTTGCTAGTTTAAAAGCTTAAATGATTAAGTTTAGGTGTTACTCACCCTCCCCAGGTCCAGCACATTTTTGACACTGACTGATTTTTGTTGATAGACTACAATAGTGATGTCACAACTTCAGTACCAATCCCTGGGCTCAACAGCTCTGCCAAATTTGCTGAGCCCAATGATTGTCTGCAGTGGTCACGTGCAATGCACATGTGCTGTAGTTGGGATGTGTAATGCTCGCAGGGCGTGCAAGGGGTTAGTGGATTCACCGGACCCAGGCACCGATCACTGACCTGGAGGAGCGTACCTGAATGGCTACTGAGTAGTGATGAGCGGACTCGCAGATAACCAGGACTGGCGGGTCTGTGTTATCTGATTTTTAAAATTTGGTTCCGGCCTGGATTCCGGTTCCCATATAAGTCTATGGGGATCAGAATCTGGCGATTAAAAATATTGGTAGAAGGGATAGGGGCAGGTGTGCTGTACTTACTGAGGTGCCGGGGCGACTGTACAATGCTTCCAGGCCGAGTATTTACTTCCGGGGCCAATAATTTACCTTTATCGTATATGCACTGCCTTCCCCGCACACCGACGTCTGTGATTAGTTGTAGTCAGAGGTGCCCCAAGCCTGTGTGACAGCGTCTGACTGCTTCCAATCACAGGCGCTGTTTGTGGGTCAGCATCGTACAATAAAAATAAATAAAATATTTGCCGTAGGTTTCCCTCATAATATGATACCCAGCACAGATAAAGTGTATGGCTACAGGCTTCAGTTCCCAGCTGTGCGCCTATCTTGGCTGTGTATCAAAATAAGAGGAACCACATGCAGCTTTTTTAAATAAAACTTATTATTATTAAAATAAATCATTTTTTTAAAAAACAACGTGCGGTCCCCCTCAATTTTGATACCCAGCCATGTTAAAGCCCAACAGCTGGGGACTGGTATTTTCATCCTGGGGAGTCTCATGGTTATTGGGACCCCCCAGGCTAAGAATAGCAGCCTACAGCCGCCCCAAAATTGTCGCATTGATTAGATGTGACCGTTCCAGCGCTTTACCCAGCTCATCCCAATTGCCCTGGTGTGCTGGCAATCAGTGTAATAGGAGTTAATGACAGTGCACAACTGTCATCAAGCCCAGAATTAGTGATGCGTAGGGGTCTATAAGTAAAAAGAAATAAACAGAGAAAAATCCTTTATTTCAAATAAATTACAGTACTCTCTTTTCCCTCTTTATTAACCTCAAAAAGATACATGAAGTTCCCGCTAATCCGCATGATGTCCCACGACGGTCCTGGCTGCAGCCGAGTCTGGAGAGGATGAAAACATATCCGATCTCTCTAGGCTCTGGGAAACACTGACAAGGGGGACCCAACTGGAAGCAGTGACATTACTCAGTTCACCGGAGGTCATATCCGGGTTCCCACGGTATGACCTCTGGTGACCTGAAGCACGCTGACTTAAAGTGCAGAGCCGTGCCCTGCACCACCCAGCCCTTTAACAGTGACCGTATCAGCCGAGGGGAGGGTTGGCAGGGCTGCTGCACACTCCCTGACAAGGTAGCCGACAAGGGCAGCCCCAGAGGATCACGTTACCTTGGCAATTTTCGACACAGGTATGGACACAAAAGTCTCTGATATAAGAGCAACAGCAATAGCCGGTATCATAGGTTCAACCGAGATGGATGGACGTAGCAGCAGCGGCCAGACTGGATAGTTGCAGCAGAAGTGACCGGTATTGGAGGAGTGGCCGCTGTGCATAATTTCAGTGACCAATATCGTAGGTGCTGCCGGTCTGGAAGGTTGCAGTAGCAGCAATCAGTATGGATAGCTGCAGCAGCGGACTTGACATGCACTGGAATACAGATAAGAATCAGCAACACAGCACACAACGCAGCAGCGACAGCACAAAGCGACTGTAATACTTATTATATGTTCTGAGGATTTCGATAGCGTAGGGCAATGATCAGCAGAGACGAGTTTTTGATACAAGATGTTTTATAATCTGTAACCACGGTAGATAACAACGGAACAAACACAGCAATACAAATACACACAATACCTTCCCGAAACGGAGCGGAGGGAATTCCCGGGGCCACGCACCGGACTCCCCCAGGGAGACCACCAGAGCGAACCCCTATACAGGGACTGTCCGGCAATCACCCCGGAAGGCCTAAATGCGCAGCAGCCGGGACACAAGGGGCAAGCGGTAAAAGTCCAGGAGTGTCCGTACGGGATGATTGTCCAGAGTGGTTACGAACCAGAGAGAACCGGGCAGAGTGCTGACCTAAGATGGCAGACGGAATCCGGGCACAGCTTGAGAAACCGGGTAAGGTCCAGAGTCGGTCGGTCGGTAGTCTTTAGGAGGATCCAAAAGCAATCAGGATTAGCAGCAGCAAAGCAGGAGCACACAGCAAGCAGTATACTCAGGCACTGGACTGGGCTGAGAGGCGGCCTTTTAAGCAGCTGGACAGGAAGTAGGGCAACAGAACCTTAAAACTCCATGTTAACTGAGGGCAAGCTCATTCAAAAGAGAACTGGAAAACCTGGAAACCTGACATTACTCCCCCCCCCAGAGACGGCCTCAGGACGGATCAGGGCCCGGCTTGTCCGGGAACCGTCGATGAAACTGAGCGATCTTCCGGGGTGCCCGAATGTTACCCACCGGTTCCCAGGAATCGTCCTCGGGGGCGTACCCCTGCCAACGTACCAGATATTGAAGCCGACGACGATGGAGCCGGGAGTCAATAATGTCCTCAACCACGAACTGCTCCTCGCCGTCGACCATCACAGGCGGAGGAGGAGGCACAACACGACCACGAAACGTATTAGGGGAGACAGGTTTGAGGAGAGACACATGAAAGACCGGGTGTACCTTTAGATGGTGCGGCAACCGTAGCCGACAGGCCACAGGGCTCACGATCCCGGTGATCTTAAATGGACCGATGAATTTTTGTCCCAGCTTCTGCGAAGGAACACCCAATCTCAGGTTTTTGGTGGACAACCATACAGAGTCCCCTACCTTGTACATGGGTGCCGGTGTCCGGTGAGTGTCGGCCGACCTCTTGTAACGCTCCTGGGCCGTAGCCACAGTGTCCTTCAGAACCTCCAGATTTTGTCGTAGCTCTGTCAATCTGTCCTCCACCGCTGGCACCGAAACCGCAACCGGTGACCTAGGCAAAACATTCGGATGGTAACCTAAGTTAGCGAAAAAGGGCGTTACCTTAGTGGAGCTGCTCTGAGTGTTGTTATATGAGAACTCCGCCAACGGAAGCATCTTCAACCAATCGTCTTGGAGATGGCTGACATAACATCGAAGGTATTGTTCCAGGGTTTGATTCGTCCGTTCGGTTTGCCCATTTGTCTGAGGATGGTATGCAGAAGACAAACAGACATCAATCTGGAGTGCCGTACAAAACCCCTTCCAGAATCTAGACGTGAACTGCACGCCCCGGTCAGAGATGATCTCGTCTGGTACCCCATGCAATCGGAATACATTCTGGATAACCAAATCCACTGTCTCTGCGGCTGAGGGAAGACCGGTACACGGAATGAAGTGAGCAGCTTTAGTCAATCGATCTACCACCACTAAAATGGTATTGTGTCCGCATGAGACCGGCAACTCCACAATAAAATCCATGGAGATAGACCCCCAAGGGCGAGATGGCACGGGTAACGGTTGGAGGAGTCCCGTAGGAGCCACACGAGGGACCTTGCACCGGGCACAAACCACACATGAGTGGACATAGTCCTTCACATCCTTTAAGCAAGTAGGCCACCAGAAAAAACGGCTCAGAAATTCTTGCGTCTTCTGTACCCCCCTATGACCAGCCAACACGGAGTCATGGACCAACTTGAGAACCCGAAGTCTTACGGCCTCCGGGACATAAATGCGTCGCTCTCTCAACCACACACCATTCCGAAGAACAAGCGTTACATCATTCGGGGGGGCAGCAAGAAATACGTCACCATCATAGGCCAGCTTGATGTCCTTCCACAAGTCCTGGTCCTGGATTACTGCAACGAAATTGGCATCCGATAACACGGTCTGAGACGGGGTTCCAGGCACGGAGTCCACGGCGTGGATTCGGGACAAGGCATCGGCTTTCCCATTACGTGAACCTGGACGGTATGTAACGACAAAATTGAATTGGTTAAGAAATAGGCACCTGGCAGACTTCAGAAATTCCAGATTACGATGATCCGTGAGTACTATCACTTGCTGCGCGGCTCCCTGTAAGTGGTGTCTCCATTCCTTGAAAGCGGAAATAATCGCCAATAATTCCTTGTCCGCAATGTCGTAGTTCCTTTCTGCAGGGGACAACCGGCGGGAAAAGAAGGCACACGGATGCAAGAGACTCTTGTCCCCGGTCCTTTGAGAAAGAATGGCCCCTAATGCATAGTCGGAAGCGTCGACCTCCACGATAAAGGGAAGTGCGGGATTCGGATGGACTAATATTGGCGCTGAGGAAAAACATACCTTGAGACGATGGAATGCTTCCTGGGCCTGGGCGGACCACACAAACTTCTGTCCTTTCTTGGTTAACAGAGTGATGGGACGGACAATCTCTGAAAAGTTACGGATAAAGCGTCGGTAAAAGTTGGCAAAACCGACAAAGCGTTGTACCTCCTTGATGTTTCCCGGTTCCGGCCAGTCCAGAATGGCTTGTATCTTGCTAGATTCCATGTTTAGTCCCTGAGGAGAGATGACATAACCTAAGAATTGTATTTGTGAGCAGTGGAACTCGCATTTCTCCAGCTTAATGTACAGGTGGTTTTCCCTCAGACGGGTAAGTACGGTCTTGACGTGCTCCTGGTGTTCCTGTAGAGAATCAGAAAAGATTAGGATATCGTCCAGATAGATCACCATGAATTGGTCCATGATATCCCTAAAAATATCGTTAACTAGATGTTGAAATGCCGCGGGAGCGTTACAAAGTCCAAAAGGCATCACTAGGTACTCAAAATGTCCGTACCGACATCGGAACACGGTCTTCCACTCGTCTCCGGGACGTATACGAAGCAGATTATATGCCCCACGGAGGTCCAATTTGGTGAATATTTTTGCCTGTTGGACCCTCTCCAATAGCTCAGGAATCAACGGTAACGGATACCGGTTCCGGATGGTTATTTTATTCAGTTCCCGGTAGTCAATACAGGGTCTCAGAGTCCCCTCTTTCTTTTTCACGAAAAAGATGGGTGCCCCTGCGGGGGAGGTAGACGGACGAATAAATCCCTTGGCTAGGCTTTCATCAATATACTCTTTTAGTGCTGCTAGCTCAGGTGCCGCCAACGGGTAGACATGACCAAACGGAATCTCCGCCCCTGGGAGTAAGTCTATGGGGCAATCATATGGTCTATGCGGGGGAAGTCGGTCGGCTTTTCTTTTGTCGCATATATCAGCGAAGTCACGGTAAACCGGGGGTAAAACAGGTACCTGTACAGTGCTCTCCGTATTTGGTGGTACTGGAACCGGAACAGCTGGACTAATGGTCGGAATATTCTGCGGTGGGAAGGATATTTCCTTAGTTTCCCAATCGATGACCGGATTTGTAGACCGTAGCCACGGAATACCTAAAATAATCGGAAAATGAGGAGATGAAATTAGCATGAAAACAAGGGTCTCCTGCTGACCTGGCTTCATGACGCATTCTAGCGGTACGGTTTCCCGATCGACTGGTCCAGAGATTAACGGAGATCCGTCTACCGTCTCCATGGTAACCGGTGAGGATCTTTGCTGAGTCCGGATACCGTGTTTCCTGGCAAAAGAAGAGTCCATGAAATTTCCCCCTGCCCCAGAGTCTATCATTGCAGAGGTAGGTATTAGCTGTCCCTCCCACCGGATCTGAATGGGGAGCGAGCAATGGGTATATTTCCCTTCCGAGTCCTTCGGTGAGGTTGACATTACAGTCAAGGGAAATACCGCATCCAAGTGTCCACTTGCCTCAGAGATATCGGACTCTGCGTCCGTGTTGTCACACTCTGCCATGGCTGCCAATACCTTATTTGGGCGATTCGGACGTTTCGGGCAGTCGATCAAGAAATGGTCCGATTGACCGCAATAGAAACACAAACGCTCACGGAGCCGGTGTTCGCGACGTTCATTGGTCTCTCGCTTTTGCAGAGAGTCTACTTGCATAGGAACGTCCTCGGCCTCCCGTTGCGTCCTGAGAGCGGGTTCTCTGGAAGGAAATGTAAAGTTGTTTACACGGTTTACAGCCGCCCATTTTTCCTGTCTACGTTCCGTCAAGCGGGTATCAATACGCACACAGTGCTGGAGAAACAGTTCAAAATCCCCTGGAGATTCGGAACGAGCTAACTCGTCCTTGATGGTACCGGACAACCCCTTTCTGAAAACAGACAATAATGCATTGTTTCCCCAGTCGGTGTCTACCACTAACCTCTTAAATTCAGTGGCGTATTCAACGACAGAACGCTTTCCCTGACGTAAGGAAAGGAGAGCCGATTCAGCGGTAGCACGGCGATTCGGATCATCAAACATTTGCGCCATTGCGGTCAGAAAATCATCTAGGTGATTTAAACGGATGTCTCGGTTCTCTATCATAGGATTAGCCCAAGCCAGTGCTCGTGAGGTTAATAACATAATTATACATAACACTTTGGACCGGTCAGAACGGTAATAATCAGCATGTACATCAAAAAACAGTATACATTGGTTCACAAATCCACGAAACTGACCACGGTCACCATTGAAACGGAATGGGGGTAACCTAGGCATACCGGCAGCTGATACGGACGTAGTGGGGCCGGCTTCCTGAGCCTCCACTCTGACTTGCAAATCCTGTATAGCCGGACCCAGTACCTGGTGATCATGACCCAGCTGTGCCTCCACATCTCTAAGTTTAGTCTGCACCACCTCCATCTCCTGCTGCAAGGAGTTAATCATAGAAAAGAGCTGATCTACTCCTCGTGTCTCAGTCATTGCCCCAGCGAAATCCTCTTTTTTAGGCCTGAGTATAATGTAATACTTATTATATGTTCTGAGGATTTCGATAGCGTAGGGCAATGATCAGCAGAGACGAGTTTTTGATACAAGATGTTTTATAATCTGTAACCACGGTAGATAACAACGGAACAAACACAGCAATACAAATACACACAATACCTTCCCGAAACGGAGCGGAGGGAATTCCCGGGGCCACGCACCGGACTCCCCCAGGGAGACCACCAGAGCGAACCCCTATACAGGGACTGTCCGGCAATCACCCCGGAAGGCCTAAATGCGCAGCAGCCGGGACACAAGGGGCAAGCGGTAAAAGTCCAGGAGTGTCCGTACGGGATGATTGTCCAGAGTGGTTACGAACCAGAGAGAACCGGGCAGAGTGCTGACCTAAGATGGCAGACGGAATCCGGGCACAGCTTGAGAAACCGGGTAAGGTCCAGAGTCGGTCGGTCGGTAGTCTTTAGGAGGATCCAAAAGCAATCAGGATTAGCAGCAGCAAAGCAGGAGCACACAGCAAGCAGTATACTCAGGCACTGGACTGGGCTGAGAGGCGGCCTTTTAAGCAGCTGGACAGGAAGTAGGGCAACAGGACCTTAAAACTCCATGTTAACTGAGGGCAAGCTCATTCAAAAGAGAACTGGAAAACCTGGAAACCTGACAGCGACCTGAGAACTAGCAACGTAAAGACCATGTTGCCCAGGCACCTCCCTTAAGGGGAGGGTGCCATAAATACCTTATGCCTGTTTGCGATAGGCAAAGAGGTACTTCCGGGTTAGAATAAGATGAAATATAAAACTTGAGATAGTAATATATATTATATAACCGTATAGCTTGACAATTTACCATCCGTAAGGGATGGACTCAACACTCAGTATTTTTCCCAAAAATGTCATTGACTAGAAGAAACAGTTGTTGTTTTTTTATTATTTTATTATTTGAGTAGGGCAAATCCAGCTGGCCAGTAGCAATTTTACTAAACTATATCTAGGTCGAGAAAGGGATTAAAAATAATTTTCTCCTCCACTCTCCCCTCTACCTTTCCTCTGATGGGCTCTTCTATCTCCCTTCTGGACAGGTTTTCTGTTCAGTAGGCCCCATGCCATCAGGTCAAGTGAATGGAAGGCTTTGAAGGAAAGAAGATAAAAGAAAAACCATAGAAAACAGAAGGACTATTGATACAAACTGAATTTTTCTCCTGAATAAATCTGTTTGAGTCAAATTTCTGGAGAATTTCTGAACCATAACTGAATATTTTAATTTTGGTTTGCAAAGTAACTTAATTTTTATTAACTTATTTTTGTGACAATTGTGTTCAAGCCTATGTCCTATACCTATGTTCTCTCTATCCCCCCCCAAGATCTCCCTGTAGGCAGGAAATGAAATGAACAGCTGGTCGGTGCTAAATTCTATTCTATTGAAATTTCCCCCAAAATGTTTGTTTTAGACAAGCTGTGTATAAAGACGAACAATTGCCGAATGATGGGGATTATTTTTTTTTCATTTATTTATGTTTCTCTTTGTCATATTAATTGGATCCACTGCAAGGCATGCTGTATAATTTATGAAGTGTTAAACTAACATTAAAAAGATGAAGCTTTTATGTTCTGTTGTGTCAAACAGAATACAAAGCACTGATAACTAAATGGAAATGTGCTGTAAAACAGAGGATTGCTAAGCGGCTTGTTCTTGCAGATGTAGCCATGTAATAGTGCTCTAAACAAACAATATAGTGACATTCTGAATCATAACACTGCGACGGTGAAGGTTGTAAAATACAACAAATAGAGAGAAGCATCGGAGGATTTGGTAATCTTGACCTTTATTGCAGGCAGAGAAGCGAGAAGCAGATTATTCAGCTACATAGAGATATAGATAGATATTTACTACATCTCTATGTAGGTGAAGGAAGAAGTCAGATTCTTTTGTTCTTAAAAAAACTACTATAAAGAAATGAGAAAAAAAAATTACAAAAATATAATTTGGACATTTAGTCTGAATATTCCTTACTGCCAAATGGGTGTGGCTAGGGGCGTGTTCACAGTTTGCGATGACGTGCTGCGCGTGCCACATACTTTATCCCTCTTCTGTTCTTCAAAAATTGGGCGGTATGCTCAGACTAGCTGGCAAAAACCTGGTGATGGATTTGTTTTAAATGTACCCTGGGCATGATAACACAATCACATCCACTTTGATTGAACTGTTGCAAGATGCAGAAAAAAAGCAAAGTGTAGATATTCTACATTATAGAATACATGACTATGTGCACTTACTGTACTAGGACATGTAATTTAATTTTTCTTGAAAACACATGACCACAAATTAAAACCTTTTTCAGTAATAAGATTTCCTGTTTTTGGTCATGGTAGAAAAACTGCAAGTTCTTACCTTAAAGGGAACCTTTCAGGTCCAATATGCACCCAAAACCACAAGCAGTTCTGGGTGCATATTGCTAATCCCTGCCTAACCATCCCTGAATCTAGTAGCAAAGATAAAGCAATTTTTAGAAAAAGCATTTCTAAAGATCCTTTATGATATGCTAATGAGCGCAGGGACTAGTCACAAGGACATTTTATTCCCCGACTAGTCTGCCCTCTTAGCATGTTAGCACACCCACAGGGGTATACTAACATACTATTCAATGCCTATTGCCGGCATCTGAGATGTTGACAACGAACACAGATACATGCGTCACTGCCGATGACGCTGGGCAATGGGTATTGAATAGCAGGTTAGCACACCCTTGTGGGTGTGCTATTGTTGCGGGCGGGGGCCACTGCCGCTTCTCTCTCGGGGGGCCAAGCTCGGATCCGGGTTCGCTGCTGCGCCTCAAGTGGTGACCGGACCCGGGCTTGCACGGCCGCCCGTCCTCACAACCGTCGGAATGGGGATGTTTACAAGGGAGGTTATCTGTGACGCCACCCGTGGGTTGCGGTGAAGGATGTTGGCACCACCGCTGCCTGCTGATGGGGGCGCCTGGGGCTGATGGAGCAGGGCAGCAAGTTGGGATCCCCTCCACGGGTAGGGGGGATGTAGTCCCAGGGCCCTGGGATGGAACACGGGAGTGATGGCTGCTGGAGGTGGCGCACCGGACCGGACCGGGGGACAGTGATGTACTCACAGTTCAATAACTTCACACAAGTCCAGTAGTAAACCAAATTGTCAGTGGCTGGCCGCCTCTGGAGGGTGCATTCGGGTCCCACACCCAGGTTGATGAGCAGATAACCCTTCCTCTTGCACTTCGTGTTTCCTTCTCTTTTGGACAACTTCGCATGGAATGGAGAAGTCCACTCCCGGTTCTATTTGTGTTGGGAGCTGTGGCCCGCGAAAGCTGACACTTGGGATTTTAGTGGGTTCTTGGCGGCACCCTATCACCCGCGTTGGGCTTCCGTTTCGCTCTATCTGGGCAGTAATTTGGGACAACGTCTGGAACCTTGTCCACGGCTGGTTAATTGGAGAGGAGCTTGCAACCTTCCTCGCCCTAGGTCCAGGCACCCCGACAGTGCACGGCCCCCGGACCAGATTCCCGCTGTCGGTACTGGCGGGCTACAACCCTACCCCGGTCCACTTTAGGTCTCCCGCGACCGGATCTCCGTCACCTGTGGCTCTGCTCAACGTCTGCCACCTAGCCAAGTAGTCCAAGGGCCACTACCCCTGACTACACTGCAGTAAGTTCTCCACACTTCCACTGTCAGCTTCAACTTGAACTCTCTACAGATCTGACTGCACTTGTCTACAGTCTACTCTGTTCTCAACTTGACTGACGTGTTCCCGCCTCTGACACCTCAGGACCACTAGGTGGGCGTTCTCATCCGCCTGATCCTGCCCACTGGTGTGTCCTAGTTATCAAGAGGGGGTGACCAGGGTTTTATGGCTGTATGTTGTGCCTAGGTGTGGGTTGTGATGGTAACAAGGAGGATGTGAACTATTTGTGACTACCTGGTTTTGCCAGGGCGTCACACTATAATGGTAAGGGGCGGGGATATAACGCCCTCGCAACTAGTCCCCTCGCTCATTAGCATATCATAAAGGATCTTTAGAAATACTTTTTCTAAAGATCTCTTTATCTATGTTACTAGATACAGGGATGGTTAGGCAGGGATTAGCAATATGCACCCAGGACTGCTCGTGGTTCTGGGTATATTTTGGCCCTGACCGGTTCCCTTCAAGAATTAAACTCACTGCTGAAAAAAAGACATACTCATTACAACAGGGGTGTACAATCACTAGTGCAATCAGGGGTCCAGTAGGTGGAGGTCCATCTCCATCGCCAAAGCTGGTGGAATTGGGCATTATGATGAGCTATTGGACTGCAAAGTGCTCTTTTATTGCTCTTGCACAAGGGCCCAATTCTGCCTGTGTCCACTGCTGCATTAAAGGATCGTTGGAAAACCGTCCAAAATCAGTGAGAACAATTAAATAATCATGTCTGGAGTGTTCGGACTCTTGCCCCAAGGATGGATGGATAGATAGACCTACTGCACGTAGATGGCGGAGCCTTCAGTGGTCAATATCTTGCCTTGTATGAAACGTGCGGCAACTAGAAGCTTTAATTATCCCCTGGGAAGATAAGAGTGAAGAATGCGGAAAAACCGGTAAAGCAGGACAGAGGTTTGTACTAAGGAGTGATTGTGCTTGAGGGCAAAAATAAAAAGTATCTTGGGGGACTCATATTATTATTATTATTATTATTATAATAATAATAATAATAAAAAAAATGCTGGATATCATATAATAGCATAACTACAACTAATGAAAATTTTAGTTTTTTGCTGAAGGGAAGGTAATCATCCGAAAAAAACCTTTTATTCCCCAAACTAATGGCATGTACATAAAGGTGTTTTGATGCTCACCTTTCCTGTACAAATCAGTTTTGCTATTTCAGAAAAAAATTTAAGTTGAAACTATATGCTAATGAGCTACAAGTGCAGTGGGTGGGCAGTGCACTCACAGGTTTCCGCCTCTCTCCCTATTCTCCGCCCACTGCCTGCCTCCATTTTCCAACTGACATGTCACTGAAATCTTTTAGATATGTTTTATGAGAATGCCATCCTATAGAAGACTGTCACAATGACTACGGTATAGCGGGGAACCAGGGCTCTTAAGCTGACCCTCAATCTAAGGGGCCCTATGGTATCCCTAACCTCAGGGATACTCTTAATGGTGGAGAGGCCTTAGTCTCCTTCCTGGCCCTGCTACTGATCAGTCATGATCTTATTCCCTCTCCCCCAGGGAGGGGCGAAACAGGAGTGTTTTGAGAATACATTTTCCAGTTTGGGGCTCCCTCTTGTGGTCAGTGCTGGCAGGGCAGTCGACTTGTGGAATGAGTGCCTCACACCTGTAGAGGAATGGCAATCAGGCCTTAGATTGGGACTATATAACTGAGTAGTTTTCTCCTGTTACTTGCCGGTGCTCAATTGATTTCCTGTGTGTTAAGAACACTCTGAAACCATCCCTGCTCTCTACCAGAACTCCTCTCAGATAAGTTGGTCTTTGTACCTCTGCTTATTGTTTCCACTTTCTTGTTGTTTTTTCTGTTTTGATACTAATGCTTGATTCCTATTTTGTCTGTGTGGACTTCCTGGTGGAATTGGATCATTCCCTGCTGGGAGTGTCTGTATATTTAGCCCCATGATTCTGCAATGTATTATGTTTTGTCATGCTTCGTAGTAAATTCAGTCCCTCATCTATATTAATGTTTTTGGATCCCAGTAACATCAGAGTACTGATATAGTGGGAAAGATGCCGTGTGGTCTCAGGGTTTTTCCATGTCAGGCGTGATGAGATTTATTAGGGTTTTTATGGCTGCAGACAGTGCTCTTTCCTATCCTTTCCTATAATTATAGTTTGGGCCTCATCTTTGCTGAATCTGTTTTCTAGCTTTGTATTGTGTTTTCCTATATCAGCGTAGTCTTTACATGTGGGGAGCTATCTATATCTTTGGGGATTACTCCGAGGCAGATTAGCTTTTCTTATATTTCTATCTGTAAGAATATTTAGTTCTCCGGCTGTGTCGAGATGACTAGGTCATCGTAGGCTTGGCCCACGGCTACGTCTAGTTGTGTGTCAGGATTAGGTCTGGAGTCCGTTAAGGTTCCAGACACTCTGGTTAATTTTTGGGTTTCCGCATTTTTTGATCCTCCTCGGTCCCTGAAACATGACAGGAGTATGTAGAAAACCACAGAAATAGACAGACAGGGGAAACCAAAACTCTGTCTCAGCACACACAGACACAGAAGTATGATGACAATAAGGCTATGTTCACACACTGCATTTTTTACCTGCATTTTTGGTGCGTTTTTGCTGCAGAAATTTCTTGAGAAATTCTTGTAACCTTTCTGCAGACATTTCCCAGCAAAACCTATGGCAAAAAAAATTAGCTGTGCGCACACTGCGTTTTTTTCTTAAGAAAATTCTTTCAGTAGATTTTCTTAAGAAAAAGAATGAGCATGTCACTTCTTTTCTGCAGCTAACTGCGTTATTTGCCGTAGATAATGGCACAATAACGCAGGGAGCAACCAGCAGTAAAACGCACCGAAAACGCACCAAAAAACGCACCAAATTGCGGTAAAAACGCATGTGCGTTTTTGGTGCGTTTTTTAACGCAGGTGCGCTAATCCTTCACTCTCAAGAAATTTCTTAAGAAATTTTCTTGAGAAAAATCCTTTTTCTAGTGTGCACATGGCCTAAGAGATTCAGGAGGAAAAATAAGAGCAGGAAGGAAGTACAAAACAGCAGGAGTAAACTCCATAACCGCTAAAAGCAACACTTTCACCAGAAAGTCTGGGACATCAAAGTGCACAGACCAACACAGAGTAAACTATAGCTGGCATAAGTAAAAGATTTCATCCAGCAAAAATTGGAGGGGAGCAGATGTGATTGGCTTCCCCACAACATGTGATTAAAGGAGCAAGCAGACCAACAGAGATTAACTCTTGCTAGCCTGACTATGAATCAGCACACAGAAGGTAGATGCCTGAGTCTGCCTGTTTTGATCTCAGACACAAGAGAAACAATTGAGCAGAGTGTTAGAATGTGCAATCTTAACAGAGCCTGATGCCGGTGAAGTTTATGCAAACCTCCGTGTGACACAATTTCCCAATGCAATGATTTTTTTTTATTCTGGGAGATTTCACTGTAGTATTTAATCTCATACGCACATAGATACCCTTTTTAATATTCAGAGTTGGCTAAAGCTAAATAGGAAATTCAAAAACTTTAGGAAACTTTTTATATTTGTAGTTTGAATGTGTGCGATAATTGTTCTGGGGTTATTATAGTTTCTTGTATGTTTGCATGCCAAAATTATTCCAGCATTCATGGGGATAATACATTCTTAATGCAGCATCTGTGCACTGACATAGGTCTGCGTAAAATCCCTGCGCCAACTTGTCATGGTGCCCAGGAATTATTTGGGGAGACTACAACACTTGGCTAAGCACTTGGCTGTTAGTTTTCTTGTTAATATAAAACCCTAGAATCTGTTTGATCATTAGGTTAATTTTATATTAAGGGCCGGTCAGAAGTGGCTCTAATTCTGTTATTTAATTAACTGTAGCCAACTGCTTGTTTTTACTGCCCTTCTGCGTTGTGTGCCCTCTGGCATTGAGCCTTCTCTCTCGTCTATATCTTCTAAAACAGTGGTCTTCAACCTGTGACTCTTGTGAAGTTTCACAGCTACAGTTAGGTCCAGAAATATTTGGACAGTGACACAATTTTCGCGAGTTGGGCTCTGCATGCCACCACATTGGATTTGAAATGAAACCTCTACAACAGAATTCAAGTGCAGATTGTAACGTTTAATTTGAAGGTTTGAACAAAAATATCTGATAGAAATTGTAGGAATTGCACACATTTCTTTACAAACACTCCACATTTTAGGAGGTAAAAAGTAATTGGACAAATAAACCAAACCCAAACAAAATATTTTTATTTTCAATATTTTGTTGCGAATCCTTTGGAGGCAATCACTGCCTTAAGTCTGGAACCCATGGACATCACCAAACGCTGGGTTTCCTCCTTCTTAATGCTTTGCCAGGCCTTTACAGCCGCAGCCTTCAGGTCTTGCTTGTTTGTGGGTCTTTCCGTCTTAAGTCTGGATTTGAGCAAGTGAAATGCATGCTCAATTGGGTTAAGATCTGGTGATTGACTTGGCCATTGCAGAATGTTCCACTTTTTTGCACTCATGAACTCCTGGGTAGCTTTGGCTGTATGCTTGGGGTCATTGTCCATCTGTACTATGAAGCGCCGTCCAATCAACTTTGCGGCATTTGGCTGAATCTGGGCTGAAAGTATATCCCGGTACACTTCAGAATTCATCCGGCTACTCTTGTCTGCTGTTATGTCATCAATAAACACAAGTGACCTAGTGCCATTGAAAGTCATGCATGCCCATGCCATCACGTTGCCTCCACCATGTTTTACAGAGGATGTGGTGTGCCTTGGATCATGTGCCGTTCCCTTTCTTCTCCAAACTTTTTTCTTCCCATCATTCTGGTACAGGTTGATCTTTGTCTCATCTGTCCATAGAATACTTTTCCAGAACTGAGCTGACTTCATGAGGTGTTTTTCAGCAAATTTAACTCTGGCCTGTCTATTTTTGGAATTGATGAATGGTTTGCATCTAGATGTGAACCCTTTGTATTTACTTTCATGGAGTCTTCTCTTTACTGTTGACTTAGAGACAGATACACCTACTTCACTGAGAGTGTTCTGGACTTCAGTTGATGTTGTGAACGGGTTCTTCTTCACCAAAGAAAGTATGCGGCGATCATCCACCACTGTTGTCATCCGTGGACGCCCAGGCCTTTTTGAGTTCCCAAGCTCACCAGTCAATTCCTTTTTTCTTAGAATGTACCCAACTGTTGATTTTGCTACTCCAAGCATGTCTGCTATCTCTCTGATGGATTTTTTCTTTTTTTTCAGCCTCAGGATGTCTGCTTCACCTCAATTGAGAGTTCCTTAGACCGCATGTTGTCTGGTCACAGCAACAGCTTCCAAATGCAAAACCACACACCTGTAATCAACCCCAGACCTTTTAACTACTTCATTGATTACAGGTTAACGAGGGAGACGCCTTCAGAGTTAATTGCAGCCCTTAGAGTCCCTTGTCCAATTACTTTTGGTCCCTTGAAAAAGAGGAGGCTATGCATTACAGAGCTATGATTCCTAAACCCTTTCTCCGATTTGGATGTGAAAACTCTCATATTGCAGCTGGGAGTCTGCACTTTCAGCCCATATTATATATATAATTGTATTTCTGAACATGTTTTTGTAAACAGCTAAAATAACAAAACTTGTGTCACTGTCCAAATATTTCTGGCCCTGACTGTATATCCCTCAAGATAGCCAAGTCTTGAGATCTACGGATTGAGAAAGTGTCTCTGGTTGTTGTTCCCACTTACAGTATATAGAAAATACAAAGGCCCTCATACACATTATACCAAAGACTATCTAATGTGTATGTGGGCCACCCGACTCTCCTATGACAGATGATGTGTGACCTCTGGCTTTGAGCCTTCTCTCTCTTCTATGACTTCTAAAACCGTGGTCTTCAACCTGTGACATTCGTGAAGTTTCACAGCTATATCCCTCTTGATAGTCATGTCTTGAGGTCTACGGTTTGAGAAAGTGACTCAGTATTTTCTATATAGGTGGGAAAGAAAATTAGAGACCCTTGTACACATTATACCAAAGTTGACTAAAGGCCCAGTCACACTAAACAACTTACCAGCGATCCCAACAACGATACATCCTGATAGGGATTGCTGGTAAGTTGCTAGGAGGTCGCTGGTGAGATGTCACACTAAGCGACGCTCCAGCGATCCCACCAACAACCTGACCTGGCAGGGATTGCTGGAGCGTCGCTACACGGGTTGCTGGTGAGCTGTCAAACAGGCAGATCTCACCAGCAACCAGTGACCAGCCCCCAGCCAGCAGCGCCGCGTGGAAGTGATGCTGCGCTTGGTAACTAAGGTAAATATCGGGTAACCAACCCGATATTTACCTTGGTTACCGGCGCACACCGCTTAGCACTGGCTCCCTGCACACCTAGCCACAGTACACATCGGGTTAATTACCCGATGTGTACTCTGCTACTGTGTGCAGGCAGCAGGAGCCATCTTCTGCGGACGCTGGTAACCACGGTAAACATCGGGTAGCCAAGAAGCCCTTACCTTGGTTACCCGATATTTACCTTCGTTACCAGCGTCCGCCGCTCTCACACTGCCACATAGTCTTATAAACAGAATAATAGGCACCACCTAGCCCTTCATACAGAATAATGGGTCCCACGTAGTCCTCCATACAGAATAATAGGCCCCACAGAGTCCTCCATACAGAATAATAGGCCCCACATAGCGCTCCATACAGAATAATGGGCCCCACATAGTCTTATATACAGAATAATGGGTCCCACGTAGTCCTCCATACAGAATGGGCCCCACATAGTCTTTGATACAGAATAATGGGCCCCACATAGTCCTCCATACACAATAATGGACCCCCACATAGTCCTCCATACAGAATAATAGGCCCCACATAGCCCTCCATACAGAATAATGGGCACCACATAGTCCTCCATACACAATAATGGACCCCCACATAGCCCTCCATACAGAATGGGCCCCACATAGTCTTTGATACCGAATAATGGGCACCACATAGCCCTCCATACAGAATAATGGGCACCACATAGTCCTCCATACACAATAATGGACCCCCACATAGTCCTCCATACAGAATAATAGGCCCCACATAGCCCTCCATACAGAATAATGGACCCCACATAGCCCTCCATACAGAATAATAGGCCCCACATAGTTCTCCATACAGAGTAATGGGTCCCACATAGTCCTCCATACAATATATTGGATCCTGCATAGTCCTCCATACAGAATAATGGGCCCCACATAATCCTCCATACAGAATAATGGGCCCCACATAATCTTCCATACAGAATAATGGGCCCCACATAGCACTCCATACAGAATAATGGTGCTCACATAGCCCTCCATACAGAATAATGTGCCCCACATAGCCCTCCATACAGAATAATGGGCCCCACATAGTCCTCCATACAGAATAATGTGCCCCACATACCCCACCATACAGAATAATGGGCCCCACATAATCCTCCATACAGAATAATGGGCCCCACATAGCACTCCATACAGAATAATGGTGCCCACATAGCCCTACATACAGAATAATGTGCCCCACATAGCCCTCCATACAGAATAATGGCCCCACATAGCCCTCCATACAGAATAATGGGCCCCACATAGCCCTCCATACAGAATAATGTGCCCCACATAGCCCTCCATACAGAATAATGGGCCCCACATAGCCCTCCATACATAATAATGGACCCCACATAGTCCTCCATACAGAATAATGGGCCCCACATAGCCCTCCATACAGAATAATATGCCCCACATAGCCCTCCATACAGAATAATGTGCCCCACATAGTCCTCCATACAGAATAATGGGCCCCACATAGCCCTCCATACAGAATAATGTGCCCCACATAGCCCTCCATACAGAATAATGTGCCCCACATAGTCCTCCATACAGAATAATGGGCCCCACATAGCACTCCATACAGAATAATGGGCCCCACATAGTCCTCCATACAGAATAATGGGCCCCACATAGTCCTCCATACAGAATAATGTGCCCCACATAGCCCTCCATACAGAATAATGGGCCCCACATAGTCCTCCATACAGAATAATGGGCCCCACATAGTCCTCCATACAGAATAATGGGCCCCACATAGCCCTCCATACAGAATAATGTGCCCCACATAGTCCTCCATACAGACTAATGGGCCCCACATAGCACTGCATACAGAATAATGGGCCCCACATAGTCCTCCATACAGAATAATGGGCCCCACATAGTCCTCCATACAGAATAATGTGCCCCACATAGCCCTCCATACAGAATAATGGGCCCCACATAGTCCTCCATACAGAATAATGGGCCCCACATAGTCCTCCATACAGAATAATGGGCCCCACATAGCCCTCCATACAGAATAATATGCCCCACATAGCCCTCCATACAGAATAATGTGCCCCACATAGTCCTCCATACAGAATAATGGGCCCCACATAGCCCTCCATACAGAATAATGTGCCCCACATAGCCCTCCATACAGAATAATGTGCCCCACATAGCCCTCCATACAGAATAATGGGCCCCACATAGCCCTCCATACAGAATAATGTGCCCCACATAGCCCTCCATACAGAATAATGGGCCCCACATAGCCCTCCATACATAATAATGGACCCCACATAGTCCTCCATACAGAATAATGGGCCCCACATAGCCCTCCATACAGAATAATATGCCCCACATAGCCCTCCATACAGAATAATGTGCCCCACATAGTCCTCCATACAGAATAATGGGCCCCACATAGCCCTCCATACAGAATAATGTGCCCCACATAGCCCTCCATACAGAATAATGTGCCCCACATAGTCCTCCATACAGAATAATGGGCCCCACATAGCACTCCATACAGAATAATGGGCCCCACATAGTCCTCCATACAGAATAATGGGCCCCACATAGTCCTCCATACAGAATAATGTGCCCCACATAGCCCTCCATACAGAATAATGGGCCCCACATAGTCCTCCATACAGAATAATGGGCCCCACATAGTCCTCCATACAGAATAATGGGCCCCACATAGCCCTCCATACAGAATAATGTGCCCCACATAGTCCTCCATACAGACTAATGGGCCCCACATAGCACTGCATACAGAATAATGGGCCCCACATAGTCCTCCATACAGAATAATGGGCCCCACATAGTCCTCCATACAGAATAATGTGCCCCACATAGCCCTCCATACAGAATAATGGGCCCCACATAGTCCTCCATACAGAATAATGGGCCCCACATAGTCCTCCATACAGAATAATGGGCCCCACATAGCCCTCCATACAGAATAATGTGCCCCACATAGTCCTCCATACAGACTAATGGGCCCCACATAGCACTGCATACAGAATAATGGGCCCCACATAGTCCTCCATACAGAATAATGGGCCCCACATAGTCCTCCATACAGAATAATGTGCCCCACATAGCCCTCCATACAGAATAATGGGCCCCACATAGCCCTCCATACAGAATAATGGACCCCACATAGCCCTCCACACAGAATAATGTGCCCCACATAGCCCTCCATACAGAATAATGGGCCCCACATAGTCCTCCATACAGAATAATGTGCCCCACATAGTCCTCCATACAGAATAATGGTCCCCACATAGCCCTCCATACAGAATAATGGGCCCCACATAGTCCTCCATACAGAATAATGGGCCCCACATAGTCCTCCATACAGAATAATGGGCCCCACATAGCCCTCCATACAGAATAATGTGCCCCACATAGTCCTCCATACAGACTAATGGGCCCCACATAGCACTGCATACAGAATAATGGGCCCCACATAGTCCTCCATACAGAATAATGGGCCCCACATAGTCCTCCATACAGAATAATGTGCCCCACATAGCCCTCCATACAGAATAATGGGCCCCACATAGCCCTCCATACAGAATAATGTGCCCCACATAGTCCTCCATACAGACTAATGGGCCCCACATAGCACTGCATACAGAATAATGGGCCCCACATAGTCCTCCATACAGAATAATGGGCCCCACATAGTCCTCCATACAGAATAATGTGCCCCACATAGCCCTCCATACAGAATAATGGGCCCCACATAGTCCTCCATACAGAATAATGGGCCCCACATAGTCCTCCATACAGAATAATGGGCCCCACATAGCCCTCCATACAGAATAATGTGCCCCACATAGTCCTCCATACAGACTAATGGGCCCCACATAGCACTGCATACAGAATAATGGGCCCCACATAGTCCTCCATACAGAATAATGGGCCCCACATAGTCCTCCATACAGAATAATGTGCCCCACATAGCCCTCCATACAGAATAATGGGCCCCACATAGCCCTCCATACAGAATAATGGACCCCACATAGCCCTCCACACAGAATAATGTGCCCCACATAGCCCTCCATACAGAATAATGGGCCCCACATAGTCCTCCATACAGAATAATGTGCCCCACATAGTCCTCCATACAGAATAATGTGCCCCACATAGCCCTCCATACAGAATAATGGGCCCCACATAGTCCTCCATACAGAATAATGGGCCCCACATAGTCCTCCATACAGAATAATGGGCCCCACATAGCCCTCCATACAGAATAATGTGCCCCACATAGTCCTCCATACAGACTAATGGGCCCCACATAGCACTGCATACAGAATAATGGGCCCCACATAGTCCTCCATACAGAATAATGGGCCCCACATAGTCCTCCATACAGAATAATGTGCCCCACATAGCCCTCCATACAGAATAATGGGCCCCACATAGCCCTCCATACAGAATAATGGACCCCACATAGCCCTCCACACAGAATAATGTGCCCCACATAGCCCTCCATACAGAATAATGGGCCCCACATAGTCCTCCATACAGAATAATGTGCCCCACATAGTCCTCCATACAGAATAATGGTCCCACATAGTCCTCCATACAGAATAATGTGCCCCACATAGCCCTCCATACAGAATAATGGGCCCCACATAGTCCTCCATACAGAATAATGGCCCCACATAATCCTCCATACAGAATAATGGGCTCCACATAGTCATCCATACAGAATAATGGCCCCCACATAGTCCTCCATACAGAATAATGGGCCCCACATAGTCCTCCATACAGAATAATGGACCCCACATAGTCCTCCATACAGAATAATGGGCCCCACATAGTCCTCCATACAGAATAATGGACCCCACATAGTCCTCCATACAGAATAATGGCCCCCACATAGTTCTCCATACAGAATAATGGGCCCCACATAGTCCTCCATACAGAATAATGGACCCCACATAGTCCTCCATACAGAATAATGGGCCCCACATAGCCCTCCATACAGAATAATGGACCCCACATAGTCCTCCATACAGAATAATGGCCCCCACATAGTCTTCCATACAGAATAATGGACCACACATAGCCCTCCATACAGAATAATGGGCCCCACATAGCCCTCCATACAGAATAATGGACTCACATAGCCCTCCATACAGAATAATGGACCCCACATAGCCCTCCATACAGAATAATGGGGCCCACATAGTCATCCATACAGAATAATGGGCCACACATAGTCATCCATACAGAATAATGGGCCACACATAGCTTTCTATACAGAATAATGGGCCACACATAGCTTTCAATGCAGAATAATGGGCCCCACATAGCCCTCCATACAGAATGATGGGCCCCACACAGTTCTCCATACAGAATAATGGGCCCCACATAGTCCTCCATACAGAATAATGTGCCCCACATAGCCCTCCATACAGAATAATGGGCCCCACATAGTCCTCCATACAGAATAATGTGCCCCACATAGCCCTGCATACAGAATAATGGGCACCACATAGCCCTCCATACAGAATAATGGGCCCCACATAGCCCTCCATACAGAATAATGGGCCCCACATAGTCCTCCATACAGAATAATGTGCCCCACATAGCCCTCCATACAGAATAATGTGCCCCACATAGCCCTCCATACAGAATAATGGGCCCCACATAGTCCTCCATACAGAATAATGGGCACCACATAGTCCTCCATACAGAATAATGTGCCCCACATAGCCCTCCATACAGAATAATGTGCCCCACATAGCCCTCCATACAGAATAATGGGCCCCACATAGCCCTCCATACAGAATAATGGGCACCACATAGTCCTCCATACAGAATAATGGGCCCCACATAGCCCTCCATACAGAATAATGGGCCCCACATAGTCCTGCATACAGAATAATGGGCCCCACCTAGTCATCCATACAGAATAATGGGCCACACATAGTCATCCATACAGAATAATGGGCCACACATAGCCCTCCATACAGAATAATGGCCCCCACATAGTCTTCCATACAGAATAATGGACCCACCTAGTCATTCATACAGAATAATGGGCCCCACATAGCCCTCCATACAGAATAATGGCCCCCCACATAGTCTTCCATACAGAATAATGGACCCACCTAGTCATCCATACAGAATAATGGGCCACACATAGCCCTCCATACAGAATAATGGGCCCCACCTAGTCATCCATACAGAATAATGGGCCACACATAGTCATCCATACAGAATAATGGACCCCACATAACCCTCCATACAGAATAATGGGCCCCACATAGTCCTCCATACAGACTAATGGGCCCCACATAGCCCTCCATACAGAATAATGGGCCCCACCTAGTCATCCATACAGAATAATGGGCCACACATAGTCATCCATACAGAATAATGGACCCCACATAACCCTCCATACAGAATAATGGGCCCCACATAGTCCTCCATACAGACTAATGGGCCCCACATAGTCATCCATACAGAATAATGGGCCACACATAGTCATCCATACAGAATAATGGGCCACACATAGTCATCCATACAGAATAATGGGCCCCACATAGCCCTCCATACAGAATAATGGCCCCACATAGCTTTCTATACAGAATAATGGGCCACACATAGCCCTCCATATAGAATAATGGGCCCCACATAGCCCTCCATACAGAATAATGGGCCACACATAGCTTTCTATACAGAATAATGGGCCACACATAGCTTTCAATACAGAATAATGGGCCCCACACATAGCCCTCCATACAGAACAATGGGCCCCACATAGTCTTCCATACAGAATAATGGGCCCCACATAGTCTTCCATACAGAATAATGGGCCCCACATAGCCCTCCATACAGAATAATGGGCCCCACATAGCCCTCCATACAGAATAATGGACCCCACATAGCCCTCCATACAGAATAATGGGCCCCACATAGCCCTCCATACAGAATAATGGACCCCACATAGCCCTCCATACAGAATAATGGGCCCCACACAGCCCTCCATACAGAATAATGGGCCCCACATAGCCCTCCATACAGAATAATGGGCCCCACACAGTTCTCCATACAGATTATTGGGCCCCATATAGTCCTCCAAACTTTTTTTATGAGTTGGTAAATTCATAAACTTTTTATTGTTCGCCATGATTTCTTAGTGCGTTTTACAAGAGCACCCCATCCTTTTTTTCTGTTTACTTGGTTCCTTTGTTTTCATGTATAGTTGAGTCACATGGCTTTTTTGGTCACAATTTTCCATGAAGACCACTTCTGGCCAGACTTCTCTGCTCAGTAGATGGATGTAGCTGGGCCCTACTAGCTGCTGCCAGTTCTGAGCTGATGGCACTGCTGGATATCATTCGATTTGAAATGGAACTCAGTATGAAGTTTCTTTCATCTGCTGGACAACGTTTCCTTGGCCAACCCCTGTGTCTCCGATCTTCAAAGTTGTCCATTTCTTGGTGCTTCTTCAATAGAGCTTGAACAGCAGTCCTGAACCCCAGTGTGTTTTGAAATCTTTGTCTGGGAGATATCTTTCTGATGCACTATAACTACCTTGTGGTATTTTGCTGTGCTTAGTTTTCTCAAGGCGTATGATCTGCTATGACTAGAGATGAGGGAACCTTTGGAGGTTCGGTTCGCAGGGCACAGCGGAACCTTACATAAGGTTTCATTTATGACCCTGACCTGAACCGAACCTCAATGGCAGCCAGTAATTGGGCAGTTTGTGTCTCCGTCCACATGCAGCCAGCCATAAGCAGAACACTTCCAGGAGAGGATGGGCGGGGTTTTACAATTTTTTGTGTGTGTACTACATGTGATCACACTGATTTTCCCCCAGTGTAAGCCGTTCATACATTGCACATGGCTTGCACAGGTCTGAGCATCACTCATGCCCAAGCACAGCGCTGCTCACTTGAGTGGTTTGCACCCGTAACTCACTCAAACTTGAAACCTAAACTTTGTTTTTTTCAAAGTTGGTTTCCGAACCCGAACTCCGAACCTCAGGTTCGCTCATCTCCCTCTCTGCAACATGAAACTGTCTTCCACAACCTCACCTTTTGCAGTTGAGTTTGTCTGTTCCTCACCCAGTTTTAATCCTCCTACACAACTGTTTCTGTTTCAGTGATTCAACTTTTGTATGCAAATAATAATAATTATCGCCTGTTTGATAGAATTAATTGCTCAATTATATGACTATAATCTTATTAACCTGACTATAATCCTACAAAATCCCTGACCTTGTGCAAGTGGATCTAGAAGAACTGATGCTGTTTTGAAGGCAATGCACCAAATATTGATTTGATTTAGTTTTCTTTTGTTCATCCACTTTGCATTTTATTACTTGATGAAAATACACTTATATTTTTTTAAAGCATTTTTGCTTTTTACACACCCGCCTAAAACTTTTGCAAATTAACATAGTCTGGATCTGTGAAATATCTGAGGAAACTTTACAGAGAAATTGATATAGAGATAAAAGGAAGGTTCTTTTTTTTATCACAGATTCCTGCTAAATTTCAAAACCATTTTTTAATACGGGCTTGTCATTTCCAGGATTGTCTGGACACAGACTATCTGTATGTGGAGCACAATGGCCGCAGTGTGATTGGGACTGTGAGCCTAAGCCTGGTGGATTGTGTTCTCGTTTCTCGGTAAGACTGTGTCTGGAAAGCTATCACAAAGGATCCCTATTAACACCAGGACAATGCATGCGATATAAATAAGGTTATCTGAGCTAATACAATATGCCTCATACAAAGGAGAACAGGTAGAGTCTGGATTAATGTAGCAGCAGAAATGGAATTAACGCATACAAAGAAAAGAGATGACTACTGAATGTTATCAAAAAGGATTTACCAGCGAAATCCCTCTTACAAGCGCACATTTGTTTTGCAATATAATAAAAAATCTGCTGAAAGTAACAATGTATTTAAAGCGAATCCCTGCCTGATATAGTCATCAGATCTAAATCTGAAATCTAGCGCTGCTTATATTTCTGTATTAGCTTATGTGACATTTTATTAACTGCTAAAGTGTTTAACAGGACCTGTCATTTGCTGAAAAAAAATGACCTTGTAAAAATCCCTGAAGTCCCCTAATTCTGACGCTTTTTTCCGTTTTGTGCTGCGTTGATCCATTGCAGAGATATTCCCATTTATTGCTTTAGGAGAGCAGTATGTGAAATCTCTGACTATAGTGCAACTGGGTGTTACTTCAGAGTCTTCTCTCGGGGGCGTGCACTTACACTTCTTACGTCAAGACACTGTCAATCACAGCTCTGCAGCTGACCTAACACTTTAGCTGTGTTTGGCAACATGTAGGAGGGAGGGGTAAAAGCATGAGTCCGCAGAAAAACTGTGAAGAAACACCCAGTTGGACTGCAAGCAGAGATTTCACATAGTGCATCCAGAAACATGTGGTAGCTGTGATTGGCAACATCTAGTAGAGAGGGGTAAAAGCATGAGTCCGCAGAAAAGCTGTGAAGAAACGCCCAGTTGGACTGCAAGCAGAGATTTCACATAGTGCATCCAGAAACATGTGGTAGCTGTGATTGGCAACATCTAGTAGAGAGGGGTAAAAGCATGAGTCCGCAGAAAAGCTGTGAAGAAACGCCCAGTTGGACTGCAAGCAGAGATTTCACATAGTGCGCTCCAGAAACATCAAATGTGGATATCTTGGCAATGGAGTGTCACAGCAGGAAATGGAAAAAAGTGGCAGAATCAGGGCAGCTTGGAGATTTTTCTAAGTCATATATTTTTTTAAAAGTGACAGGTCCTCATTAATGTCAATTAGTTACATAACTATTTTATAAAAACACAATAATGACTTAACAGCAGCCTATTGATGGTTTCCATGTAGAAATAGGATGCTTTAAAGGGGTTGTCCTGTCTAACGTGATTAATCTGCCGTCATGCTATGTGACTGCAGACTTATGAATCCCCCAAGCACCGGAAATGGTGGTCACATGACTGCAAATGTCCGATATGCATGTTCCCTGCTAAAACCAAACTAGTGCTTCGCTCTATACAAGTGTATGGAGTGGGCACGTCCGACTAGTGGGCATGCGCGTCCAGTGCGCGCAGCCTTGCTCACTACATTTGTATGGAGTGAGGCCGTACCCACTAGTCAGATTCTGGCCAGGAACATGCATAGCGTGCAATTGTGGTCACGTGAATGCCATTCCTGGCTTAGAAACTGGTGAATCCCTGCAGTGTCCATTGCGTGCGCTAGGAGGACTAGTGGGCTCGGCCTCGCGCTATACAAGTGTATGGAGTGGATGCGTCCGACTAGTGGGCATGTGCGTCCAGTGGGCGGAGCCTTGATCACTACATTTGTATGCAGTGAGGCCACGCCCACTAGTCAGATTCATAGCGCACAATTGTGGTCATGTGACCGCCTTTCCTGGCTCAGAAAGTGGCAAAACCCTGCAGCACCCATTGTGTGTGCTGGGAGGACTCAAAAGTCTGCAATCACATAAAGTGACACATAGTGACTGCAGACTTATCATTTTACCCCAGACAACCCCTTTAAGAAACTGAAAAATAACAAACAAGGACAAAAAGGAGAGCCACATATTACCTCTTTCGTTTCTTTAAAGGGGTCGTCCAGTATTGTAGTGGAATACTGAAAACTGTATCTCATCAGCTGCTGCTAATTGGCTGAAGCGGTCATGTGACATGACAATGTTCCGTGATCTGTCCAGAATGCTGAAATCACTTAAGCGGCTCAATCTTCTAGGAGGTGAGTATATGGTTATTTATTTTACTATTGACTTAAGCATTAAGCAGGGGGAACTGTTCAGCAGTGGGCAACCCCTTTAAGGATTTTGGGATCCTTTTCTAAAACATTGAGGACACTAGGCTAGAATATGAAATATACTATGGCTGGAGGCACCCTTTTAAAATGGATCTAACGTCAAATTTCATAATATACAAAAATTAAATAGGTCTCTCAGACCTGATGAGCCTGGTGTACTTACTTTGAAAAGCCATTTAGAATGACTGCAAAGTCTCCTTAAGGAGAATAGTGTTCCCCCGTGGTCCCCCCACATAGCTTCTCATGAGCCAGATCAGATCTCATACTTTGCACTGACGAGGGGCAAGCACCCCGAAACACCGTGTCTGCAAATTGGGATTCTGATCTGGCTTATATATCCTGAGTCATATTGCAAAGGATTGTTAAAAATCCACTTCTGACTTTTAGGATCGCTACCTCCAATAGGTGGCGCTGTGCTAGAGTTTGTCTCCTTTACTGGAGAGACAATTTGCATAATCTTATTAAAATGAGCAAGTTTTAAGTCCAGCTAAGGACTGCAAGAACTCACGAGTCCAAGTGTATTTAATAAAAGCGCACCCACCCAGTAGTGAGGAGTAGGAGATTTCAGCAAGGAGGGGGAACACTGAGGAGCTGTCAATCAGGCGAGGTGGGTGGAAATTGAGTCCATAAAGGATTATACAGCCATTTAGACATAGATTTTCACTTTCACGGTAAGTATATCAGTCTCACCAGGTCTAAAAGACCTATTTGATAATGTTTGCCATCTATATTGTGAACACTTGTGATAGGTCAGTATTAATCATACATACTGGACTCCTTAAGAGGGTCCACTCTAGATAGTAGAGCCTGTGCTGTAGGATACTTGTGCATAGTGGCGTTTTATACATTTTCAGCTTGGTACATAACAAGTTGTCCTTTTGCATTTGAAGACACAGTGATATGGAATATCCGGGTGACATTGGTAATACACGCAGCTTTGTCTCTAGGCTTTTACATTAGTGATTTTGCTTGCAGCTAAAATTGATATGCACCTAATTTCCATTCCAAGTTTCACCTTTCCTTTCCCACGGGGCGGGGTGCGGGGGTGCGGGGTGCGGGGGTGCGGGGTGCGGGGCAATGGATCTGCCACCACTTATCAGGCGCAGGATTCCTTCCTCTCTGTACACTTGATGGAGAAGTTTCCCTTCCTCGCATCCTTCTTCCGTCTCCCCCCCTCCAAGTCGTTCTCATATTCCATGTTGCATGTGGCTTCTTCCCCTGATAAATAGCCGTCTGGTATTTCCCTTGCTTATTTGGCACTAAACTGAAGGATGTGCTGTGAAATTGGAATAACCAGCAGGGTAAGGAGCAAGTGCTAAGCAAAGTGGTACAGTCTATATGTGTGATATACGTGTGTGCTAAACGGGCTCGGACTGGCCCACTGGAGAAGCGGAGAATCCTCTGGTGGGCCCCCCTTGCAGTAATATGTCACTTACCCCCCAAATATGATCAGTAGCTTTCACAAAACATTTGTTTCACTATGTAGAGATGCAGGAAGCATCTCATCATTCATTTTACAACTACCAGTATATTATTATATAGTAGCACGGGTAACATTTGTGACTGTAATATATGCATGTAGTTGATCAGTGGGTCTCCAGGAGTCAGTTACCGGTCCGGTGGACTCCTGCTGCCACAGTCTGACTTTGGTGCTAAATGTATGTGTTGGTCGGGCTGCTCTGATCTGGGATCGTCATGGCTCGAGGGGTCCGGACCTGGCTTGGCGGACACTCTGATCCGTAAAAGGGGTTATTTACAGGGGAAAAGTTTGTGACGCCACCTGCGGGTTGCGGTAATGGGAGTACTGCCGCTTCTGGAGAGAGGACCGGGGCAGATGGTGTGAAGCAGCAAGGTGTCAGTCCCTCCGCAGGTAGGGAAGGTCCCAGGCTCAGGGGTTGGTAGATTTGGGAGGACAGGGTGCAGGGACCAGGGTACTCACTGTGGGTAGTCGTGGTGTTGGATAAGGTGGAGAAAGGAGACACACACACTGTAGGTAAACCAAAGTCTCTGTGTACAGCTGCCGCTTCCGGGAGCCCGTCCAAGTACCCAGTCCCATCAGTGTCACTTAGTGATTCGAAGCCTGCCTCCGTGCACAATTTGTTGTTCGTTGATGGTCCCCGTGGCTTGAAGCTGTTGGGGGCCCTGCTCACTATGTGTAGTGTAGCCGTGCTCCTAAGGGCTGGCACTTTGGACCTCAGTGGGTGGCTGTGTCTGGAAGAACCCTGTCCCCCTCGTTGTGCTGATGCCCTCAGTCTCTGAGCGTGTATGGAAGTCCTTGAAGATCCCCTCCCTTTTCAGGTGAATTGTCAGGACGTTGAATCGACTCCTGACCTAGGATCCTGTACCCCGTCGAGCTTGGTACCAGTCAGTTCTGTTGGGCCCTTCTGGTGTAGACAGTTCCTCCAAGACTACGTCCTTCACACCCCTGTCCAATGTCCCTGCAACTGGTCCCCGACTCCTCTGGACCCGAGTCACAGCTTGCGACGCAATCAGTTTCCCTAGCTCCCCAGGGGCTACCTCTCCCAGCTCCTCACTCTCTGGAGCCTACTTCTTCTCTCTTCTGTCTCTCTCTTACAGTCTGCTTGACCCCTAGGTGGGTGGCCCTTTTCCAGCTAGACCAACCCACTGGTGTGTCTGACAGTGTCTGATGTGAGGTGATTGCGTTTTGAGGTGCAGATGGGAGTGACACCGGTTTCTTGGGTACCTGGAACTATGGGGGGTAGGCCCTGCACCCTGGGTAAAGATGCAGTTCCCTGTGGCACCCTGATGTATTCAAGGGTGCCACATATGATCATAGGGGAGTTAAACCACTTGCAAACCCATGATTATAAGGGCAGGGGTATTAAAGTCACCAGGTGGTCCACCACTTTATGCACAGTCTCTGGGATCTGTGGTCAGCGCAGGGCACTACCAGTTCTGTAGGACTATAAAATGAATTGGTGGTCATACATGCGCACTACTGACCACTTAATACACTAGACAAGTGGTGGCTCCCCTCTGATCCTACACTTATCACCTGTCTTATTATGTCTCACTGGCGGAGGTGGATGCTTGAAGCCCTTGGTCCGGATCACTTGTCATGCAGCACAGACAGATGACGTTGGTACAGAAGGGAGCAACAGAAGGGAGCAAAGGAAGGTGTTATGGCAGAACGGCTAAAGACGGAGCACATGGAAGCACAAGATTTGATGAAGCAGAGTAGACTCAGTGATGAGAACTCGGAAAAATAGAACGGAGTAGCACACCAATGTAGCAGAGCTGACTCTGCAATGTACCACAGCTGACTCTGCAGTGTAGCAGAGCTGACTCTGCAATGTACCACAGCTGACTCTGCAGTGTAGCAGAGCTGACTTGGCAATGTAGCAGAGCTGACTCTGCAATGTAGCAGCGCTGACTCGGCAATTTAGCAGAGCTGACTCTGCAATGTAGCACAGCTGACTCTGCAATGTAGCATAGCTGACTCGGCAATGTAGCAGCGCTGACTCGGCAATGTAGCAGCGCTGACTCGGCAATGTAGCAGCGCTGACTCGGCAATGTAGGAGCACTGACTCGGCAATGTAACAGCGCTGACTCGGCAGTGTAGCAGCGCTGACTCGGCAGTGTAGCAGCGCTGACTCGGCAGTGTAGCAGCGCTGACTCGGCAGTGTAGCAGCGCTGATTCGGCAGTGTAGCAGCGCTGACTCGGCAGTGTAGCAGAATTGACTCAGCAGTGTAGCAGCGCTGACTCGGCAATGTAGCAGAGCTGACTCGGCAATGTAGCAGAGCTGACTCGGCAATGTAGCAGAGCTGACTCGGCAATGTAGCAGAGCTGACTCGGAAATGTAGCAGAGCTGACTTGGCAGTGTAGCAGAGCTGTCTCGGCAATGTAGCAGAGTTAAGTTTGTCACAAAGTCTAATGCAGAGCTGGCAGTGAGCTGCAGTGCAGAGTTGACTCCACATTATAGCATAACTGAGTTTTTCATAAGCTCTAACTAACAGTATAGTAAAGTTACTTAATGTTGTAGCAGAGCTGGGTTTGTAAAAAGATCCATCATCAGAACTTGCCATGATATAGTAGAGTTGTAAACTATTGTAGCAGAGCTTGGTGTGTCACACGCTCCAAGTCAAGCATAAAAATGCACAGCGAAGCATCCATGGCAGCAATGTGGACGCCAACTACCAGAATAAGGCCAGAAAAAGTGACATCAGCAAACACTCCAGGTTTACCATGGTTAACCGATGCGCAAATGAACAGCAAGAGTCACTTAGGGCTGGAGGATAACGTGATGCTCCACAAGGAAGACAGGACAAGATGATTAATACTAATTAGTTAAATAACCTCTTTAAATGTCCGGCCTAGAATTGACCTTTACCTGTAAATACTTTGCAAAGATTCTAAGTGCAAAACATTCCGTGCTCTTTACCGCCCTCTAGTGGTGGTTGCTTGTACTGTCTATACTGGGGATTTGGAGCAGTGTATCAGCAAAAGAGTGCAGAATGATCAAATTAAAATGGCATTATGAGGGTGGAAATTCACTTCATACGGCTTAAAAACTAGGGTTAGACCATGTTTTTGTTGACGGTACGCCATCTCAAAATATAGATGTTTTTTGGAGAAGTCATTTTGCAATACTGGATTTTGTTGACAGCGCTTGGAAAGTAAAAACAATAGAAGCTCAACTCTGGTCATATTCCCCGACAGTCGTCAATCAGTTAATTGTCGCCAATTTGTTTTTTTAGTATTATGGTGCAACCCTAGCAGGCAAAATGTTTCAGTAATCAGCTCTCTGGAACATCTATGGACGTCTTAAGACTATATATATATACACACACACATATATATATTTATTTTTCTTATTTATTTATTTTTACCCGGTGTAAATGCCTCAGATCTCCTGAACCTATATTTTTCTTTTTGTTTCTGCGTCTCCCAGTTTCTCAGATGTGGATCCTTTTTATCCCTGTTGTTAAATCTAGTCTTGTTAGCCTTGTTATCCAACTGGGCGTAGCCCTCAAGAAAACATCCATAGAAAATTGATGAGGGCCACACCTATTTGGATAAAAGGAATAGACTTAGTTTCAAGGAAGACAGGGTCATGTATTGGGGACGAAGGACTGTGGGAACAAATGAAAAATAATGCTAAATTTAATAGAACATCTGTCAGGGGAAAAAAACCAGGATAAGTGAAACATTTTTTAAATATGTGCTCTTTTATGCAAAAGGGAAGCCTCAATCAGAAAATGACATTGACAGGTTTTTGTGTTAAATGTATTAAAAAAATGTTTTGTTTTGTTTGTTTGGTTTTTTTTTTTACATCTTCCCCTATCTGTACTTAAAAAAAAAAAAAAAACACCCAAGAAAACCAAAAACTTGCAGTTTTCATAATGGCGGCTTTTTTTTAGACTTTGATGCCCTTCTGATTTTTAGTGTTTTATTTTTGTTTTATTTATTTATTTTTACAAAGTCCACTTGTACATTAGCCACAATGAACACACTCAGACTCTATAATTTGTATTGAAGCATCTAATGAGCGTGTGCAAAGGTTATTGTGAAGGGAGGGGGAGGAGGTGAGCTGTGACATCGCCTATTGTGATTGGTGGATCCTGAGTAGAGATCCCAAACTGTAAAGTTTGGTGTTCGTACTTACAAAAAAATCAGCGTTCAGAGTTTGGTTGCTTTACATATGCAAACAGAAACGGAAAGAGAAAAATAATGAGAAAAAAAACCCCCAGCCCTCAGAAGTGATGTGTTTATGGCTGGCTGTATATGGGCGGAGACTCAAAGTACCCAATTAGTGACTTTCAATGAAGTTCAGGTCAAGTTCTGGTCCAAAACAGAACTTTATCTAAAGTCCAGATGAACCCGTTGAACCCGAACTTCAACAGCGCCGCTCATCTCTAATCCTGAGTTTTCCGCTGGTACATGTCATAGCAATCCTGCCTCTGCTGATATTGAACCTGCTGAAAACTTAAACCAAAAGAACTATGGCCACTGGTGAATATTACAGATTACTAATATTATGATTAATTATTATAAATAAAAATAATAAAATAAAAATAAAATCAATAAAAAATAAAAATAATAAAATAAAAATTAATTAATTAATACAAATTATTAATTATTACTAAATAATATTTTTTAAATAAAAATAAAAAGCATTGTGAAAATGTAAAAAAAAAATACATGTAACTAGCGCTTCATTTTCTGATGATTGTTTCCATTTAGTGATATTTTCCAAATTGCCCTGGTATGGGTTGTATTATAAGTAGAGATGAGCGGACCTGTGGAAGTTTAGTTCAGCCAAATTTTAGATAAAGTTTGGTTTGGGACCTGGACTTGACCGAAACGCAAATGGAGGTCACTAATTGGACAATTCGGGTCTCCACCCATATGCGGCCAGACATAAACAGATCACTTCCAAGAGTGGGTGGGTAGGGTTTTTCCGTTTTTTGGTTTTGGTGGGGGGTTGTACACTACATCCGATCACGTTGTTACCTTCAGTACGAGCCGTTCAAACACTACAAGTGGCTTGCACCTGGCCAAGCACTGAGTGTACCCAAGCACAGCGCTGCTCGCAGGAGTAGTATAGTGCTGCTTGCGTGAGTAGTGTGGCACTGCTCGCAGGAGTAGTGTAGTGCTGCTCGCAGGAGTAGTACGCGAGCAGCACTACACTACTCCTGCGAGCAGCGCCACACTACTCACGTGAGCAGGACTATACTCACACGCGCAGCACTATACTACTCACGCGAGCAGCACTATACTACTCACACGAGCAGGGCTATGAGTAGTGTGGCGCTGCTCGCAGGAGTAGTGTAGTGCTGCTCGCGTGAGTAGTGTAGCGCTGCTCTCGGGAGTAGTGCAGTAGTGTACCGCTGCTTGCGTGAGTAGTGTGGCACTGCTCGCAGGAGTAGTGTAGTGCTGCTCGCAGGAGTAGTACGCGAGCAGCACTACACTACTCCTGCGAGCAGCGCCACACTACTCACGTGAGCAGGACTACACTCACACGCGCAGCACTATACTACTCACGCGAGCAGCACTATACTACTCACACGAGCAGGGCTATGAGTAGTGTGGCGCTGCTCGCAGGAGTAGTGTAGTGCTGCTCGCGTGAGTAGTGTAGCGCTGCTCTCGGGAGTAGTGCAGTAGTGTACCGCTGCCTGCGTGAGTAGTGTAGCGCTGCTCGCGGGAGTAGTATGGTGCTGCTCTTGTGAGTAGTGGAGTAGTGTGGCGCTGCTCGCGGGAGTAGTGGAGTAGTGTGGTGCTGCTCGCGGGAGTAGTGTGGGGCTGCTCGCAGGATTAGAGGAGTAGTGTGGCGCTGCTCGCGGGAGTAGTGTGGGGCTGCTCGCGGGAGTACTGTGGGGCTGCTCGCGGGAGTACTGTGGGGCTGCTCGCGGGAGTAGTGTGGTGCTGCTCGCGGGAGTAGTGTGGGGCTGCTCGCGGGAGTAGTGGAGTAGTGTGGGGCTGCTTGCGGAAGTAGTGTGGGGCTGCTCGCGGGAGTAGTGGAGTAGTGTGGTGCTGCTCGCGGGAGTAGTGTGGGGCTGCTCGCGGAAGTAGTGTGGGGCTGCTCGCGGGAGTAGTGGAGTAGTGTGGTGCTGCTCGCGGGAGTAGTGTGGGGCTGCTCGCGGGAGTAGTGTAGCGCTGCTCGCGGGAGTAGTGTGGCGCTGCTCTTGGGAGTAGTGGAGTAGTGTGGCGCTGCTCTTGGGAGTAGTGGAGTAGTGTGGCGCTGCTCTTGGGAGTAGTGGAGTAGTGTGGCGCTGCTCACGTGAGTGGTGTTCATACATAAAGCACCCGAACGCTGTTTTTTTTTTGGGGGGGGGGTCTGTGTTTGGTCTGAACACTGAACCTCAGATTCGCTCATCTCTAATTAGACATCCTTTCTTAATTTGATGTTCTCTCTTATTACGAGCCCTGGCGTGATGCGGCTCCCTCGGTACGGCTTCCGCTATATTACTGATGCTGCACAAGTGTCTCGTTGAGCACCATTCACACAGATGACGGGATGAGGGCCACATATGCCACTCAGAGGTTTCGATAAGTGACATTATCACCATAAGTGGTGAGACGAGCGCTCTGGTAAGTGTCTCATGCACCGACGCCAAGTGCGACATGCCACCTGCAGACCGGCGGGTGCGACAGACAGGCGTCCGCTGCTCATTCTCCGGTGCGTGTATTGTGTTACCACACACCATAATGTTGTCCCTGAATTCGGCCCCACCTCACGTCATCGCTGTTTTTTGTCATTCACATTGACTTTTGTCTGTTACTTGTCTTTATTTAGTCCCATTGTGAGCGGAGATAATGACAGGGATAAGAAGCAGGACACAGCTTTTTATTTTCTTGCTACAAATTGCCTCTTTCTTCTCTTTTGTCTTCCATCCGCAGGCTGTGCAGTGTATGCTGGCCTCGCTCCATTCAGAACTTGACATTCAAAGGTACTTGATGAAAATTGAATCCTCTCAGAGAGTTAGTATTATTCCTTTTTTTGTGTTTTATTTTATTTTTTTATTTTTTTTTCTTTTATGGCCTGAGATTTTTCACTTCTAACCGTGTGTAGTTTGCAGTGTGAATGCAGCTGCTAACATGGGAGGGGGATTGCATGAATTACTCCTCATTATAAGGGGATTACACGGGGAAAAAAGAGCAATGGCGTTATATTGGGGTATATCAGGCGAGACGATGATTCTGGGAAAGCGGAGTGACAGCGCACCACTGCCATGGCAGCTTCCATTAGGTCAGTGCCACTTATCCTGGCGGAGTTTGCATTGTTACATATGGGGTACAAATAACATACAGACAAATAGTACAATCCAATAGTGCCCAAATAATACACCAATATCATACACAAATAACACATAATGACAGTGCCCAAATAATACACCATCACAGTTCCCAAATAATACATTACTATAGGGCTCAAATACTAGAATTAAATAGTTCCCAGATAATTCATTTAGCCTGTGCCAACATAAAAATTATATTTCCCAAATATTACAATATCACAGTGCCCAAATACTACACGAGAACAGTGCCGAAATAATGCGATTAGTTCCAAGTAATGCAATACTACAATACCTGAATACACGGGTACAGGCCACAAATAATGCAATGCTACAATACCGAAATACATGAGTACAGTGCCGAAATAATGCAATGCTACAATACTCAAATATATGAGCACAGTGCCCAAATAATGCAATACTACAATACCCAAATACACGGGTACAGTCCACAAATAATGCAATGCTACAATACCCAAATACACGGGTACAGTCCACAAATAATGAATGCTACAATACCCAAATACATGAGTACAGTGCCCAAATAATGCAATACTACAAAACCCAAATATGAGCACAGTGCCCAAATAATGCAATACTACAATACCCAAATACACGGGTACAGTCCACAAATAATGCAATGCTACAATACCCAAATACACGGGTACAGTCCACAAATAATGAATGCTACAATACCCAAATACATGAGTACAGTGCCCAAATAATGCAATACTACAAAACCCAAATACATGAGTATATTGCCCAAATAATGCAATACTACAATACCCAAATACAAGAGTACAGTGCCCAAATAATGTAATACTATAATACCCAAATACATGAGTACATTGCCCAAATAATGCAATGCTACAATATCCAAATACATGAGTACAGTGCCCAAATAATGCAATACTACAATACCCAAATATGAGCACAGTGCCCAAATAATGCAATACTACACTACCCGAATACACGAGAACAGTGCCCAAATAATACACAAGAACAGTGCCCAAATAATACACGAGAACAGTGCCCAAATAATACACGAGAACAGTGCCCAAATAATGCGATTAGTGTCCAAATAATGCAATACTACAATACCCAAATACCCACGTACAGTGCCCAAATAATATTATTGTGCCCAAATAATGCAATACTATAATACCAAAATAATCCATGAGTACAGTGCCCAAGTGATACCATTAGTGACCAAATAATGCAATATTACAGGGCTTAAAGGGAACCAATCACCAGGATTGATTTTCGTATATAACCTAAAGCCAGTGCTATACTGGCACTATCAGGCTGAGTCTATACATACCTGTAGTGGTCAGCTCGGATGTTTAGGTTTTGAAACACAAGAAAGTAAAGTTTATAAGATCATCAGCTTCCTGAGTGACAGCAGCTGAGGATCAGATAATATATTCATAGTTATCCCCTCCCCCTGTTACAATTAGCATAAGTATTATACAAACGATTCACTTTTTCTCTTGCAGGACCTGTGTGAGGTCATACCCATGTGACCAGAAGGGGCGGGGCCTCAGCCAACAAAGCTGATATCAGGAAGCAGCATTTTCCTATTGGCTGAGGCCCCGCCCCTTCTGGTCACATGGGTATGACCTCACACAGGTCCTGCAATAGAATAGAATAATAATTAATTCATAATAGAATAAAAGCTGATGATTTTATAAACTTAAGTAATACCATTAGTGACCAAATGATGCAATATTACAGTGCCTAAATAATATAATTAGTTCGTGCCCACATACTAATATTTGGGCACAATAAGAGAAATGGATGGTGCCCAAATAATACACTGGCACGGTACATAAATAATACAATATTACATGACTACAATGCTCAAATAATACTATTTAGTGGTGAAACATTACATTGCTACAGTGCCCAAATTCAATTAGTGCCCAAATATTACATTGCTACAGTGCCCAAATACAATTAGTGCCCAAATACAATTAGTGTCCAAATATTACATTACTACAGTGCCCAAATAATACAATTAAGTGCTCAATTACTACATTACTACAGTGCCCAAATACAATTAGTGCCCAAATATTACATTATTAGAGTGCCCAAATACAATTAGTGCCCAAATACAATTGGTGCCCAAATATTACATTACCACAGTGAGCAAATAATGCAATTTGACAGTGCCAAAATATAAAATATCTATATTGCCCCCAAAAGTACAACCATTCAACGCCCAAATATTATAATTATAGGATTGCCAAATAATACGATTGCACAATGCATAAATAATCCATTTGTAATATATTTTTATAGAGCCCAAATCATAAAATCATATTCACTACCCAAATAATACACAATACATGACCATTTTATTTGTCAGCGAGCTTCCCCCGAGGAGACATAGCTGTAAACAACTTGTATTTTGTATGTTTTGAGGCACATGCTGTTTCGGGATAGCGCTCTTGTATTGGGCAAGATATACTACACAGTACACTTCTCACATCTTTTGGTGTTAAAGTGTAACCTTCATTTTATTTTTTTCATAAATCAATAGTACACATGAAAATAAGAAACATATAGGTTTATAATATTTATATACTTTAAGTTGCTATACCTATATAAAATGTCATATATTTTATCAGAGAAATCTCCATAACGTTTCGAAAATCTGTATTCAATAAAGAATAACTTCCCCATTACTGAGAGGGGATGAGAGTTGGTGCTTCTAAAATTCTAGAGGGGGAAGAAGGAGGAGCTGGAGCCAGACATGGATATTCTGCTGCAAGTTCTCCTGAAACGACAGTTGATTTTCCATAGAAGTTTATGAGCACCAACTGTCATCTCCTATCTCATTAATGGAAAATCTGTATTCACTAAGGACAGGGATTACTGTTGCATTGAGGATTTTGAGTATGAATGTTCGGTTTAGGAGGGGAAAGGAGCTGATTTCTGTAATTGAAATGTTAATCACAGAAATGTGCTCCTTTCTCCTCTTGAATTGAACATTCACTCTCAAAGTCCTCAATTCACAGGTAAAATGTGTCTTCAATGGATATAGATTTTCCCATTACTAAGATAGGAGGTGGCAGTTGGAGCTGCCAAAGTTCTATGAAGAACCAACTGTTATTTCAGGAAAATGTTCAGCAGAATGTCTGTGTGTCGGCCTCCAGCTCCTCCCCCCTGTCCATAGGAGATGACAATTGGTGCCCATAGAGTTCTATGGAGAACTTAGTGCCGTATTAGGAGAACTTGCAGCAGAATGTTTGTGTCTGCCTCCAGCTTAGACGATGACACTTGGTGCCCATAGAGTTCTGTGGAGAACCTAATGTCATTTCTGGAGAATTTGCAACAGAATGTCTGTGTCTGCCTCTAACGCCTCCCCCCTGTCCATAGGAGATAACAATTGGGGCTCATAATGTTCTATGGAGAACAAAGTGTCGTTTAAGGGGAACTTGCAGCAGAATGTCTGTGTGTCTGCCTCTAGCTCCTCCCCCCTGTCCATGGGAGATGACACTTGGTGACCATAGAGTTCTATGGAGAACCTACTTTTGTATTAGGAGAACTTGCAGCAGAATGTTTGTGTCTGCCTCCAGCTCCCTCTCCCTTGTCTATAGGAGATGACACGTGGTGCCCATAGAGTTCTGTGGAGAACTTACTGTCATTTCAGGAGAATTTGCAGCAGAATTTCTGTGTCTGCCTCTAACTTCTCCCACCTGTCCATAGGAGATGACAATTGGGGCTCATAAAGTTGTATGGAGAACAAACTGTCGTTTAAGGGGAACTTGCAGCAGAATGTCTGTGTGTCTGCATCTAGCACCTCCCCACATCCATAGGAGATGACAGTTGATGCTCATAGAGTTCTATGGAGACCCTACTGTTTTTTCAGGAGAACTTACATGAGAATGTCTGCGTCTGCCTCTAGCTCCCCCTCCCCATGTCCATAGGTGATGACAGTTGGGGGGGTTTTAAATTCTATCTCAATATTGTGACAATCTCTTTCCATTGAAAATTGATGACTTGAGAACGAACTCAGGAAGGCAAATAAGTAAATGTCTCTGCTAAAATATATTACAAAGTTACTCATTTTTAGCTGTACTTTAAATTTGTTAAAGAGTAACCATTGTTTTAATTTTTATTTTAAGTGTGCTGAGAGACAGAAACCAATAAGCTATGACCTGTATGGTGCATATTTCCCAATATCAGAGGGAGTAGTAGTGGTAGTGAGCATGTGCGACCTCTACTCCATTCACTACCTGTAGGGCAAGTGACTGCACATGCTCACTACTGCTCCAACCACTCAGGATACTTTGGGCCTCAGAACTGTGCGGTTTAAGAAGCTGGACTCGAGCAATCATACATTTATCCTTTTGGAAAGGTAATATATATTCATATATATTCATGGGGTGATCATATCCAATTAAACATGCCATAGCTTTTCTTCTCACAAATTTTCATGTTTCTTTATATAAAATCTGTAGGGTTCATTATTTGGTTGATAGCAGGATTATGGGCTCTTTATTCTAGATGAACACGCTAATCCTGAATCCGGCTTTGTGAACAAGGCATAATGAAGTGACCAGGCTTCTTTTGTATGCACAATATAGTTTGATATTTTTTAAAGGGAATTTGTCAGCAGGTTTTTGCTCCCCCATCTCAGAACAGAATATTGTAGGGAAAGAGACCCTGATTCCAGCGATGTGTCACTAAAGCTGCTTTCACACATCTGGTTTTTGCAGTGCGGCTCAATCCGGCTCAAAAACCTATGCAACGGATGCGGCGAAAAAAACGGATCTGTTGCATACGTTTTTCCATGCGGCCTGTCCGTTTTTTGACGGATGCGGCTTGATACTGAGCATGCTCAGTTTAAAAAAACGCATCCGGCGTCCATAAGCTTTCATTGTAAATCGCGCCGGATCCGTCTCGATGCGGTGTTTTCGCCGCACACAAAAACGTGCCAGGCAACGTTCCCTCCGGCCGCTGCATGGGCTAAATATGCCGCATCCGGCAAAAACCAGACGCAACGCAAGGCCATGCGGCACAATCTGGCGCTAATACAAGTCTATGTGGAAAAACGCAACCGGCGGCAAAAAAAAACGGTTGCGTTTTTTCTGCAAAGCGCCGTATTGTGCCGCTCAGCAAAAAGCAGATGTGTGAAAGCAGCCTTACTGAGCTGTTTGCTGTTATTTTGATAAAATCACTGTTTTCTCTGCTGCAGATCCAGAAGATATTAGAATTTGAAACTCTATAACTCTGCCCACACCAGTGATTGGCTGCTTGCTGCCCATTGGCAGCTTTCTGAGTCACTGTATATGGGCAGAAAGCTGCCAATCAGTGGTGGGGGTGGGGTTATATACAGTTCGTAAATTTAGAGTCCTCAAATAATAATGTCCTGCCGAATAAATAATGATTTTTATCAAAACTACACTAAGTAGCCCAGTAAGTGACACATCGCTGGAATTAGTGTCTCTGTCTCTACATTATTCTGCTCTGAGATGGGGTAGCAAAAACCTGGTGACAAATTCCCTTTAAGAGCACAGCACCTTTAAAAATGTCCTTTCTCGTGCTGTTGAACTTTACTATCCTCCCCGCCCGCGCATGCCACTGGCATTCTTTGCAAAGGAAAAATAAGGAGATAATTCAGTTTCAGCATTTATTTTCTTTCAAGTTGGCATTAAGAGCCGTGTAGTTAAAGGTCACATTGCTCTTCCCAATGAACCTAATGTCTTGAGCTCATTATGTGTTGAAAGAATAAGTGATCTGCTTGGCATGTGTAGCACATCAAGAGTAACAGTATAGGAGGGAGTCTTCACAAACAGCGCAGGAAAGCCAATGGAAAGGCCCCTGGGGATGTAAATGCTGCACTTGGCTCCGGGGCGAAAGAAAAGGAAGATGGATGACCGCAGACCAGGTGTAATCCTCTACAATTCAGGCTCTACGACCATGGCACTCACTGCCGGGGATCTGCCATAGGGAGCAGAGGTAAGTTGGGTGACATTATGTCGATAGCCAATTTTGGCCAGTGATTTGGATAAAATATTGGCACCGATTGGATCTAATTTTTTTGGTGTTTGGCTTCCAAGTTTTGCTGAGAGGGAAGAAGGTTCTTCCAAATATATAATAATATATAATAATATTTATTCATTTATATAGTGCTATTAATTCCATAGCACTTTACATACATCACTGTCCCCATTGGGGCTCACAATCTAAATTCCCTATCAGTCTGTCTTCGGAGTGTGGGAGGAAACAGGAGTACCTGGGGGAAACCCACACAAACACGGGGAGAACATACAAACTCCTTGTAGATGTTGTTCTTGGTGGGATTCGAACCCAGGACCCCAGCGCTGCAAGACTGCAGTGCTAACCACTGAGCCACCATACAGTGCTAACCACTGAGCCACCACTTGTTTCCACTTTTATTAAAATAATTTATACATATTGCACAAGTGTATAGCAACCAGAAAACTTTTGCAGGTTTCTACAGTAGGTTGTCATCTATGCTCAAGTATTAGTATTACTATTTGGATCCTGAGTCAATCAGCCAGCGAGGACAAAATTTACATGTCCCTTTCATATTTTAATCTTCGTTTCTTTTTAGTTTCCAAGTTGTTTAATAATTTAGAATTTTGTAAAAATGGCAAATGTTGAATGGTAAAGTATGCCAGGATGCCGATGTGGGTATTCAATTGTTTTGTAAGCTACTTGCTTTGGAAGGCAAGTCACCATATTGAATTTTGTACAGGCCCTGAACAAGCAAGGAATGCTGGGAGATTTCAGCTCTAAGGCCTTGTGCGCACTGGGAAATGGAATTTTCTTGTGAAAATTCCGCATGCTCTCAAAGATTACCGCACCCGCGGTAAAAAAACGCGGGAAACCGCACCCGAAAACCGCATGCGGTTTGCCGCGGTTTGCTGCGGTTTTACCGCGGTATTATTCGCGGTATTGCCGCGGTTTTGCCGCGTGCGGGTTGGGATGTGCTTTATTGCATTCAATGCAATAAAGCACATTGAAAAAAAAAAAAAAAAAGTCATTTAGTTCTGAGATAATAGATAGAGGGATAGATAGATAGATAGATAAGAGGACAGATCGCTGCATTTCCCACGGTCGGCAGTGAGTTCACATTACCGGCCGTGGGAAATGACCGGTAATTACCTCTGCTGTCTGCTGCATTCAGCGCTGTGTCTGTGACACATCGCGGCTGGATGTCAGCAGCACAGGACCTGTGGATTACGCCGGAGCGGTGGATTACGTCGGAGCTTTGTTTCCGGGGGGGTTAATAAAATGGTGAACGAGGCTTGTTTGTTTTATTTAAAATAAAGGATTTTTCGGTTTCTGTGTTTTTTTCACTTTACTTACGGGTTGATCCTGTCAGCTGTCACATAGACGCTGCCATGATCAAGCCTGGAGTTAATGGCGGTGGTCCCCCACCATCATTAACCCCTTGTATTACCTTGCTGCCACTGCTACACGGTGGCAAGAAGAGCCGAGGACACGCCGGTATTGCCGCATAATGCATGTGACAGTGCCGGGGCAGCTGCGGCTGATATTCTCGGCTGCCGGAGGGGGAGTGAGGCGGGGGACATTAACCCTGCCCCTCTCCCTCCCCAGCCTGAGAATACCGGGCCGCCGCTGTGTGCTTACCTCGGCTGGAAGGTAAATATACAGCGGAGCCCACGTTCTTTGTTTTCTATATTTCCGTTTTCTTTCTATGTGTGTTCTATATGTCTGTGTCTATGTTCTATGTCTGTGATGTGTTCTGTGTCTGTGATGTGTTTACTCTCTGCACGGCTTCCTCTTCCTGTAATGACATCACTTCCCTGCAAAACCGCAGACAGGCGATGCACATTACCAGAGGTAAACCGCGAAATACCGCAGGGAATAACGCAGGAAAATGCAGTGAACCGCACAGAATTTGCTGCCTGCGTTATTCCCTGCGGGATTTCATGATTAACATTGGAGTCAATGGAGTGAAATCCCGCAGCGATGTGCGGAAAAGAAGTGACATGCACTTGTTTTTGCTGCGGGATTCCCGCAGCAAAACATGCAGCTGTCAAATTCCGCCCAGTGCGCACAGGATTTTTTTTCTCCATAGGATTTGCTGGTGATTCACTGCAGAGATGTTATGAACATTTTCTGCAGCGAAACATGCAGCAAATCCGCGGAAAATCCGCGGCAAAATCCGGTAAGTGCGCACATAGCCTAAAGTGTAACGGCCATCTTTCTGTATTTTGTGACTAGTGACAGGATCAGGACTAGAGTCTCTCATTGTCTTGTTAATGTCAGTTTTCCTTGCCAGCAGCTTCTGACTCCAGGTCAGGTGTTTCCGGTTTGGGACCACTCCCAGTTCCTTTATATACCCTCTGCTTCCAGCTCTGATCTCATTTGGATTCTGGGCCTGGAGGTGGAAAGAGCAGCTGGAGCCCTTGCTGTTGGTTGCAGTGTAGGCTTAAGTACAGATGCCTGATTGCTGCCTAGTTGTTGCAGATAAGGGGGCTTTACACGCAGCCACATCACTAGAGATGTCAATGGTGAAAGCACCCGCCCCCGTCGGTTGTGCGTCACACGGATGCTGCCCGTGGCGCACAACATCGCTAGGCTCCGTCACACGGACTTACCTGCCTAGCGACGTCGCTGTGGCCGGTGAACCGCCTCCTTTCTAAGGGGGCGTCACTAAGCGGCCAACCAATAGAAGCGGAGGGGCGGAGATGAGCGGCCGTAACATCCCGCCCACCTCCTTCCCTTTCTCATTGCCAGCGGCCGCAGGTACAATGTTGTTGTCTCATTAGCGATGTCGTTGCATGTAAAGCCCCCTTTAGTCTATTGTTGTTTTCTCCCCTACCTGTCCTACCTTCCCTTGGTATGTTGTTTTATTGAAACGGTGGGACTAGTGATCCTTACCTTCCCACTCACTAGCCAGAGCCTACTGCATGGTCTCTCAGGGCTTCAGGTTCCTGCTCGGAGACAGGTGAGGAACCTGTATAGGGACAGGCATAGAGTGTAGGATAAAGTGGCAGGTAAGTGAAGGAGGTGTCCATCTTCCCTCTCACTAGCATCAGGGCCCACCGTTGTTAATGTGTCCCCGGTGTACCCCTTGTTTGTCTTGGTAAAACCCCTGTCTGTTGTGTGTTTTACCTCACGCCGGACCTTCCCTAAGTCCGTGTCATGACATAAAGACTGTAGGTTTGTGCATGCAATTGTAGAGAATAAAGCCTGCTTTACACGTTGCAATTTCGCATATGATATCGTATGCGATTTGCAACGCCCCATCATATGTGCAGCACGTTCAATTTGTTGAACGTGCCGCACAAACGAGTAACCCCCGTCACATGTACTTACTGTTCCATACGACCTCGATGTCGGCGGCGAACATCCACTTCCTGTAGTGGGAGGGACGTTCGGCGTCACATCGACGTCACGCAGCAGTCGGCCAATAGAAGCGAAGGGGCGGAGCTGAGCGGGACGTAAACATCCGCCCACCTCCTTCCTTCCGCATTGTGGGCCGGGAGCCGCAGGACGCAGGTAAGATCTGTTCATCGTTCCCGGGGTGTCACACACTGCGATGTGGGCTACCCCGGGTACGATGAACAATCTGACGTGCAATTCTAGAGAAAGGTACGACGTGTATGCGGTGAATGTTTTACCGTTCAATCGCACGTACCTGTCACACACTACAATGTACCTTACGATGCCGGATGTGCGTCACTTACGACGTGACCCCGCCGACACATTGTAAGATACATTGCAGCGTGTAAAGCGGCCTTTACACAGGCTAATTATAAAACAAGTAACCTAATGTATTTACAACTTTCATTTATCTTTCAATGTAGAATAATTAAATATGTAATCTAAAAGCTAGATATTCACTTTAAATGTAATGTGTCTAGTGGAAATGGCCTATTAAAACCAGGTTTCCTTGTTTAAAAGGAATCTGTCAGCAGGTTTTTGCTACCTGATCTAAGTGCAGCATAATGTAGGAAAAGAGATCCTGAATCCAACAATGGGGTTACTTGGATTACTGGCTGCAACGGTTGTGACACAATCACAGATGTAGCAGACCTTAGAAAGCTAACCTCACCCACTCCACATCTCTCTCTATATATTGTCTATTAAATCTAAGCTATTAATCAGTGCTGGAGACAGGATTGTGCCAGAATTCATGGATTCACCTAGTCCAGGCAGTGATAATCTCCAACTGCTAAAACATTAATTGCAGTGAAACAACAACACATTGCCTAATAAGTGACACATCCCTGAAATCAGTGTCTCAGCCCCTACCTCATACTGTCTTCGGATTGAAAAGCAAAAACATGCTGACAGTTTCTCTTTAAATTTTAGAAATTATCAAATCTCATGAAATATTAATTCATCGGATTCAAAGAATCGTCTAAGGAAATTCAACGTATAGTGAATCAAAGGTAATCCAAAGTTTTTTTCGGGATGGACTGAGAGACACTTCCAGGAAATATTGAAATGAAAAAAGATGAAAAGGCACTTACTGGTGAAGCTGTACAAAAATCCTTTATTGGAAAACGGGTTACAGATCAGGGCATCAGGGGAGGGGAAAACACTCAACCATGTCGGACAACGGCCGTTTCGCGTCCTCTCGGGGTGCTTCCACGGGAGGGCGCGAAACGGCCGTTGTCCAACATGGTTGTGTGTTTTTCCCTCCCCTGATGCCCTGATCCGTAATCCGTTTTCCAATAAAGGATTTTTGTACAGCTTCACTGGTGAGTGCCTTTTCATCTTTTTTCATTGCATTATGCATGTGTTTTTGCTTTAAAAGAGCACCACGGTGGCTGTTTTGATTTTTTTTTGCCTGGCTGCTGAAGGTATTAACCATCTGTGAACTGTGGCATTTGATGCCTTTTTATTGGTGATGGTCTAACGGAGCCTCCAGTGTTACTGCTTGAACAGTGTCCAGCGTTTTCATCTATGAACCTCTTGACTTCCAGGAAGTAGTGCGCTTGCCCTTTAAGAGAAGGGCAGCTGCGCGCAGGCACCCTAGGCGCGCTCCCAGAGGACCTGTGCAGTGTACACAGGCCCCAGGAGGAGGAAACTGGAGACCCACGCGGAGAAAGGCAGGAAAGCCAGGTGGGGCAGTGTGCGCTGGCTGCAGCGGTGAGTCGGCGTCCCTGCTGGGAGGAGGATGAGCAACTGAAAAAAACAAATACATTTAACATAAAAGCCTAATTTAAACATTTTCTGATGACCTATTCCCTTTCAAGTGTTCCCCCAGAGTACCATTTTAGTACAGGAGCTTCTGTTGCTGAAATCCCATTGATTATAACTGGAGCTTCAGAGCCCGGCTCTTGTACTGTGTGCACAGACATGTATTATGGATCGAAGCCTCTGCAGAATTCTATCACTTTTTCATCTATATTTATAGCATTTATTAATCTGGCAGTTTATAAATGTGAGGCTTTTACATAAGGCGGCATTAATAGATGTCACCTTGAATATGAGGCCTGGATTTACACTTACAGAGAATCGCTGACCTTGAGTCTGGACGGAGTCAGATGGAAAATTGTCCCCCAGGAAGAAGAATGTTATTAATGCCATACTGATTGGCGAATCAGAAATCCCATAATGTGTATGTCACTAAGGTCTGTCATGTGGTGGAGCTGCAAATACTTCATATGTCATATGAATATCTCTATAACCCTGTATTCAAAAATGTGAAGAAAAAAAAATTCTATATAAAATTATGGGCATAAAGGAGTAATGTAGGGAGGGAGAATAAAAATGTATAGCAGCCATATTTGTACAGGGCTGCGTATAAAATCAGAAGCTGATAACTGATCTATTACTGTGTTATTCAGACCATTGATTATCTATTACAGAATACCTGTCCTACTGACATGAATAATTTTATTTCCTATGAAATAACATGTTTTTTCCAAACTCTTAATTGCGCTATTCCTCTAAGATCTCCTTCACACAGGTTATTTGGCCCTTCCCATCCTAGAAATTGCAGCCCACAGCCGCCCCAGAAGTGGCACATCCATGAGATATGCCCATTCTGACGCTATACTCTGCTCATCCCATTGCCCTGGTGTGATGGCAAATGGGGTAATATATGGGGTTGATGCCAGCTGTGAATTGACAGCTAGCATCAAGCCCTGGCATTAGTAATGGATGGGCATCTAGCAGACACCCCCATTACTAATCCAGTAGTTGGCAATAGAAAAATAAATTTTATTTCTAAAACACACCTGCCGACTACAGCCCTCGTTCGCCAATTTAGTTACCCAAAAGCGAACCCGAAAGACATAAAAAGCAAAAACTAATAAAGAAATAAAGACAAGAGACACCCTCATTCACTAATTTATTTCCGTGCCATATCCCAATCCGCCGTGATCCATATCAAGGTCCCACAACATTCCCTGAACATTTCCCATTGGCTGGGACATCAGCCACAGCTTGCTCACACACTGTGCTGTGGGAGAACCATGGCAGTGACCTATGGTGACCTCTTGAGGTCACCACAAGTCACAGCATGTGGCTCACACAGTAGCGTGTGACCTGCTGCGGATAGTGACAAGCAGTGATGTCATGAGTGCACCGCAAGTCACTGCCCATGGCGGTTCTCACACAAAGTAGCATGAGAGTGGGCAGCTGTGACATGCAGTGATGTCATGAATAAAAGCCAAAAAAAAGACATAAAAAAATAGCTAAACATATTCAACATCGCCATAAAAGTCCATTGTCTCTAAACATAAATTCATTTAACCCCTATGGTAAATTCCATAAAACAAAAAGAAGGAATTAATGAATTGCCGATGCTTGGTTGCCGCAATTACCTCAACTAAATGCATTATAAAGTGATCAAAATATTCTTTTAGCAGCAAAATAGTATCAATAAAATAATAGTTCACCAGGCAAAAAAAAGAGTATTTACACCGCTCCATCATCAGAAAAATAACAGTAATGAGTCTCAGAATGGCGACACAATAAGAACTATTTTTTTTTTTAACACTTTTTTTTTTTTACAGAGTAGAAAACTTGTATATATTTCTTTATCACTGCACTTGTACTGACCTGAAGAATTATGTCACCAGGTCACATTTTATAGCTTAATGAACACCATACAAATAAAACGCATGAAACCATGACGGAATTGCCTTTTGATTACATTCCACCTGCACTTTTTTTCTGGTTTTCCAATTTATAATATGGTGAAGTGAATTGTGTCATTTTAATGCTATAAGATGCAAAAAAAACCCCAAAACTTAAAATAGTTATAGCAACAGAAGGATTAAAAAAAAGTTACGACTCTTGAAAAAAAAAAAAAAAAATTAAAGTGCAAAAATGAAAATTGCCGGGGAGGATTATATCGGCTGACCTGTGCTGTGCAAATTTTTCCCTTTATGTACAGCTCTCTCTCTATATATATATATATATACTAGAAGGTGGCCCGATTCTACGCATCGGGTATTCTAGAATTTATTGCGTAGTTAATGTATGATTTTTGTTATATACATCAATGTTGTTGTGTGCAGTTGCCAAGTGTTTGTGTAGTGCGCTGTAAATGTTCTGGGTGATGTCTGGGTGTGGCGGGAGGTGAGAGCGGTGTTGTTTGTGTGTTGCGTTGTTTGTGGAGCGCTGTGTGTCTACAGCGTTCTGTGTGTGTGGTGCTGTGTGTGTTGCGCGGTTTGTGTGGGTGTGGAGTGCGTGTGTGTGTTTTGGTGGGAGGTATGTTTTGTGCAATGTGTGTGTTGTGCGGTGTGTGTGTATATTTGTGTGTGCCGCAATGTTTGTGTGTTGGGTGTTGTGTGTGTGCGGCGTTGTCTGTGTGTGTGGGTGTCTGTGTAGGGCGGTGTTTGTGGTTCCCAGTGTGTGTGTGGTGTGTTGTGCGGTGCGTGTGTGGCGGTGTGTGTGTTTTGGGGGGAGGTGTGCACCCCCCATCGTGCTCCATCCCCCATGCTGCGCACCCCCCATCGTGCTCCATCCCCCATGCTGCGCACCCCCCATCGTGCTCCATCCCCCATGCTGCGCACCCCCCATCGTGCTCCATCCCCCATGCTGCACCCCCCATCGTGCTCCATCCCCCATGCTGCGCACCCCCCATCGTGCTCCATCCCCCATGCTGCGCACCCCCCCATCGTGCTCCATCCCCCATGCTGCGCACCCCCCATCGTGCTCCATCCCCCATGCTGCACTCCCCATCGTGCTCCATCCCCCATGCTGCGAACCCCTCAGAGGAGTATAATAGGAGGAGTATAATAGGAGGAATATAATAGGAGGAGTATAATGGGAGGAGTATAATGGGAGGAGTAGTCCTGGGGAAGAGGGGTATAATGGGAGGAGTAGTCCTGGGGAAGAGGGGTATAATGGGAGGAGTAGTCCTGGGGGGTGGTGTACAGGTGCCCAACGTGTGCGGGGGGCGTGGCCTAGCGGGCATCGCGTGCGGGGGCGTGGCCTAGCGGGCATCGCGTGCGGGGGCGTGGCCTAGCGGGCATCGCGCGGGGGCGTGGCCTAGCGGGCATCGCGTGCGGGGGGCAGGTCTGGCCAAACGGTTAATCCATGCGGGGGGCGGGGCCAGCGGGCATCGCGTGCGGGGGCGTGGCCTAGCGGGCATCGCGTGCGGGGGCAGGCCTGGCCAAACGGTTAATCCATGCGGGGGCGGGGCCAGCGGACATCGCGAGCGGGGGGCGTGGCCTTGCGGGCATCACGTGCGGGGGCGGGCCTGGCCAAACGGTTAATCCATGCGGGGGGCGGGGCCGAGCGGCCAATCCGTGTGGAGGGGCAGGGCCAGGCCGAGCCCAGCGGCCAATCCGACGGTTGTCACTGTAAGGACACAATTTTGCAGCAAGACAGTCAGACAGATAGACAGACAGACAGACAGACAGACAGAATAAGGCAATTATATATATAGATATATACATTCTACTGTCCTATCTCCCACCCCCACCCTCTATTCATTATTTTTTTTCTCCCACTTCCCACCATTACAATCTCCCCTCACCTACCCTCTATAACTATATACACTCCTATCTTCCACCCTCATTATATTTATTTTAATAAAAACAATAGTTTTTTAATACTCCTCTCTCCATACAATCACATGACATTCCACTTCTTGTGGCAGGGCGTATATTCTGACGAGATGACGAGAGCTCTGCTGCCATTCTGTATTGCCGGCAGCGGAGCTCCAGGAAAAGCCCAATACCCAATGATCTGCACCACTGATCGTAGTGAAGAAAGCATCAAAATGACCATGGGCCCCCTGAAGACATTGGTCCTAGGCAGTAGCCCAGATTCTGTTAATTACTATCCACCTATGGCTGCAATGGTCATGGGTTGGGGGAAATGGTGGAGGAGATGGTTTACGTGTTATATATGGCCGTACAATGAGGGGCAACACTTTCGAGTATAGATTACATGCCATGGCAGGAGGATACCTTTATATCCCCAATGCATATCACAACTGACATGTCAGGAATTCTAGAGTGAATGGGGTTGTCGGGAATTCTTACAAACACAGCACCACATATGACAACTTGTCCTGTCTGATATTGCAACTTAGCATCATTCACTTTAGTAGAGCTGATGTCATGATGTGACTGTTGGATAGTGATGGACAGGGGGCTCCTATACTGTACCTCACACTAGGGGACTCTAGACTATTCCTGCCCTCAGGGTTACCCCTAATGGTGGAGAAGCCTGAGTCTCATTCCTTCCTATTCTCCTGAGTAAAGCTAATCTGTTACCCCACCCCCTAGGATAGGAAGGCGCAGGAGTGTGATGGAAACACAGATTTAGACAGCTAGGGATAACTGAAGCTTAGTCAAACTGCACACCCTCAGGAACACACAGTAAGAAACTAAAGTGAGAAGCAAGTGAAGCACAGGCAGCAACAAACAGACCAAAAACTGCTCACAACAATGATTCACTCAACCTTCAGTAAGCCTGGATAAATACAGCTCTGCAGGCCAGTATAGACAAGCTATAGCTGACACTAAATGAACAGTTAAGCCAGCATATATAGGAGGAGAGTGATAATAACTGGTCCTTTCATACCATGTGCCTAAAGGAGACTAAAGGCCCTGTCACACACAGAGATAAATCTGCGGTAGATCTGTGGTTGCAGTGAAATTGTGGACAATCAGTGGCAGGTTTGTGGCTGTGTACAAATGGAACAATATGTCCATGATTTCACTGCAACCACAGATCTGCCAAAGATTTATCTCTGTGTGTGACGGGGCCTTTACAAGCAGATTAGCAGTGATTAACTCTTGCTAGCCTACCTAGGAACTACAAGTCTGTGAGCTGACGCTCGAGTCACCCTTTGCTGCTGACAGACCTCAGAAAAGTTAGCAGGTGGAGTGCCAGAATCTGTAGTCTCCACAGACTCCGCCATGACGGTCGTCAATGCTTGAAAATAACTCCTTGTGACAGCTATGGCTACATTCACACTTACGTTGTCTTAAATCCGTCGTTTTTTAGATGTCAACTGAGGCTAAGTTCACATTTCCGTTGTTTTGCATCAGTCACATGCGTTGCTTGACACATGTGACTGATGCGTTGTGCAATGCATGACAACGGTGACAAAGAAAAGAATTTGTTTGTCGGACTCCGTTGTGTGCGGGGGGCGGAGTTCGGGGGGGGCGGAATTCGGGAGGCGGAGCTGAGGACCTCAGTGCTGCGGTCTGCATGGCTGGGGACAGGTGTGTGTGTGTGTGTCTACATGCGTGTGTACATGCGGAGTGCGGGAGGGGGCGGAGCGCGAGGGGGTGGAGCCGAGCGTGGCCGTGGAGCTGAGGACGTCAGTGCCGCGGGGACTGCAGGGCAGGGGACAAGTGAGTGAGTGTGTGTGAGTGTGTGTGTACACATGCGGAGTGCGGGAGGGGGCGGAGCCAAGTGGTGAAGTGTCGGCCTCCTTGCACACTGTATCCAGGGTAAATATCGGGTAACTAAAAGCAAAGCACTGTTTGCTTGGTTACCCGATATTTATCTTGGATACCAGCTTAGCGCGGGCTCCCTGCACCCGTAACCACTGTAAATATCGGGTAACTAACCAAAGCGCATTGCTTGGTTACCCGATGTTTATCCTGGTTACGGGGGCGGGGAGCCAGAGAGCGCATGCGCAGCGAAATCTTACGGATCGCGCTGCTCAAAAAACGTTACAGGCTGCGTTGCTCCCACCCGGCGGTCAGTTAAAAAACGACTGAGCGCGACGCAGCGGATGCAACGCAGCATCATCAGTCACAATCAGTCACTAATAGAAGCGTACGGGGAAAACAGGATTCCTGAAAAATATTTTGTAGGATACCGTAATTCCTCAAGGCGACGGATTGTGACTGATGCAAAACAACGGAAGTGTTAACTTAGCCTCACGCAACGGATTTGTTATTTAACAGGATTCCGTTCACAGGAATCCTGTGAAAAAAACTGATCCTTCGCGTCCGTTACATCCGCTGTGCATCCTCTTTTTGGCAGATCCGTCGTGATCCGTTTGTGTTTGGGACAGCCCAATGTGTGTGCCAAACATGCTGGCCACGCTCAGTAGAGCATGACGGAATCCAGCGCTGGATCCCATCGTGTGACGGATTAGGCTAGGTTCACACTTCCATTAAATTGTATCAGTCACAATCCGCTGCTCTGGTAAACAACGGAATCTGGTTAGTGGATTCCGTTGTTCCCATAGACTTGTATGAGCAGCGGATTATGACTGATGATTCTGCGTTGCATCCTCCGCCCGACTGATCAGTCGTGGAACAACTGACTGTGGGGCGGAAGGAACGCAGGCTGTAACGTTTTTTGAGCAGCGCAATCCGTAGGATTTTGCTGCGCATGCTCTCTCTGGCTCCCTGCACACGTAACCAGGATACACATTGGGTTACTAAGCAATGCGCATTGGTTAGTTACCCGATATTTACACTGGTTACGTGTGCAGGGAGCCCGCGCTAAGCGGTGCACGCTGGTAACCAGTGTAAATATCAGGTAACCAAGCAAAAAGTGCTTTGCTTTTAGTTACCCGATATTTACCCTGGATACGTGTGCAGGGAGCTCGACACTTCCCCGCTCGGCTCTGCCCCCTCCTTCACTCCGCATGTATACACACACACACACACACCTGTCCCCAGCCCTGCAGGCCCCGCGGCACTGATGTCCTCAGCACCACGGCCCCGCTCGGCTCTACCCACCCTGAACTCCGCCCCCCGCACACAACGGAGTCTGACAATGAATTCTGTTCTTTGTCATCCGTTGAACAACGCATCAGTCACATGCGTCAAGCAACGCATGTGACTGATGCAAAACAACGGAAATGTGAACCTAGCCTTATGGCGGAATCCAGCACCATAGACATCCATTATAGCTCTTGACGGATTGCGACGGAATCCTGCACAGTGCGTTTTTTTTCTGCTCAAAAAAAACGTTACATTGTGTGTTCATACCGCCCGACGATCAGTCATTCAATGACTGATCTGTCGCGTGGCGGGTGCAACGATGGGCTATCCGTCGCAATCTGTCGTTAATACAAGTCTGTGGAGAAAAAACAGATTCCTGCAAAATAGTTTGCAGGATACCGTAATTCCTCAAGGCGACGGATTGTGACTGATGCAAAACAACAGAAATGTGACTGTAGTCTAAGTTGCAATGTCATAGCTTACCTGTGGACAGCCATGGCGCTGTTTTTGGAAAAAAGCAGTGAAATTTCTCTAAGGCTAGGTTCACATTTCCATTAAATTGTATCAGTCACAATCCGCGGCTCTGGTAAACAACTGCATCCGTTTAGTGGATTCCGTTGTGTCCCATAGACTTGTATTAGTGGCGGATTGCGACTGATCACCTTGCGTTGCATCCGCGGTGAGTCGTTTTTTGACTGACCACCGGGCGGGAGCAACACAGAATGTAACGTTTTTCCGGCCGTCAAAATTAACGCGCCGCGCAGGAATCCGTCGCCATCCGTCAAGCTTGTAATGGATGTCTATGGTGCTGGATTCCGTTGTAATCCGTCTTACAACGGAATCCAGCGCTGGATTCCGTCATGCTCTACTGAGCATGCCCAGCATGTTTGGCACACCCACTGGGCTGTCCCAAACACAAACGGATCATGACTGATCCGTCAAAAAACGGAAGCACAGCAGATGTAACGGATGCAATGGAACAGTTTTTTTCACAGGATTCCTGTGAAAGGAATCCTGTGAAAAACACATCCGTTGCGTCAGTTGACATCTAAAAAAACAACTGATCCGTTGCTGTCGGACTCGGACCTAACGTATTTAATACAACGGAAATGTGAACCTAGCCTTAGGGTACTTTCACACTTGCGTTCAGTGGAGTCCGTCACTATGGAGAATAGCGCAGTCCGTTAACGCACTGCGCTATTCTCTATAGACTTGTATGGACGACGCACTGTATAACACAAGTGTCAGCGTTGCATCTGGTGGACGACGGAGCGTCATTATTTTGACGCTGCGCCGGGCGGGAGGAACGCAGCATGTAACTTTTTTTGAGCAGCGCAATCCGTTGGATTTCACTGTGCATGCCCTCTCTGGCTCCCTGCACCCGTAACCAAGGTAAATATCGGGTAACCAAGGAAAGTGCTTTGCCGATATTTACCCTCGCTATGTGTCCAGGGAGCCCGACAATTCCCCGCATGGCTCCGCCCCCTCCCGCACTCCACTCCGCATGTATGTACATACACACACACATACATATACATACACACACGCACACTCACCTGTCTTCAGCGCCATGGCCCTGCTCGGCTCAACCCACTCCTCACTCCGCCCCCGCACACATTCTCGGCGGCCGAGCGATCAGCTGATCACCCGGCGGTCGGCTACGGGGAGCGATCAGCTGATCACCCGGCGGTCGGCTACGGGGAGCGATCAGCTGATCACCCGGCGGCCGGCTACTGGGAGCGATCAGCTGATCACCCGGCGGCCGGCTACTGGGAGTGATCAGCTGATCACCTGGCGACCGGCTGCTGTGAGCAATCAGCTGATCACCCGGCGACCGGCTGCTGTGAGCAATCAGCTGATCGTTCACAATAGTCTGCCGCCGGTAAACTGTAAAAAAAAAAAAAAAAAAAAAATCAAAATGGATTCCATTGTTTTGCAGCATCCGTTGTGCCACTATATGCAACACATCCGTTGCATCCGTCACACCACGCAATGCAACGGATACCGTTCAACGCAAGTGTGAACCTAGCCTTACGCAGGACAACCCCTTTTGATAAAAGGCTTCCGTTGCCCGTCCATTATTTCCGTCATAGAATATCATAATGACATAACAGCTTAACACGATGGACATAAACGTCTATGAAATAAAATAAATGGATGATGGGAATGTCAGTCTGGTATTTGGGATAAATCAGAGCAAAGTGCTACGATGGGCAACTCTCTAGTAATTCAATAACGTGAGGTTGTCATTAAAAGATCAGTAAATGGCGGTGATGTCGGGGTGAGGAGCTGCGCACGTCGCACGAGGTGTTTTTAGTAAACACTTGATATTGTGCAATGGAAGGAGAAAGCATATTGCTAAAAATACTGCAGCCAGCGCCTGCTAATTGCCGAGCAAACGCATCCAACTGATTTCACAGCGGGGTGCCAGATTATACCTAATATTGTAATAGCAACATGTCACAGACGTGACCTCCAGATGGTGCGCTCTCCGCGCGAGTTATTCCTGTCATATAATTACAATGTAATGGCGGTGACAGAAGCCGACAATTGTTGGAAGGCGGCTTATTCCGCTAATGAAAATGTAACTAATAAATATATAACGTATTCTCACAATCCCGAGCTTACAAATCGCTTTAATAACATAATGCGTCTGGTTACACAGCGCTCCAGTAATAATGGTAATTGGAGCAGAGGCTTTTTCTCCGTTGTGCTTGAAATTTGGAAATACCGCACATAGTTACAAGGGTACACGTGTAATGGGCATTAATGATGTATGACTTGACCCGGAGCGCTCATTTTTACATCTTTTACTTATGCTATGATCAGAAGCATAGCTATAGGGGGAACAGTGGTAGAGCGCTATGAGGGGGCAGTAGTAGCGGGCTATAGGGGGGGAGTGGTACAGCGCTATGAGGGGGCAGTAGTAGTGGGCTATAGGGGGGGAGTGGTACAGCGCTATGAGGGGGCAGTAGTAGCGGGCTATAGGGGGGGAGTGGTACAGCGCTATGAGGGGGCAGAAGTAGCGGGCTATAGGGGGGCAGTGGTAGCTGGCTATAGGGAGGCAGTGGTTGCGGGTTATAGGGGGGCAGTGGTAGCTGGCTATAGGGAGGCAGTGGTTGCGGGCTATAGGGGGACCGTGGTAGAGCGCTATGAGGGGGCAGTAGTAGCGGGCTATAGGGGGGGAGTGGTACAGCGCTATGAGGGGGCAGTAGTAGCGGGCTATAGGGGGGGCAGTGGTACAGCGCTATGAGGGGGCAGTAGTAGCGGGCTATAGGGGGGCAGTGGTAGCTGGCTATAGGGAGGCAGTGGTTGTGGGTTATAGGGGGGCAGTGGTAGCGGGCTATAGGGGAGGCATTAGTAGCAAGCCAGAGGGGGGCAGTGGTAACGTACAAACTCTGGCCCAAGAATGATGGTATGACTAATGGTGGGAGTGAATCTAATCACAATTTTTGCACTATGTCCATGTTATGTCCCTGTTTCCCATTCACTCTTGTGTGTATCCCTAGCAAAAAAAAGAAATTTTTTGGGTGACATTGGTTATCCATTAAAAAGTTATTCCCAACATTACAAGTCACCACCTCTCCAAAGAATAAGTGATAATGTGTTGATGATTGAGGGTCCAACTCATGGGACCACCACCATTCCCAAAACCAGTGCTCTAAAATGCCTCTCATAATAGAGTAGTAGCCAAATATATGTGCCTCTGCTCTATGCATGGTCTATAGGACTGCTGGGCACAGTGAAATATAGTAGATAGTTTAGTTACTCTTTAAAGGGATAAAGCTATTATTTGTGTATGTAATTATTGATCAGTATTTCTACATTTATCAATTTTTGTAACACTCTACACTGTTATTTTGCCACATTTTCAGCCAAATACTTTCCTACGGTGGTGTTTTAATGCCTAGATGAATCTCCTTTAGAAGTGCCATTTAACTGCTGCTCAGCTATATCCATAGACTATATTCAGTACACTATATTCCAACAGTCTATGTATACATGCAAAAGAAATAAGAGGGAGCGCTCCTGCATGAGTCTGCTTCAGCCAAGATAAGGAAGAATTCCCACGTGATTGTGCTCCCCTCCTGCACAACTCCGGTGATCGCGTACAGCTTAGACCCACATCTGGGCTCCTGGAGCACAGCAGTGATTTCTTGTGAAGTGCGGGTGTGTGACATCAGTTCTTCTGTTCAGTGTATCAGTCCAGTACCCGATGTTTCGCTGCTGCACTCAATGCCTCCCGATTGCAACAAGTGCTGGGGGATGGGAACGTGGTAAAAAAGATTTGTGAAAAAAGGGCATATAAGAGGCGCTTCAAACCCATTGGGTGTGATTAAAGATGGGTTTATTAAAATAGGTACTATGCATTTCTGGGCCCTAAGGAAAGGGACAGTTTGGTCCCAGAAATTGCGTAGAGCGTATTTCCCTTTTTTCACAAATCATTTTTACTATAACAGTCTATGTATGGGACTTTTCCTTTGCAAAGTCTCTCTGTGCCCCTTCCTCCTACATAGTGAGGCAAAGTCACGCACACAGACAGTGTAAATATGTGTATGTATGGATGGGCGGCACGGTGGCTCAGTGGTTAGCACTGCAGCCTTGCAGCGCTGGGGTCCTGGGTTCAAATCCCACCAAGGAAACCATCTGCAAGGAGTTTGTATGTTCTCCTCGTGTTTGCGTGGGCTTCCTCCGGGTACTTCGTTTTCCTCCCACACTCCAAAACATACTGAGAGGGCACTTAGATTGTGAGCCCCAATGGGGACAGTGCAGCCATTGTATGTAAAGCGCTGTGGAATTAATAGTGCTATATAAATGAATAAATAAATATATATATATATATATATATATATATATATAAAATATAATCTTGCAGAGCAGCAGATGAAAGCAGCTTCTAAAAGGAGATTAAACTGGGCTTTGAAACAGCAATGCAGCATAGTGCTTGGAAGACAGTGTGGTATATTACAAAAGAGTATAATTTTGCAAAATATCAAATATCAAAGTTTAGTTAATCGTTAAACAGACCTGCTTTATTGCCAATGCTTCGTAAAAAGAGCTCACAAATTACCTCTCTCCCATAAAACAAATGAAGTAAACAATCGTACTAGTTTCACTTTTGGAGGAGGGCTGGCACTACATGACAAGGGTTACTGGCTAGCTAATATCTCCGCCCATGTTGAAAAGCTTGTTTAAGGTTCAAATATTGACATTTTGGTTACATACTTTCAAAAAATGGTACTTAGTGAAGTCATATTTTTTTTATGAAAGAGAACAAATTTCTGTAGCGAAAAAGGAGTAAAGAAGGTGACGTCATCTTGTGCAAACTTTTGACATGCAAAGAGAATGATGGATCCTCTGGCAAATGTAAAAAAATAAAGCCCGGACTGCAGCAGGTGCCTCGCTCAATTGGCCCATAGTTGCCTCTGTCTCTATAGTATGGGCACATCGCTATTCCTCCAACTCCTGTCTTGTTAATTAGAAATGAAGGTGTGGGAACTTGTTCAACCACTGGTGGTGTTCCAAGCTCCAGGGCACCCAGTGCAGAAGCTGTACCGGGACGCCCCAACTGATGTTCTGTTATGTAATCGACAGGCCACCGGGCACGCTCCGGCTTCAGGGCCAGGGGACGCCTATAACCACTTCACCCCCTATAGCCACATCACTGCTTTAAGACTTAACATTTATGAAAACATAACATTTATGTAATATAAACTGTTGTAAGCTGTTGTGTACAATATAATATGTGCTCAAATTAACATACAGATGACTCATAAATACTTGGCTATCCTGATTGCAAACTGTATATTGGAAAACTTTGTGTTGTGCAATGGTCACGTGAATCTACCACCAGGATATCAGCTCCTAAACTACTTATATGGGAAAATTCCAAGAGAAAAACACAAAATGAGCATATACCCTATAGTAGGTAAATAGTAATAGTACATGTTAATAGCATAAGGTGCTTGGTTAACACAATTTGATCAAAAAACATAAAAGCCTTCCCACCGCGACAAGGTGTACCAAGTCAGGACGGCCCTAGCTTGTCTTTAATATTAGACATATCACAGACAAAACGCAAGAGAAAAACACAAAATGAGCATATACCCTATAGTAAGTAAATATGTAAATACTAGTGGTACATGTAAATAACATAGGGGACTTACATAGTTAACACTTTTTGATCAAAAAGTGAAAAGCCATCCCACCGCGACAAGGTGTACCCAGTCGGGACGTTTCTAGCCTTTTTCTAATATTGAAACCTTACCTTGTGTTAGTGACCTGAATGTGAATAAGGGCAGAAAAGGACGGGGCCCAACTGCAGCCACCTTTCCGTTGGACACTATAAGAATGAAATGTCTAGTTCGGAAGGAGGGACCATGCCCCCATTTGTTCGAAATACAAAAAATATGTTATGTTATTTGCATAACTATTTACTTTCTATAGAGTATATACTTATTTTGTGCTTTTTCTTTTGGGTTTTGTCTGTGAAATGGCTCTTTGTATTGCAAGTATACAACTTTATGTACTGGCTTATTTTTTGGGTTTACCTATATGTGCATGTAGCTCTTTCAAAGATAAGTCCAAAAATACCTTTACAAGGCCAGTCCGTTCCTTCATTCCCGAAAAATCATTATTTGAATTCATATATAAATGGGGCTGAAGAGCTATGTGTAGATCTGAAGCCTCCTATCACTCCAGCTCTATTCCCCGCCCAATGCCACCTCCCCCTCCTCAACTGATAGCTCCTTTTTCTGAATTCATACAGCACATAGGATGTCAGTCAAGCAGGAGGTGGCATTGGGCGAGGATTAGAGCTGAAGTGACGTAGGCTTCAGATTTACAAATAGCTTTTCAATCTAATTTGCATATCAATGCAAATGCTGATTTCTCGATAATGGAGGAATAGCCTGGTCATGTAAAGGTATTGGTGAACTTGTCTCTGAAAGGGCTACATATAAATAGTATGGGAGGAGTCGGGGGGTGAAGCCTGCTGCCAGATTCCATTTTTAAATGAATAAATCAATATTACTAAATGCATAATATTTTATAAAACGTTCATTAAATCTCATCTATTTTCTAATTTTTTAGACAAAAAGTCCAAAGCTCTCGTCAAGTCCACAACCGAGCCTGGGAGAACCGGCGGAGCTTCTCTCAGAGGTTTCTGCTGATTCTGGAGAAGCCATGTTTGAAGGAGAATCAACAGGGCCCTTCATCAGAGGCAGCCGGACAAGAGCCAGCCTGCCAGTTGTCAGGTCCACGAACCAGACAAAAGAGAGGTCATTAGGTAAGGGGTTAATTTACTACATTGGATGATAATTCGATTGAAGCAAATGTTGAAATTTGTGTCAACAAAGTCAAAGTAAGAGCCCTCCAAATACTTGGTTGGAGCAATGGGTGAAAATGTAATTTGCAAAGCTCTAAATGTTACCGTTTTTAGAAATTGAATTTGGAAAAAGAAAGAAAACAATGGCTAAAGCAGGAGCGTTATGCTCACCAACCTTCCCCGCGGCTGTCACACTACTACACTACAAATTAACCTTCATACATATTCACTACTTCCCTTGCGGTCCATCTTATTTTGATACACCACCAAGATAAGTGCACGGCTGGCGGCTGCAGCCTTTAGCCGTAAGCTTTATCTGTGATGGGTATCACAAGATGGGGGGGACCCTATACCAATTTTTTAATTTATTAATTTACCTTTACACCACTATAGAGACGCATGTGTGATTCCAACCAATCACAGATGCTGTCACACAGGATGGGGGCGCGGTCTGACCACAACCAATCACAGACGGTGGGTGGGGGAAGCAGTGAATATGTATGAGGGTTAATGAGCGGATCTGGAAGCAGTGTGACAGCCGCACGGGAGACTCGGTAAGTATAACCATCCTGCTCTAAATCCCTAGCCCTTTCCACCACCATTTTACAGTACAATGTTCAGGTCCACATAGACTTATATGTGGATTCAAGACTGGTCCTGTATCGGATTTTGTCCCACTGGACCCAAACATCTAATCCTGTGTGATCGGTGATTTGTGACTCTCAGAACCTATTTATACAGCAGTATGTTAAACATGTGATGATGACTGTCGGAAAACTGTAGAAAACTACTACATTAATGTCTAAATAACGGATCATTTATAATTTGTGCTTCGTCCTGATGTGACGTCCCGCGATTTCTGTGTTTTGATCTAGTTATTCATTGAATATTATTAGCGTTCTTTACGTACTGGGAGAACAAATGCTCAATTCTAGATATTAAACTCCAAGCTGCCGGAATCAAAGTTATTTAAACAAGCGGCCACTTTCCGACCGTTTCAGTGGTTTTTTTGTGCTTGTTATCACTTGCAGACCCACTGTGCCTGGCGAGGTGTGCGGGCATTCATTTCAAAGCCATCAGCAGACACTTTCCTGTACAATGCCGTAACAGAACCCACAAACATTATCTCAAAGGCAAATTCCACTCTTTTAATGTCAAATTAGGTTTCTGACCGCTTTATAGCCTATTAAAGCCAGTAGAGCAGTAAAACCTATCCCTTTCATTAGTAGCCCCCTACAAAGCTTGAGAATTAAGGCCCCGTTACACGCAACGACGTATCTAACGATATGTCGTCGGGGGTCACGGAATTCGTGACGCACATCCGGCGTCATTAGCGACGTCATTGTGTGTAACAGCTCTGAGCGAGTGTTAACGATCAAAAATACTCACCTAATCGTTGATCGTTGACACATCGTTCATTTTCAAAATCCCGTTGGTCGTTGTGGACGCAGGTTGTTCGTCGTTCCTGAGGCAGCACACATCGCTACGTGTGACACCCCGGAACGACGAACAACAGCTTACCTGCGTCCTCCGGCAACGAGGTGGGCGTGTCATTAATGCGGCTGTCCCCCGCCCCTCCGCTTCTATTGGTCGGCCGCTGTGTGACGTCGCTGTGACACCGCACGAACTTCCCCCTTAACGGAGAGGTTGTTCGCCGCCCACAGCGACGTCGCTGGGAAGGTAAGTACGTGTGACTAGTGTTAGCGATATTGTGCGCCACGAGCAGCGATTTGCCCGTGGCGCACAAACTAAGGGGCGGATACGCACGCTAGCGATATCGTAGCGTGTAAAGCCCCCTTTAGTCACTCTTGACCTTTAGATCTCTAGTGAGCTTTGTTGTCAGAGTAAGGGCTCGTTCACATTGTCCTAATTTCATCCATGTTTTTTGTTAGTTTTTATCATCCGCGCTTAGTCAGAATTTCACCAGTTTTTCCAAAATAAAAAAAAAAATATGATAATGATTTCTCAACCTTGGTATTTCCCTTGTCATATCTTTAAACTTGTCAAAAAGTTGGATATTGACTAAAAGGGCCACTTAATATGGTGGTTATGGTGGTCTCCTAAAAAGAGCCACTCCTTGGCTGGGTCCTTCCTGGAGGAATATCTGGCTGGTTTCTGTGTTGAGACTCCTAACAGAGGCTCCACGGACTTTTTTGATTTTCATATTTCCCAGGGGGCAATGCACCTAGGATTTCACTGTGTTGAGCGCCCTCGCTGGCTGTCGGCAGTGTTTTCTCTGGCTGGTCTCCCCGAGATCAGTGATTATTTTGTCTTGCTGGTCTACTAGGCATTGCTCCCACCTTGCCAGAATCCTACTCCACACTGATGAGGGGCAATACCCCGAAACAGCTGTCTGTGGATGGATACCTGGCCTTGGTATTTCTCTTGTCATATCTTTAAACTTGTCAAAAAGTTGGATATTGACTAAAAGGGCCACTTAATATGGTGGTTATGGTGGTCTCCTAAAAAGAGCCACCCCTTGGCTGGGTCCTTCCCTGAGGGATATCTGGCTGGTTTCTGTGTTGAGACTCCTAACAGAGGCCCCACGGACTTTTTTGAGTTGCATAGTGAGCTTTGTTGTCAGAGTAAGAGCTCGTTCACACTGTCCTAATTTCATACATGTTTTTTGTTAGTTCTTATCATCCATGCTTAGTCAAAATTTTATCAGTTTTTCCAAAATGGAAAAAAAATATGATAATGATTTCTCAACCTTCTCATATCGGTCCTTTTAAATTATCCTGCATGTTGCAGGCATTGGAGTGCTGATCGGTTCATTTTCACGGACCCATTGACTTGCATTGGTGAGATTGAGCCAAGAAAGTCTCCATTATTTCGTGCTGACCACTCAGTCCGCAAAATTGCATGAACATGAAAACAGCCCCATAGACTGTAGTAGGCATAGACAGAACTTGTACAAGAAATACTAATGTGAGTTCTTAGAGATGGGATATCATTAAACCGGACCTGTCAGGTGCAATATGTACTCAGAACCAGAAGCAGTTCTGGGTGCATATTCCTAATCCCTGCCTCACCATCCCTGTATACATAAGCATATATAAAGAGATCTTTTGAAAAAGTATCTCTAAAGATCTCTTATCATATGCGAATGAGCGCAGGGACTAGTCACAAGGGTGTTACTTCCCTTGGCTAGTTGGCCCCCTTAGCATGTAAGCATGCCCCTGTGGGCATACTAACATGCTAATAAATGCGCAGCATCAGAGGCATGGTTGCTCTCACCTCTCTGCTGCCATAACCCCCGATGCTAGATTTTGGCTCAATGCGCATGATCAGTAGTCCCGGACTTCCAATCATGTGCACTATGAAACCAGGTGTATGAGTCCCGGCTTCAGACTGGTGTAGTGCGCAGGACCGGATTTCTGGAGACATTCTGATCGTGTGCACTAAGCCGAAAATCGGTGGCAGAGGTGAGAGTGACCATGCCTCTGATGCTGCGCATTCATTAGCATGTTAGCACGCCTCTGTTGATATGCTAACATGCTAAGGAGACCTACTAGGCAACTAGTCTGCGACTAGTCCCTGGCCTCACTAGCAGATTATAAAGAATCTTTGGAAATATATATATATTTTTTAAAGATCTCTTTATCTATGCTAGTGTATACAGGGACAGTTAGGCAGGGATTAGCAATATGCACCCAGAACTGCTCGTGGTTCTGGGTGCATATTGGACCTGACAGGTTCCCTTTAAGGTATGAAAGTACCATGGAATAAATGTCACTATAATATTAAATAAATAAATAATAATAATGATATACCTTCGTGAATGGTGAGGGTGCAGCTGAAGGGACCCACACTGATCCTCAGACTGATGGTAGTGAAGCTATGTGGATCCTTCAGTCTTCACAGCGACTCTTTTATACCCAAGGCAAGTTGGGTTCTTTATTCTCTAGATGTTTGGGTTTTCCCAGAATGGAGAAATACATAGAGAAAGCACAACATAGGAAATAATAAACTGGGCCTCTCGTTTTGCTCTGTTTTTTTCTCCACTATGTGCTTTCTCTGTGGCCCAAAGAACAAATAGTTGGCACTCAAATAGTTGAATAAACTGGTACTTTATTGAGTAAGCTTGACCAGATAAAGCACAGACGTTTCGGTCTAACAGACCTTCATCAGTGGCAGGGTAGACAGTCTGCTCACTTGTGAGTGAAAGTAGCGCTGGTGAGCTCCTTTCACTCACAAACTGGGCAAGACCATCTACGGTGTACACTGAGGAAGGTCTATGTTACACCGAAACATCTGTGTGGGATCTGGTCAACCTTACTCAATAAAATACCAGTTTATTCAACTATTTAAGTGCCAAGTATTTTCTCTTTGCTACATACGGGACTGGATCCTACTTGAGCACCTACCACACAGAAGTGCCGTGTTTCTCCGCAACATTCTCTGTGGCCCAGTCCTCAGTTCCTCTAAAGAGAATAATCCTCCATCTCCTCCGGTTTGTGAATGACCGGCCTCCTCTCCAGTGACGTGTCCGGGGCCAGGGAATCACAGACGGGGAGGAGAAGACCCAGTGGTACAGTCCAGCCCCGGTTCACCCAAACCTAATTACCAGAAAACTTCAAATACTACTTAAAGAAGAACAACAAAAGCAGATTTATTCACCAAAGGTATCCATTTAATTGGTATTACAGCCAGAATCATGCTGACAGGTTATATATAATGATACAAACAGTATATTTTATTACAGAAGTATTTTAAACCTGATGTTCTTGTTTTAAAAATCCATGTCAGACAGGCTGTAAAATATTTTATTAAGATGAACATTTTGTGCATCCTGTTTAAGTGACAGCTGCAGCTTGTACTGAGCATTGAGATATTGCAGCAGCAGCAGGGAGGAGGGGCACTGAGGAGCTGTCAGGCTGGATGAGTGGAGATTGAGTTACACTTCCAAGAAGGAAGGATAATTCAGCCTTTGTGACATGGATTATCAAAGTACATACACAGTCTCATCTGGTCTAAGAGATTGTTTAAGAATATATATAGCTTGTGCATTTATTTGTTTTTGTTCATAGATCCCATTAAGTGCCAAAAGGGGCTCATATTGTAGCCCAAACTCTATGCTGACAAGATTTCCAGTCTGTCTGTGTAGCCAGGAGGACGCACTGAATGGGCCCAACTGTGGCTGGTAATATGACAGCAAGTATACGATTTGCAGATTTCTATCCACCTTCCAACTTGTCGTTCTCAATGCAAGTGAATTGAGTGAGGATGAAACGTCTAGTCTTCACGTGACCGCATGTATGCAGATTGCAGCCGGGTAACACGCCACCGGCACCAGAGAATCCTGTGAGTGTGGTGCACAAGCTGTGAAGATTCAGCAGTCTGCAGTCACACAGGGTAACTGCAGACTTTCAGCCCAAACCTGGACATCCCCTTTAAGCCGGCTTCACATGTCACTATTTACATATGTGAAAAACTGAACAATTTTCATCAGTGTTTTTCCAGACTCTAGTCACCGTGTCCATTTTTACCATCAGTTTTTTATTGTCTGCAAAAAAAAGCCCCTGATGACGAAAATGATGAAATACGGACAGACGTAGGTTGCAACTCAGACGCCATCAGTGCGCTGTCCAAGATTTTCACGGATCCATAGACTTGCATGGCTGAGTTTGATCCATGATTTTGGATAATAAATGAACGTATGTTAGTTTGTTTTTTTGCACTCGAGCTGCAAAATTTACTGTAATTCACACGTGAACAGCCCCGTAGACTATAATGGGTAAGAAGTCTATCAATCAGGGAAAAACCCTAACGAGAATAATCGATAGTGCCGACCCGACCTGACTGCCCTGAAGTGCTACGCTGCGTCATCTGAGATTAATTCACCGTAAATTCAATTGCAGAATTTCACTTTTGACATTTCACAATCTGCAATAAAAAGGTGAAATAACTAAAATACTTTGTGTTACTGTTTTGCTCCAATCATAGCTCCTGGCAAATTTCTGCAGGTGACCCATAGAAGTAGCCGGTAATTTAGCTGCATTGTACTGTCAGTCGTGCGCTCATTGTGTTGCTGTCTTATGGGCACTTCTGTGTCATAAAAAATAATATTGCAAATATTTTGATCCAGTAGTCCAGCAGAGGGCGCTCCACGTTACACTTGTCACTGCCATGTGCAATGGGACTGAGGCTACTTCAGGTTCAGCTTTGGTTTTAGGAACAGCGGCCATTTAAAATTTTATTTGTAGTCAAAATTAAGCAATAAAGAAGATTGAAACTGTAAAAAAAATAATAAATAAAATATTATTACATATTAATAGTAACTGCTACCGGAGGACAAAAGGAGGTTTACATAATACCAAATGCAGAACATATCTCAGGCCTAATAATTTGTAATAGATGTAATATTGTAATATATATATATATATATATAGGACGATAGGTTCATAAATAAGAAAAAAAGCAGGTGTGATTTACCTGTAGGCACTTTTTCCTATGGACAGCCTTAGTGGTGGGCACTGGTGAAGGGAAAGGTATGAATACCCTCAACCATGTGTATTCACATGTAATTTACCAGAGCAAACAGACCATAGCTGGTCATAGTCATGAGATAGATGTAGACCATAGCTGGTCACAGTCATGAGATAGGTGTAGACCATAGCTGGTCACAGTCATGAGATAGGTGTAGACCATAGCTGGTCACAGTCATGAGATAGGTGTAGACCATAGCTGGTCACAGTCATGAGATAGGTGTAGACCATAGCTGGTCATAGTCATGAGATAGGTGTAGACCATAGCTGGTCACAGTCATAAGATAGATGTAGACCATAGCTGGTCATAGTCATGAGATAGATGTAGACCATAGCTGGTCACAGTCATGAGATAGGTGTAGACCATAGCTGGTCACAGTCATGAGATAGGTGTAGACCATAGCTGGTCACAGTCATGAGATAGGTGTACACCATAGCTGGTCACAGTCATGAGATAGGTGTAGACCATAGCTGGTCACAGTCATGAGATAGGTGTGGACCATAGCTGGTCATAGTCATGAGATAGGTGTGGACCATAGCTGTTCATAGTCATAATATAGGTGTAGACCGTAGCTGGTCACAGTCATGAGATAGGTGTAGACCATAGCTGGTCACAGTCATGAGATAGGTGTGGACCATAGCTGTTCATAGTCATAATATAGGTGTAGACCGTAGCTGGTCATAGTCATGAGATAGGTGTAGACCATAGCTGGTCATAGTCATGAGATAGGTGTAGACCATAGATGGTCATAGTCATGAGATAGATGTAGACCATAGCTGGTCATAGTCATGAGATAGGTGTAGACCATAGCTGGTCATAGTCATGAGATAGGTGTAGACCATAGCTGGTCATAGTCATGAGATAAGCGTAGATCATAGCTGGTCATAGTCATGAGATAGTTGTAGACCATAGCTGGTCATAGTCATGAGATAAGGATAGATCATAGCTGGTCAAGGACATTTAGCGATCACCTATCTCATGATTATAACCAGCTATGGTTTACATCTATCTCATGACTATGACCAGCTATGGTCTACACCTATCTCATGACTATGACCAGCTATGGTCTACCCCTATGTCATGACTATGACAAGCTATGGTCTACCCCTATGTCATGACTATGACCAGCTATGGTCTACACCTATCTCATGACTATAACCAGCTATGGTCTATACCTGTTGCCATCTCTCATGACGTATACCCATAGTCATCCACGGCATTACATAATACAATAACAAATTACCTTCTATTAAATGTAATTAGAAATAAAATAAAAAGCCAACACTTAGATTCCGGTGGATAAATATTAGCCACGGTTGTTTATTAAAATATTAAAACATTTGAACATAATTAGTATAAAGAACTTATACGTCAATAACCATAAAAGCTTACTAAACTAAGCTTAGCAAAATACGCTCAAGGCCGTTAACCATCCAGCCTATGTCCTTTCATTACCAAGAATGGCCGTCTTGCCTTCAAGAAGTCAAGCATGGTCCCAACCCACCAAGGGCCAATTCTGTCATCCCAAAGAATTAAAACCATTTGGCTGAATAAGTAATAACTAGGGATGATCGAATACCTCAAATATTGGGCTTCGCGAATACCCGACTAATAGGTCGCCGCTATGCGAATATTTGATGTGCAATGTAAGTCTATGGGAAGTCCGAATAGTTCCGAATAGTTGTTATTCGGGTTTCCCATAGACGTACATTGCGCATCGAGTATTCGCGAATAGTCGAATAGCGGAGACCTATTCGGCAAATATTCGCGAAGCCGAATATTTGAGGTATTCGATCATCCCTAGTAATAACCTAAACACTGACTCAATATCTGACTTATGCATTAAAGCCCCAGGCCCAAAACTTCTAACAATTTCCGCCGCCTGATCAAATGAGGTGTAACACACTGGAGCTGTACTAAGTGCAATACAATCATTTAACGAAGGACCATAAGGATAAGACAAATGAGGAATCAAACAAAAGGAGTTAAGATCCTTCTTAGTATACTTTAGTAAATTGTAAGGGGTTTACAATAACAGGGGAGGGGGTAACTGAAGTATTTCAAATGCATTCTTAAAAATATTGTTGAAAGAACAAAGAAGGTGAAGAGGAAGGGAAGAAAGGGTAGGCTAAAAGTGGATGGGGAAGGGGTATTGGAGGGGAGCTGGGAATGGAAGGAGTTAGGGAATATAAAGGGGGAGGAGAAAGGGAAGGAGGAAGATGTTGAGGCAATTCGTTAAGTTTCAAAGTCAAGCAAGATTATAAACGCGTATATTCATTGTTTGGAACGACACCCAGAGGTGAGAGACGACAATTATGAAAAGGTGGTGCAGAAAGCGGTCCCGCCACCCTTCCAGCTTTAATTTCCTTATCCAACTTAATTGCCACAACCTCTGGATGCGGCTCCACAGACTTCAAGTTTCATACACAAGTGCAACCGCTACCAGAAAAAGGAGGAACAGCAAATATATTTACAAAACCATGAGTTAGAGGTTTGGCCATCTTACAGTTTGGGATCACTCTAGCCGGGCTAGAATCTTCATTGATTTTACTGGCGTTGATGTTCTTGTTAGAATACTCCTTTGTGTTGGACTGACTGGGCACATTTTCTCTCATGAAACATTTTGTTTTGGACCATTTGCATTGTGATTCATTTAAAGCTAAACATGTTTTTAAAATTACCCTGAGTAGAAGAAGGCTGTGCCTCCATTATCCTAGATGGTAGCACCATATTAAGCCACAAACCCACATCCTCACCCCCTATTTAAGTCTTCCTTCACACCTTCGTGTCTCCAGTACGTCTGACATCCATTTTCACATGTATCGGAGACACGGACTCATGTAGACCCATTAAAATTAATGGGCTTGGTCACACATCTGTGTTTTCACACGGTCCATGTGTCCATGTGGAGCATACACGTATCCTTGTGCTCCACAAAGTGACATGTCTGTTTTCTGCCAGCAAGCACGGGTGTCACATTGACCATACAACAATGTAATCCCAGTGACATGTACCAGAAAAAACACAGGTCACATAAAAATAAAGAATTTTTTTATACTTGCCTGTCCCCAGCGCTGCTGTCTCTGCCTCTGCTGTTGCTTCCGGGTCTGCTCATTATGCTCATGTATATTTACTGCACTCAGTGCGAACTCAGGAGCGCTGGAGAGAGGTAAGTACACCAGCTCATGCTGTCTGTGTGCTATCCGGATGTCACACGGATAATACAGGGACAGCACACGAAACATGCACACACATACGCACCTTCACCACGTACCGTTAGTACATTAGTGTTTGGCACGGACGTGTGAAGAAGGCCTAAGTGATGGGAAAACTTCCAACTTCTGCCTAAAAGTTTCATCATATAAAAAAGCAACTTAAACCACCGTTCTTCTAAAATGCTGTCTACATGTTGAAATAAACCTGAACGTTTTTCAGGAAATTTCTCACCGATAACACTGGGATATATGGAAAATGCCTGCAACCAATTATTAAACAATTTAGTGATAGGACGATGTCTGTCGTCATCCTCCTCCATTCTCTCTAATTTAGCCAATCTGGTATTACATATGAAACTCCGATATTCTGTGTCTCCACTTTGATCCTCCATGTGAGTTCTCGCGCCTGTTTTCCCCTAAACCCAGTAACCCTTTGTAGTATACCTCGTTGGATCTCAGCATTTCTTCCGTCTTGCACAGTCTAAATGCCGACAGAGGCAGGTTATGGAGCCACCCCCATGGTACCCTATGCAGCGTGGTCATATTTACCAACACTACAAGGTGCCAGATTGGAACATTTTAGCTGGAGAACCTCTAAATGTTCCGGAATGTCTACTTTTGGGTGAGGTTTGCATAAACCTTGTGTCTTTTGTGGCTCAGTTTGTTGGATCGTCCCAACAAAATCTGGACTATTGGCAAGTATGGCTATAAGGTCTGCCAACTTGATTTCTACATAAGTTTATGAAACATACAAAGAAAAAAAAAACAGAAGAAAAATTCGGTAAAATTAGGTGTCACCAAAATGCAATCTTTGTAAATTAACCGTTGTTTATCGGTTTGATTGCGTTAGGATGAATATATGGCTTTATATATTACTCCAACCCTACAGTGTTATACCTGTCAACCTCTTTCTGGAAGGCCTCGTAAATGGTGATGTGACTGGTGTTGATCCAGACAGTCTGGAGACCACGGAAAGGGAAAAGTGAAATAGATAAATAATAGAATAGGAACATTCATACAAAACCTCAGGGCATATATTGGATGCCTGGCTGTAATAATATGAAAACAAATATGTAGAAGACACCATAAATCATCATTGAAGCTGAAAGATGTACATGCCATGTGCTTGTTAGGTGGGACCCGCCACCTCCCCGAGGCATATATACAGCAGGCAGCTGCACACACCCAGACATGCGAGGGATGAGAACAATGTGGAACAGCCCGGGGAGCTGGGGAGTAGCCTCCATCACCTTTATCCTCTGCCTGGGACTTACAATTCATTAAATCTGTGTCATTTTATTTTCCCAGCCCGTTACTGGGGCTCAGGCTCTGAACCAGAACTAGTTACTTCCGCGCCTTTTAATAACTCTCCGGTGAACCAGAACGTCACTGCACAAGTATTGCCTCCACGTTCAGTTATTCTGGAAAACTTCCTACCATCCCCATAATGAAAAGTCCCAGCACTATCTATCATCGCACATCCATCTGTACTATATTGAGAAAAGTTTTGGGACACGTATATTCATAATTAATATTTTTTGTTAAAGGGGTGGTCTGAAGGAAATGTAATTTTCATCTAAATCCCTATCTATTTAGTGCCATAATGCAAGCTATTTTCTAATATACTTGCATTAAAAATTCTCTACCCTTCCCTGACTACACTATCTGTTATTGTATTTTGTTCCCCTACTTCCTCTCTGATGACGCTTCGTTTGAGAATCCCAGTACAAGCTGGAAATCTCAAACAAAGCGTCATCAGTAGAAGAGGCTGTGGTGACTGTCACAGCCTCTGCCCTCTCCCTGAAATAAAATGTCATCAGTGATGCTCGTTTCAAGGGCTGGGCTCGTCACTGTGAGATATGCACAATGATCAAGCACTCTATTGATGGCCTAGATCAGTAGTAATAAGCCGTTGTCAAAATACTCAGTGTGTAGCGACCAGTGATGTCACTTGCAGTGCAGTGCTGTTCTCTGCATGCCGAGTATTCTGACAACGTTTTGCTGCCAACTAATTTCTACTAATCTGAGCCGACAACAGAGTGCACTGTAATTGTGCACATCTCACAGTCCACAGAGCACAGGGACTAGTTCATCCCCTGAAACAAGAGTCACTGATGATGCTTTGTTTCAAGGAGGTGGCAGAGGCTGTGACAGTGACAGCAGCCTCTGCCCCCTGATGATGCTTCACTTGAGCTTCCCAGAATGTCCTCGGATTCTCAAATGAAGCGACTTAAATAAGAAGTAAAGAAAGATAAATAGAAAATCAGTTAGATAGTGTAGTTAGAGAAAGATGGGGAATTTTTTATCCAATTTTATAAAAAAAAAATTGTTTAGACTAAATAGATAAGGATTTAGACGAAAATTACTTTGGCCTTCAGGCCGCTGTGAGCTTCATGGCCAAGCCGCTGCATGCAGCCTTACATCAACAGCACAATGCCAAACATTGGACAGAGTGGTGTAAAGCCTTCACCCCGGGACTGTGTAGACGTAGACGTGTTCTGTGAAGTGGCAGATCACAGTTCTCTATCTAACATCTTATGCACATGTCTGGGTTTGGTGAATGCCAGGAGAACGTTACCCGCATAACTACATTGTGCTAACTGTAAGGTTTGATTGAGGAGAGATATTGATAGTTGGGTTATGTTCCAGGAATTGGCCTTGGTAGATTAGCTCATATGAAAGGAAATATTAATGATTAGGTATTCCAAGACATTTTGGACATTTCTATGCTTCCAAGTGAAGGATGATACGGACACCGGGCTGTTGGGGCTCCACACTCCTTCACCAGAGAGAGTCAGTGTGTGTGTGTATGATTTTGGGCACAGTGTGTTACTCTTGCTATTTTCTTCGGGTTGGTGTCCATCACCCCGCAGCTGGCCCCCATCGTAGATGCAGTAGTAGACACATGAACAGTTTATTTTCCTTTTCATCATTTTGACAGACATGGCCTCACTCATACGGTTCTGCTGCTGTTTTCTTTGGGTTACTCTCTCCTGGTCTATCACCGCTATCTTGGAACTAGTCCTCAAGCTGACGTGCTTCTGTGCTTTTGTTCCCCCACTCTTATTCTCACCGCTATCCTCTTCTGGGCCCTGACGGCTGTCTAGTCAGAAGACTTCCCTAGGCCTGTTGGAGTGAGCTGTATGCTCCAGACATTTAGGAGGTTACCTCAGGGTTCCCTGACCGGCCCTTCCTCCATGCCACGTCTTTTGTCCTCAAACCCTGCTGCAGAACTAACTCCCCACAAGGCCTGTCTCACTAACCAACCCACTGACCATCTGTTACTCCTCCTCCTATCTTACCTAACATCTAATCTCCTGCTGCTCCTACCCACCCGCGAGGTGGTGCCGACACTATCTGATCCCATGTCTGCTTTATCGAGGACCCATGCTTCACTAGCAGCAACAGTAATTTTACCACATACATGAACGACGTACTTTTGCACACAGACAATTAACATAAGACAGTCGGTGGGGGGGTTTGACTACTTTCTACACAACTTTGTGAGCACATTTTTGTCAAGGGAAGGACCTTTTCTGTTCTTCGTATGTATACTCCATTCACGAGGTCCATAAAGACATGGTTGGAGGAGTTTGGTTTGTGTAGAACTTGAATCTGGACCTCACCCACATCCAACACCTTTGGGATAAACTAAAATTGAGATTTTGAGCTTGGCTTTTCCTCTAATATCAGTGTCTGTCCTCAATTAAAATTCCCAGAGAACCCTCCAAAATGCCGTAAAAAGCCTTCCCAGGTGAGTGGAGCTTTTCTAGCTGCAAAGAGATCAACTCCATGCTAGTGTCTATGGATTTACAATGGGAGGTCATGAGTTACTGTAGGTGTAATGTGTAAGGGTGCCAATACTTTTATACATATAGTGTATTTATTATTGATCCACTTCATGGATATATTGGAGCACTCTCTAGAACATGTATTATAGTAACAGATGTTTATATTTTACTGCTGTTAGTTCTAACTTTTCTTAAGGTGACCTTTTATGCCCTAACTAAGGATGATCGAATACCTCAAATATTCGGCTTCGGAAATATTTTCCGAATAGGTCGCCGATATGCGAACATTCGATGCGCAATGTAAGTCTATGGGAAGCCCGAATAGTTTCGAATGTTGTTATTCGGGTTTCTCATAGACTTACATTGCACAGCGAATATTCGTGAATAGTCGAATATCGACGACCTATTCGGAAAATATTTGCGAAGCCGAATATTTGAGGTATTCGATCATCTCTAGCCCGAACTCTTTTCCAACACCTATTTTTTATTTTTGTATTTTTCAAATAATCTATCTTCAAAGGAAGTCGGTGGTGATAAAATAAATGCTCCAGAAAGATATAGGAAAATACCTTTCCCAAAAGCATGAAAAATACATGTAGTTCTTCCCATTAGCAGAGCGTTCCGATTCCGCTGCGAGTAGCGTGGGATTGTTTCTGTAAACCCTGCGATTAGCAAATAATAATTGTTATTTATTATCCGGTGGCAATAACTAGCGCAGTGTGCAGGACCGCACCGATCCGGATGAAATACTGTGATTACTTCTCATTAGGAAGATGACAACACCTTAAAACAAATGTGATTCTCCGCGTCTTTGTCTCATCACCATTTGGAAAAGAAAACTCTGCTTAGTGCACAATTCTTAATACCTGACATGTTATTATTTTTGTGACTGCAGGGATTCGGAGGTTTCATTTCCATATCGGGCCGATAAAATAACCTCTAAATTATAAAGCAGATAATTAAAGGGGTACACCACTTTTGCATTTGTAGGTGTCACGCTAGGTACGGGGAAGTACCAAGTGCACGGTGAAAGGGAAGAGAAGGAAAACTCAGTGTCTAGGGAAAGGGAAGATGGGGACCTCTGACCAAACCTACTGCTGGTCCCTGGGGTCCCTCACCACATTAGATAGGTTCTGCCCCTATGCGCCGAGCCGGATACCTGTCCCTAGGTATTCCTAGTGCTGGGCCCTAAATAGGGAACAGATGGGATGAAATCTTCGTCAACCCCACTAAACACTAAAGAAGACACAAGGAGGACACACAGGGAGAAATGCAGAACTATTTATAGATCAGAAGCCTCTGTCACTGCAGCTCTATTCCCCGCCCAGTGTCGCCTCCTTGTGCTTGACTGACAGCCTCTATGCTGTGTGACAATAGGCAAGGACGTTGTCAGGGAAGAAAGTGGAGGTGGCTCTGGGCAGGGAATAGAGCTGGAGTGATGGAGGCTTCTGATCTACAAATAGTTCTTCAGCCTTATTTGCATATCAATTCAAACACTGATTTCTCAGTTCACATATCAATAGTAGAGTAGAATTCAGATCCGAAGAACCAATCTCAAGAACTCCAACCATGCTACTTTTCCCACTGTATATGTCTTCCAGTATGGTCTAATTCAGGCAAGACCTGGCCACCAGTGATCGTCTTCAGGGGAGGACACTGATAGAGGAGGGGCCTTGTGCAAGAAGGTGGAGGTAGAAGTGGTCCTCTTAACTTTTGTTGCACCAATGTTTTATTTGCCCAAGATCTTCTTCATACTCTTGCCATGACCCAACCACAGTCTTTCTCCGGAGCCTGTAACATGACTAGAACACAGGATAATTTAAGTTTCTTCATCCATTCATCTATGTAAAGATTAAGCTTCTTTTGTAGGATTAGAACTTGTCTTCCTCTTTCCCAAAACAGCACCACACCAGTACATGAGCTGTGCCCGGTGTTGCACCTCCGCTCTACTGAAGTGCTTGCGGTTGAGTTGAAATAGTACACACAACTTATGGTCAGGATTTGAAGAAAGGCAGACATGGTTTTGTTACATGGAACAACCCCTTTAAGTGTCCCCTTAAGATATTTGAATCCTTTCGCATTTGCTACGTGTACATAATACCAGTAGCCTGCTGCTGTGACCTAGTATAACCCCACTGGAAGACGAGTGTGACTCTGCCCTTGCAGGACGTCTTCTCAGTCTATATATCCTCGTTACTAATGATAACGTTGTCGTGAGTTTGGCTCCTGTTGTTATTAATGCTTCTATATATTACGGCCTATAATAATCCACCTGGACATTGTGAATGTAAGCAGAATTCTTGTGCCTAGCGATATATAACACAAGTAAATGCCAGATTTCCCAGTGGTCTCGGAAAGATGAGCTGAACAATTCGTGAATCATTCGCTTGTGGGATGTTCGGTTCAGAAGAAACTTAATCTTTTTCTGGTTAATTACCAAGAATCCAGGCGGCCTCGCCCTCGAATGAAGCGTTGTGTCCATGATTTGTAATAATCTCAGACTACGAACACAATATATTGTCCGCTACATTGTATTAATGGTCACAAAACCCTCATTACTGCCTGCAGGAACCAGAAATGAGGTGAGACGAATTAGCGTTCGCCCACGTACAATGTGGACAGAGGAATTCTCGCTTTCCCTCTAATAACTTTGCCAATTAAAACATTCTATTAAGAAGTTTGTATTTTCTTTTCTGGTATTACATTGTTGGATGGAATTTCTATCTTGCTGGATTTAATGGTGACAACTTGGGTGATAGCAAAAGCAAGGGAGTCTGTCACCATAAAATAACTGTGCAACAGTGACTGTCACAAGGTAAATAGAGACAGGACAGGGGCCCCTTGGCTGGCCCTAAGACTTGTGACCCTGTGCTGTCCTTTATCTCGAAGGTAGGTTTGATGGTAACCAGGTCCGAGCCCCCAGCGTGACCCTAACTCCTGTCTGGACCCTGATCTTACTCCCTCTCTCCCATACCCTATGGGCGGGCTGGAACACGCAAAGACAAAACCCCACAAAATGACACAGATAAGGGAGAATGGAAACTCGTAACACACAGCACTCGAAACACACAAGAGCGACAATATGTGTACTGGTGGGAAACGCAAAAGGAGAGGAAGTAACACACAACAGGGAAATGCTTACACCAATCAGAAACGCAGCACGGATCACCATAGGAAAAACAGTAAGACCGGGATCGCTGGAGTAAAAACTGAATATATCATCAGCACCTTCTGGAAGGAGGCAGTGCCTTAAATATGTAGGAAAGTGATAGCTGCACTTGGCAATCAGCAACCTGAGCACTTGGGTCCTACTCAGCGGTCTTCAGGAATTAACTCCTGCAGAGCTGAAGACCAGTGAACCTGAACCAGCCGATGCCCGGCTCTGGCTGAAGAACCCAGAAGCCTCAGGTTGCTTGTCAGACTGCAGTGTGAACAGAGTCTGACGCCACAAAGCCAGCAGGTGTGAGCAGAGCTGAACATCGCATGCCAGTGACGTGGACAGATATCTCAGACTTGTTTTCCATCTATCTCCACCCCACACTTCCTTTATTGAAGGAAGAAAAAGGTGGAGATAGATGGAAAACACGTAGGTGGAAAGGTCTTCTGAGCTGCTGAGCACTTCATGCCTGTGCCTGGCTTTAAAAGTCATTTTCTGCCGACAACCTCATCTGGAGACTTCTTTTCAATAATAAAAAATTTCTTAAAGCAAATGGGAATTACACCAGAGGAATTTGTGATTGAGTGAGTCAGTCATTAAAGAGGTTGGCTAAGGCTTGGTTTTTTTTTTTGTTTTTTTTTTTTTATTTAATAGTTTAATGTCCTCCATTTATGGAATATATGGTTTTAATCATATCCTTAAAGGGGATGTCCACTACTTGGACAACTCTTACTCATTCCCCTTGTTTGCCCTCGTAAAAAAAAGCCTACACTCACCTCCGGTTCGGCCACAGTTCCAGCGATGTCTAAAGTCTCGTTCCCGGGGCCCACTAGACATTGGTCATGGGGCTCGTGTGTCATAAGAATCAGTGCTGGCTCCCTCCTCCCTGCTTTTGGACATTTAAGCAGGAAGTCAGCGCTGCACTCACAGCCTGCTCAAATGTCTGAAGGCAGGGAGACAGACTCTGGCGCTGATTGGTCGTGGGGCTCGCATGTCATCACAATGTCACCTGGGCCCTAGGGAAGTGGCTTTAGACATCGCTGGAACTGCGGCCGCATTGGAGGTGAGTATAGGCTTATTTATATTTATGGAGGTAAACAAGGGGAATGAGTAGGGGTTGGCCAAGTTGAGGACAACCGCTTAAAGAATTTGTTGTACTGGCTGCAGATCACATGATACTCAAACCTGATCTTACAGCAGTGTTTTCTATGGTTTGTATGTATAGGTTGTGAATTAGAATAAATTGTTGTTCATTCTTTTATGAATGTTCAATATTTAAGGGGAATTGTCCTGATTCACTTTTGGCTCTGCTCTATGCAGAGCCTTTGTGTCCTTGGTGTTTTCTTGTTGTCTGTATTCTCCTGGTTCAGGCTCGGTGGGAGGGGCCTATTTGGTCACGCCTCATTCCGGGTGATCACTCTGCCTTATCTTGTAGCTGTCTCACTCGGAACGCCGCCCGTAATAGTTCCTGCTCTGCAGTGTACGCTTCTGGTTTTCATGAGTTGTTCTGATTTTGTCCCATTACCTTGCATCCCATTCCCTGACCGCCATCCCTCCTGTGTTGTCTGTACTCCATCTCCCTGACCTTCGACCTATTTTGTGACTCTGGCCCCGCTCTCTCCTCCGTGCCTTTTAGTCCCTGCGGCTTCTGACCCTGGCTTGTTTCCTGACCACCGCTCTGCTCCCCTTCTGTACCTGACGCTACTTCCTGGCATACCAAGTACCGGCTTGCAAATGACCTTGACTTGTCTTGCTTGCTCCTGTGTACTGACGTGACCTCCCGACTTCTGACTCTCGGCTTGATCGACTACTCTGCAGACCATCCCCACCTTGGTACTAGTGACCTCTAGTGGGCAAGCACCTCACTACAGTTAGGAACTCTACACCATTCCAGTGTTCCTGTGCCCCCTGGCGGTGAGCGTCACAGGAATGATCATAAGTCAGTTTGATACTGGTTTGTACTGGGCAGAAAATCACCCTGTAATTAGGCCTTTCGATTTCTGGCTATAGCAGAATTGGTGTATGTGGGCGCTTTATTGCCTATTAACAACCTGCCCTTACTACTGCCTTGTATGAGGCAAAAAACATCCAATAATGTCAAGTCTCTATGTCAAAAACAATCTGAGCTTTTGTTGCGCAGCCTGGAGTGCGGCTTTGAAGACATTTTCGATTTAAACTTTTTAAAGGGGGTTTCTAAGATCATAAAATAATTTTGGGGGCGGTACGGTGGCTCAGTGGTTAGCACTGTACAATGGGCAGCACAGTGGCTCAGTGGTTAGCATGCAGCGCTGGGGTCCTGGGTTCAAATCCACCATGCAGTTTGTATGTCCTCCCACAATCCAAAAATATACTGATAGGGAATTTAGATTATGAGCCCCAATGGGGACAGTGTTGTCAATGTATATACAGCGCTGTGGAATGAATAGCGCTATATAAATGAACAAATATTATTATTTATTTTTTTGTCCCAAATTCGGAAATATAGTAAAATATTAAAAAAATAAAAAAATCTATACTTATTTTAACCCCCGTTGCTGCAGTGCCACCTTTTACTTGGCTGCATCAATCATGTGCTGTCTGCACACGTGACTGCTGCAGCCAACTATACAGAGACTTTTTTGTAAACAGTATTCGGGTTAAAAAGGAACTTCTGTTTTCCCATAAACAGCGCCACTTTTGTCCACTGGCTAAGCCTGGTACTGCAGCTGAGCGCCATTCCGATTGTCGTCTCCTCCAGGGCATCAGACCATTAGAATGACAGGATATTATCACACTTACAATGAATCTATTATGACTGCTCTCTGACCATCTCACACAGGATTTTTTTACACTTCGTTGCCCGTTTCCTATCAAATGTCAAAACCTGTTTTTCTTGTTCCGTAACCTAAACCTACTCTAGGAAATATTACACTCCCCTATGAAAGAACTTCAGTCCCACAGCAATAGTTATATGTGCATTTATTTTCTGGGGATAACGTATGAGTATAGAAGAAATGTTTTACTTCTATATAATGGAATCAGTTGCCACTTAAAGGGGTTGTCCACTACTTTGACATTGATGGCCTATCTTTAGAATAGGTCATCAATGTCTCATTGGCCGGAGTCCAACACGCAGCACCCCTGTCGATGAGCTGTTTTCAGCCCCGGCGGCGGTAGCTGGCTGCCGGAAATGCTGATTTCTGGCACTGCTCCGTCTTCTGATAGCGGCCGCGAATGAGTACTGCACTTCCGCCTCCTATTGATTAGAATGGGAGCCGGATGTGCAGTATCCGGCTGCGGCCACTATCAGAAGAAGGAGCAGCGCCGGATCTGAGCATTTCCTACTGCCTGCTACCACCACCGGGACTGAGAACAGCTGATCATCGGGGGGCGCGGAGTGTCAGATCCCAGACGATCAGACATTGATGACCTATCTTAAGGATAGACCATCAATGTTAAAGTAATGGACAACCCCTTTAAGTATTATTCCCACTTTAAACTATAATTATTATTTTTTCGTTGATATTTCTATTTTCTCTTCTTAAAATCTTTTTGATGGCCAAACCTCTTTTTTTTTTTTTTTTTTTACTTACAATTTGTCCTTCATCTCCATTCCAAATTTAAATGTTTCCAATTTTTAGGATCCCTTCCTGCTTTTTCCTTCTGTTTTTCTTTGGGTTCTATTTCATCTTTATATTTCTTAACCCCATTATTCTTTTTTATATTTGTGCTTTATTACACTTTTTGCTGTTCTGATTTTAGTTCCTGAGATTCGATCTCGATTTGCGTTCCTGTGATCTGTTTACTTTGCTATTTTTTTAGGGATCTGTTCTAAATTTTCACTTGCATTGGGATCCCTTCCCATTTATGTGAGATCCGGTGATCTGTTACCTCTTTTTTTTTTTTCTCTTCAGGAGAGATATTTCCACTTTATGTAGAATATGTATCTACCATATGAAATCCTGGGATTCATTCCCACTTTTTCCAGCTCCTTTTTGGATCTATTGTTCTTTACTATTTCTCTTCTTCTTTTTTGTTGCTGTTCAAGTTCAGTACATCTCCTTCCATTAGGATCTGTTCCCTTTTATTCTTCTCATTGACATCTGATCCTACATTTCCCCTCTCTTTGGGATCCTGCAATCTTTTGTTTCTCTTTTTTATCTTTCTCCTTTTTGGGGATCGTTTCCCACTTTATAATTCAACTTCCTTTCCTAGTGTTATTTTTCTCTCATTAGGATCTCTTCCTACTTTGTATCTAACTGCCATCTGTTTCAACTTTGGGATCCAGAGATCTTTTCCACTTTTCACTTCTCCTTTTTATGGAACCTTTAGAATTCTTATACAGTGGAACCTTGGTTAATGAGAACAATCCGTTCTGGGAGTGTGCTTGTTAACCAAGTTACTCGTTCAGCAAAGCAAGATTTCCCATAGGAAATCATTGCAAATGCTGACAATTCCTTCCACAACATGTTAAATGTCCCATCCTGGTTCCCTATTCTGTCATTCCACACAAGTACAAACACTTACAAACACGCACAAACGCAGATTATGCTCACCTTACCTTCCGTTCCCTCGACGGTCTCCTGGAACTTGCCGTTCGCCCATAAAAAAAGTGTATTGGGTAACCAAGGCGACCGATGCCGGACCTTCCGCAGTCAGCACGCTGACGTCAAAGGCAGGAGCCGCTTGCCTCTGATTGGCCAGCGCGCTGCCTTTGAGTAGCGCCTGACAGGGGAAGTTCGTCCCTCGTCGCGATGGTTACCGGATACACATCCTGTGGAGGGAGGACCTTCCCCTGTCAGCCGCTACTCAAAGGCAGCGCGCTGGCCAATCATAGGCAAGCTGCTCCTGCCTTTGATGTCAGCGCGCTGGGAGCAGAAGGTCCGGCATCGGTCGCCTTGGTTACCCGATACATGCAAATTCCAGGAAGCCGGCGAGAGAACGGAAGGTAAGGTGAGCATAATATGTGTGTGTGTGTGTGTACGTGCGTGCGTGTTTGTTTGTGTGTTTGTGCGTGCTTGTGTGTGTTTGTGTGGACTGCAAGAGCTGGTTAGAGCGCAGTGGATGTACGGAACCGGAAGTGTGTGCGGTGACTATTTTGCTCGTACAGCAAGGCTTTCTCGTAAATCGAGTTACAAATTTACAGAAAGCTTTGCTCGTTAGGCGAAATACTCGCTAACTGGGTTACTCATTAAGCGAGGTTCCACTGTACATCTTCTCTCCCTGAGAACTCCTATAGGTCCTGGGATTTTTTTTCGCTTTTGACTGAACCTTTTTATGGAATCATTACAATTTTTATACGTTCTTCTCTTCCTGGGATCACTCCTTTGGGATCCTGATAGCTTTTCCACGTTTGACTTCTCCTTTTTATGGAACCTTTACAGTTTGCACGTCTTCTTTCCCTGGGATCACTCCTTTGGGATCCTGATGGCTTTTCCACTTTTGACTTCTCCTTTTTATGGAATATTTACAGTTTTATACATCTTCTCTTCCTGGGATCACTCATTTGGACCCTCTGATCTTTTTCATATTTGACTTTGTGTTTTTATAGAACCTTTACAGTTTTTATGTCTTCTCTCTCTGGGATCACTCTTTTAGGTCCTGAGATCTTTTCCACTTTTTAATTCTCCTTTTTATGGAACCTTTACAGTTTATATGTCTTCTCTCCCTGGGATCACTCCTTTGAGTCCTGGGATCTTATTTGCTTTTGACTTCACCATTTTTTTATATCCTTTTAGGCTATGTGCGCACTGGGAAATGAAATTTCCTTGCGTAAATTCCGCAGGCTCTCAAAGATGTTATCACCTGCGGAAAAAATCCGCACCAAATTCCGCACCAAAATCCGCATGCGGATTGTCGCGTTTTGTTGCGGATTTGGTGCGGAATTGGTGCGGATTTGGTGCGGTTTTTCCGCAAGCTGTTCCCTGCGTGATTTTTACATTAGATTAGGGAAAACCCGCAGCGACGTGCGGAAAAGAAGTGACATGCACTTGTTTTTGCTGCGGGATTTCCGCAGCAAAACATGCAGCTGTCAAATTCTGCCTAGTGCGCACAGGATTTTTTTTCTCCATAGGATTTGCTGGTGATTCACTGCAGAGATGTTATGAACATTTTCTGCAGCGAAACAAGCAGCAAATCCGCGGAAAATCCGCGGCAAAATCCGGTAAGTGCACACATAGCCTTAGAGTTTTTATACATCTTCTCACCCTGGGATCACTTCTTTGGGTCCTGGTATCTTTTTCGCTTTTGACTTAACCTTTTCATGGAACCTTTACAGTTTTTAGATTACATCTCTCTCTGGGATCACTCCTTAGGGCTCTGGATCTTTTTCGCTTTTAATTTCTCCTTTTCATGGAACCTTTACAGTTTTTATACACCTTCTCTCCCTGGATTACTTGTTTTGGGCCCTGAGATCTTTTTCACATTTGACATCACCTTTTTATGGAACATTTAGAGTTTCTATACATCTTCTCTCCCTGGGATCTCTCCTTTGGCTCCTGAGATCTTTTTCAATTTTGATCTCACCTTTGTACGGAACCTTTACAGTTTTTATATATCTTCCCTTCCTGGGATCACTTCTTTATCTCCTGGGATCTTTTTCAATTTTGATCTCACCTTTGTACGGAACCTTTACAGTTTTTCTATATCTTCCCTCCCTGGGATCACTTCTTTCTCTCCTGGGATCACTTCTTTATCTCCTGGGATCTTTTTCAATTTTGATCTCACCTTTGTACGGAACCTTTACAGTTTTTCTATATCTTCCCTCCCTGGGATCACTTCTTTCTCTCCTTTGATCTTTTTCTCTTTGGACTTCACCTTTTTATAGAACCCTTACAGTTTTTATATGTCTTCTCATCCTGGAATCACTTCTTTGGTGTCTGGGATCTGTGCCACTTTTCACTACATGTTATGGATTTCTTACTATTTTACTTTTTCTTTGTCCAGATGTGTAGCAAATGGAACCACGCATAACATTTGTCTTATGTGTTGGGTGTTTAGTGTTGGTGCAAACAAACCACTTTGCTGGTGCCAGGAGAATGTGGTGTATTGTAAGGGCAGACAGTATCCTTGAACCTTAGGCCTTCGGTGAAAGAAAACCTAACTACAGGTCACCTTATATTTCTATTTGGGATCCGGTCAACCATACCCATGTTTTGTCTTTTATTTTTCATCTACTTCCACTTTTTAATTCTCTCTTTCAAAACAATTCCCATTTTATTCTTCCCAGTGAAATATATTTCTGTATAAACTTCTACTCTCATTGAAATCAATTTCTTGTCTCTTTACTTAAAAAAAAAATAAATAGAAAAACAACAGAACAATTATTGGTCAATCCTCCAGTGTGAACCCGGTGTTAAGAAGTTATGCCGTAGCTTAAAATTGTGCTATAAATCGTGTTCCTCTACTGATTTAATTCTTTGCTGAACGGCCTCTTCCAGATGTTGTGCAATGTTATACTTTCCTGCCTACATTTTAATAGTTCAAAGGCAGCTACCCACACACACACCGAGGCCAAAGTAAATGGTCCGGTAACTTTTACTTGGCAACGTTTCCCTGGTAGTTTAGTCTAAGAGACAGGATGAGGTTTTTTGCATTGGTCTGAATAAGATTCTATGAAAACCAATTTACATTACCATAAATCTCGAAACAAGAGCGGCAAAAGCATCCAATCTACGTAATGACCGCAAGTTACAAAAGAACCAAACCATTATCCATAATGGTGCAATAGCAGCCATCAGCCATGTGATAGAGCGGGAAACTGAGAGAAGATGGATGATTACTGGCGGGAATACTAGATACATTCAACATGTAATGATTTTTCAGGATCACAAATGGTCACCCAGATGTCAGTGCTTCCCAGTTATGCATTTATAGAAGAGCTGAGGACGTGTCACTTTACAAACTGTTTTTGCCAATCTGGATGCAGTGGCAAACTGACATTCTGGTATTAGGGCAATGCCAACTGCCCATAGCCAAAATAAGGCCACCACTCCTTGGTCAGACACAGTACAGGGCCAATCTAGAGTATCATGGCAATAGTGATCGTAAAACGCCTATGATCGATAATGTTCAAGGGTCCGATTACTATCTGTCATGCCGTCTTCTGCTCTAATCTCATCGGGTGTCTTAGCATCTTCAGACTCTGTTCACACTGCAGAGTCTGGCACGACACCTGGTGCTGATGAGTTACTTTGTCAGAACCGGGCTACGGCCGGTTTTCTGCTCGGTGGTGATTGGTGTAGCAGGAGTTTATTCCTGCTGGCTTGTAAATTGCTGTTCTTTTCACAGGTTGCTGAAGACCTATCACAGCCACTTCTACCCTATAAAATATGGTAGAACCTGGTCCCTATGCCAATTATAGCTCTAGCTTAGCTCCAGCGATACCGGTCTTTGTGTTTGCTGATCCAGTAGTTGGTGAACTGGTGAATGCTATTTGGTGTGCGGTGGAAATATCCTTTTTGTTTATTTCCTCCCTTTACTTTATTTCTCCCTGAGCATGTATTGTTTTCCCCTGTGTGTGCTTGCAGTGAGTTTGAGTCTTGGTTTTCCCCTGTCTGTCGATATTTGTGAGATTCATTACTCCTGTCCATCCCTACCCGGGGGTAGGGGAGAGGGGGCGTTAGACCAGGGTAATTCAGGAGTGAGGGCTATGTCGGTGGTCCAGACCTAGTCACCATGTGGCGTACCTCTGGAATGAGGAACAGTTTATGGTCCCTAGTCTGAGGGCCAGTCTAGGTGACCCTACTCTTAGTTACCGTATCATACCCTGTGATACTATCAGTCAGCACCAGTGAGACTGGTAACTGTTTCCAATAGTTAGAGACGTTTTTCTGTCTTCAAGCATGTAACTTAGAACTTTTGGACAAGAAGCAAAATTTGCAAGAAGCCTCCACCTAACATGCGCCAGATATATTGTTGTTGCCTTCTTATGTGGCACAGTGGGTTTTGCCCCCACCCCCCTTTATGCCCCATACACATTAAATAGCTGTCAAACAAACTGTTGTGCGCCCATTAGATAGCCCCCTCACTCCTCCGTACACAGGAGCATTCCTGAAGACTCCTCTTGCATCGGGTTGTCTCAGAGCCCCCTTCAAATTAGACTGTTGGCAGATCCAAATGATATCGGTGGGTTTAGCAGACTTTATTCTGTATGTGGGCATTTTGACACCAAGACTCGGCTACTCCTGCACCCTTATGTCTGCTCCCTATCTGTGCTTATTGCCACAATGCAAATGTAACTTTGTAGAAAAGTACACATAGTCAATGGGAACTGGGATAATTGTTCCTATTGTTGTAGCATATTTCCTTTTATGTCTGCTGAGACGAAGGCTCCATTACAAAATCATTGGGACATTCTGATAATTCTGATCTCTATCACTTCAAATTAAACAATTGACTGCAGGACTATTGAACAAATATCACATTTGCCGAATGAAATTATTAACTATTTCATGGTAGAATTCTATTCATGTCTTTCCGGGTTTGGAGCGCTGGGATCTCGGGACTATAACATCCAGACTTTGAGTGTTTTATGTAAATAATTGGCTTCTTATCTTATTTGCATGGTATGCAAGGAAGTTTTTTTGAAGTCCAAATCCGAATGTAAGGAGGTTGTACGTTATTAGTAATAACATGGATGTTTTCTTCCAAAGATTACTCCATACAATGTGTGTGGTACTGTGCGTGGGAGTGTCAGCACGGAATGACTGTTCAAACTAAGCACAGGCACACTGGTGCAATCTTTAGCCATTTTTAACCACAAAACATGTCGAAAGCGCATTAAAAAAGGTCTGAAACTTGATGAAGCATTATACAACAATAATAAAAACAATAATACACAAAATTTAGAAGCATTTTTTTTGACAAGTTGTAGGCAAAAATCACATGTGAGGAATAAAGGGGTGTACACAGATAAAAATATAGCTATTATTTTGGGCTCATTACACATACCAGAAAATGCAAAACAGGTCACACAAGCTCCTGCAGTTTCAATTGAAGTCTATGACTGGAAAATGCCTTTAAGGGAACCGGTCACCAGATTTGTCCCCTATAAGCTGTGGCCACCACCAGTGAGCTCTTATATACAGCTTTCCAGAATACTGTATATAAGAGCCCAGGTCACTCTGTATAATGGAAAAACGGTTTTATTATACTCACCCTGCGGAGCAGTCAGGTCTGCTGGGCGTCACTGGTTTCGGTTCGGCACCTCCTATCTTTTTGCAATCTCGGTCCTCATTCTTGCTTTGTGTGGATGACGCGTCTTGCATCATCCACACAGAGTCCTGCATTGTACTACTGCGCATGCACACCTCATGCTGTCCGGCTAAGGGCAGATCAAAGTGTTGTGCATGATTCTTCTTTGAACTTAGTCACGCCCCACCACCACTTTCCCTTTGCGGAGCTCTGTCGATTATGGTCATATGGTCATGACATCACCACAGGTGCTGCACCACCACTTCTCTGCTGAGCTTTGCTTTTTGCAGTCACATGGTCATGACATCACCACAGGTCCTGCACCATCACTTCTCTGCTGAGCTTTGCTTTTTGCAGTCACATGGTCATGACATCACCACAGGACCTGCACCACCACTTCTCTGCTGAGCTTTGCTTTTTGCAGTCACATGGTCATGACATCACTACAGGTCCTGCACCACCACTTCTCTGCTGAGCTTCGCTTTTTGCAGTCACATGGTCATGACATCACCACAGGTCCTGCACCACCACTTCTCTGCTGAGCTTCACTCTTTGCAGTCACATGGTCATGACATCACCACAGGTCCTGCACCACCACTTGCCTGCTGAGCTCCGCCCTTTGCAGTCACATGGTCATGACATCACCACAGGTCCTGCACCACCACTTGCCTGCTGAGCTCCGCCCTTTGCAGTCACATGGTTATGACATCACAGATCTTGCACCACCACATCCTCTCTGCTGATCTCCGGAGATCAGTATGGGAGATGTGGTGGTGCAGGACCTGTGGTGATGTCACAACTATGTGACCATAATGGGCAGAGCTCTGCAAAGGGAAAGTGGGGGTTGGGCGTGACTAAGTTCAAAATAGAAATGTGCCTGAACTTGAGTGGCAGTGACTGAACAGCAAAAACGCCGCCCCTATGACTGAAACCTAAGGTATTTACTGCATTTACCTAAGCATATAGGTTTTTTTTAAGATAAATACATGGAATTTTTTGTTTTTAAAACCATGTTAGTGATGCAGACTGCATCATATAAAACATATTGGGGCAGTTTAATATAAAATAATGACATGATAGGTTCCTTTAAGTTTGCATTGACTAAATAGAGGATAGAATTATTAAATTCGCCTGGTTTTCTCAGCTTTCATAAACTTTTTGAACATTTCTATAGTGTTGTTTTTTTTTTTAACATAGTGTTTAGTTTTGTTAATTTTAAATGCCCCATACACATTAGCCTAATGTTGGCCGACACTATGTATGGTGGCCCTGCACAATTTATTGTGGGGGAAAATGTTGACCTGGCATGTCCCGACTTCAGACCGCCTATTCTTTTGTTTTCCAGAGATAAGCCGCTGCCAGGGTCGGTCTGTCAGCAACTCTCCTTTGGAGATCACAGGGGTGCTCGGCCGAACAAGTGCTCCTGTGTGTGGACCAAATGATCAGTTGAAGCATTGAGTTCCCCATTGACTTCATTTACCGTGAAGGAAATTATTATTTGACCCTATGCTGATTTTGAAAGTTTTCCCACAAAGACATGCAGAGTCTATAATTTTAAGGGCAGGTAAATTTTAACAGTGAGAGATAGAATATCAAAAATAAAATCCAGAAAATCACATTGTATAAATTAAATACATTTATTTGCATTTTGCAGAGAGAAATAAGTATTTGATCCCTCTGGCAAACAAGACTTAATACTTGGTGGCAAAAGCCTTGTTGGCAGCACAGCAGCCAGACGTTTTCTGTAGTTGATGATGAGGTTTGCACACATGTCAGGAGGAATTTTTGCTCCACTCCTCTTTGCAGATCTCCTGTAAATAATTGAGATTTTGAGGTTGTCGCTTGGCAACTCGGAGCTTCAGCTCCCTCCATAAGTTTTCTATGGGATTAAGGTCTAGAGACTGGCTAGGCCACTCCAAAACCTTAATATTCTTCTTTTTGAGCCACTTCTTTGTTGCCTTGGCTGTATGTTTTGAGTCATTGTCGTGCTGGAAGACCCAGCCATGACCAATTTTTAATGTCCTGGCGGAGGGAAGGAGGTTGTCACTCAGGATTTTACGGTACTCCATCCATTGTCCCATTGGTGTGGTGAAGTAGTCCTGTGCCCTTAGCAGAGAAACACCCCCAAAACATAACGTTGCCATCTCCATGCTTGACGGTGGGGATGGTGTTCTTTGGGTCATAGGCAACATTTCTCTTCCTCCAAACACGGCAAATTGAGTTAAGGCCAAAGAGCTCAATATTTGTCTCATCTGACCACAGCACCTTCTCCAAATCACTCTCAGGACCCTCCATGTGTTCATTGGTAAACTTCAGATGGGCCGGCTGCACATGGGCCTTCTTCAGATGGGACGGCTGCACATGGGCCTTCTTCAGATGGGACGGCTGCACATGGGCCTTCTTCAGATGGGACGGCTGAACATGAGCCTTCTTCAGATGTGCCGGCTGCACATTGGCCTTCTTCAGATGGGCCGGCTGCACATGGGCCTTCTTCAGACGGGCCGGCTGCACATGGGCCTTCTTCAGACGGCTGCACATGGGCCTTCTTGAGCAGTGGGACTTTGTGGGCACTGCAGGATTTTAATCCATTACGGCGTAATGTGTTACCAATGGTTTTCTTGGTCAGACTGGTCCCAGCTGCCTTGAGATCATTAACAAGTTCCCCCCGTGAAGTTTTTGGGCTGATCTCTCATCTTCTTCATGATCCTGGGTACCCCATGAGGTGAGATTTTGCATGGAGCCTCTGATCGATGTCGATTGACACTCATTTTGTATTTCTTCCATTTTCTTACTATTGCACAGTTGTCTCCTTCTCACCCAGCATATAGGTTTGTAGCCCATTCCAGCCTTGTGCAGGTCTATGATCTTGTCCCTGAGATCCCTAGAAAGCTCTTTGGTCTTGCCCATGTTGTAGAGGTTAAAGTCTGATTGATTGAGTCTGTAGACAGGAGTCTTTTATACAGGTGACAATGTAATACAGCTGTCTTTAATGCAGGTAACGAGTTGATTAGGAGCGTCTAAGGCTATGTGCCCACGCTAGAATGTCCCTGCGGATTTTTTTGCCTGAAAATCCGCGACTTTCGCGGCAAATCCGCACCCGCGGATTTGCCGCGAATTTACCGCGGATTTACCGCGGATTTGCCGCGGATTTTGATGCGGATTTCATTTTTTTTTTTTCCCCATTCAAAACCAAAAATCCGCACCAAATCTGCACCAAACAATTGACATGCTGCAGATTTTTCCGGATCAAAATCCGTGGCAAATCCGCAGCGGAAAAATCCGCAGCATGGGCACAGCATTTCCAAAATGCCATTGAAATGGCTTGGAAGTGCTGCTGCTGCAGATTTTCGGCATATCCGCGGTAAATCCGCGGCAAAATCCGCGGCAAATCCGCGGTAAATCCTGTAGCGTGGGCACATAGCCTTAGTGTCTGTAGGAGCCAGGACTCTTAATGGTTGGTAGGGGATCAAATACTTATTTCCCTCTGCAAAATGCAAATAAATGTGTTTAATTTATACAATGTGATTTTCTGGATTTTATTTTGGATATTCTATCTCTCACTGTTAAAATTAACCTACCCTTAAAATTATAGACTGTTCATGTATTTGTCAGAGGGCAAACTTACAAAATCAGCAAAGAATCAAATACTTATTTCCTTCACCGTATATTCGGGTACTCCAGTTGCACCCGTCCATGCGTCCGATTTGCTTGTTTCGGTTACCGAGCCTCTGAGCATGGTAGTGCTCCCTCATCACTAGACTTTACACGTGAACTGCAGAGAGCTTAAACAATTCCAATCATATTGGAAGAATTTTAGGACTCGTGTATTATTAATACCGCACTGTCCATTTGCCATCCAGTGCAATCTACCATACAGAGCGTTTGCAGGTAGAATTATACTGATGCTTTGATTACACAGCTGCATGGCTTTTTAATGTATCCGTCGCAATTACAGGGAGATATCAAAACTTGGGAGAGAGAATAGTTATTTTAGATTAAAGCTTGTCATGTTTATTATTGTAAATGACTTCAATTTTCTCATCTTTCCTTCGCTTTTGCCAGCGCATCGATTTTATTTGGAAGCTGCATGCAATTTTAGTGAAAAAAAATGACATAAAAGAAAGGATTGTGGGTTTTAGAACAAGGAGGAAAAATGCAGTCGGGTATAATATACAATGTGTTTTCAGCTAGTTGCTGAATAAATAAACTTCACCTCTGGTGGGACTGCTACTATTTCGGAGTTTTGTGAAACTCAAAACATCTCCAATGCCATTTTGCCCCACATGGTCTCTATCCAAGGGGGAAGTAGGACTCCTGTTCTTGAATTCATAGAATCATAGAATGGTAGAGTTGGAAGGGACCTCAAGGGCCATCGGGTCCAACCCCCGGCGAGTGCAGGTTTTCCAAAATCATCCCAGCTATATGTTTATCCAGTTTCTGCTTGAAGATTTCCATTATTGAAAACCTCACCACCTCCCGTGTTCTCCTGTTCCACTCCCTGACTGCCCTCACTACCTCCCGTTGTCGCCTGTTCCACTCCCTGACTGCCCTCACTACCTCCCGTTGTCGCCTGTTCCACTCTCTGACTGCCCTTACTACCTCCCGTGGTTGCCTGTTCCACTCTGACTGCCCTCACTGTCAAAGTTTTTCCTAATGTCTAATCTGAATCGCCTTCCTTTTAGTTTCATCCCATTGCTTCTTGTATTTCCTTGGGTTAATGAGAATAGGGTAGTTCCCTCTGCACTGTGACTTCCTTTCAGATATTTGTAGACCGCTATTAAGTCTCCTCTCAGCCTTCTCTTTTTCAAACTAAACATCCCTAGTTCTTTTAGCCATTCTTCATATGACATGGTTTGCAGACCTTCTACCATCTTGGTTGCTCTTCTCTGGACTTGCTCCAATATATCGATGTCTTTCTTGAATTGGGGCGCCCAGAACTGTACATGAAATATGGGTTTGTCCTGTGAAAATGCTATAAATATCAGAGAAATAAAGAGTATCTCCAGTTGACCATCCCGATCTTCTATAGCAGCCACCCTCTGATAAGTCACTGACTACTGATATTGGCACATAAATGGTCAAAGATGAAACATGAAGCTTCCGAGCACCAAATGACTGTTCAAACTAGGCACAGGCACAGTTCAGTGCTCCATCCCACCTACTTTTTCCCCATCTATCTCTGCATGTTGCTGGTTTCTGTAAAGCCAGAGCTGTCAATCAAGTAAGAAATTAGAGGAAAAAGTAGGTAAAAAAGTACACTGAACTGTATGGATACGCCAAGGGTGTAGAGTGTACCTGTGTAATGTGGTGACTACCGCGGTTCCACCAGCCAGTCTCCCACGCTGGTACTTGCCAGGCCTCAAACTAAGTAACGTCTGCGATCCGACGAATGCAGTATGGCCATTGCGGTTCCATGAGGTATAAGGGAACACCCGGCAAGGGCCGAAACACACAGGGTACACCGAGAACATGATACAACTTGGTGCTAGGGCGAGAGGAGCTGGGTCACCTCCTAATACTCAAGTGAGGCTGATCCCTACACTCTCTAATGTCGCTAGACTAGTCCTCCCCCCCCCGTATGCTGATCACATGCCTAGGCCCTCCACTTCACCCTGACTAGTCCAGGCCAGCAGACATAAAACAGCACAAGCTAGGAAAGACAAACAGGGGAGAAAGACACAACACCTTAAATTCCAGCAGGAACTTCTCCGCTGCAACTGAAACGACACCTGAGCTTTTTCCAAAGACTGGTTCCTTCCAAGTAGACCGCATAGGAATAAGTATAGCTGCAGCCTTTCAACAAACTTTATTCGCATACGAACAGCACCTGAACTCAGACCTTAAACTATTTTGAAAAGTCTATGTTTGAGCTTGATTGTCGGACACCAGGTGTCAGGTACAAACCCGAAAGTTTACAGTTTGGGTTCTCTCATCCCTAGATGGGGTTTCTTCTGGAGATTTGGCATTGAGTCTTGCAAGTTTCAAGTTATGCTACTGGTTGTCAACAGGATATTACGTACATGCACCTTAATCCAAAACCAAAATAACAAATTGTTCTAATATCTTTAGCTAGTTTGGGTCTGTATAAATTCTAAATTCTCAGATTTTTACAACCAAAGTTTTGGTGGTTTTTTTTTTAGAGTGAAAAGTCATTCTGATTTAATTCTGTACAGAGAGGGAAAAAGTTTAATGGGCCACCCTACAGTCTCGTAGTAGCACATGTAATTCATAGCTGTTATATAATCAGACTTTACTACTACTAGTTCTTGTTTATTGCTTTAAGGCCAGAGTGACTTCATTGTGTGTCTCTTCTTACTGCTCTTTTATGTTACAGAATTAGATGTCGTCGATATACCACCACTATTATATCTTACTACTACTAGTCCAGAATCACTTTATTGCTAAGAACAGTGGCTTCCTGACTGGAATATGACATCAGGGTTGGACTGTACTACCCTGAGACCACCAGAAAAGATCACCTGGAAGCCCATCATTTACATCTCTTTACATCATAGACTTTGTTGGGTTCTGTTGCGGCCGGTGACTGTGTTCTCTATTGTGCTCTTGTCTGTATATATTTTTTGGCTATTCTAAACAGTACACTGACAGACCACCAGAATCGCTAAGCCTTGACCTTGGCTGAATGATGTGGGCAGATGAAAGTCAGATGTTCCTCCCATCATCTGTGTTCTGTTATTCAAAATCCCTAATCCCATAACGTCTTCAAAGCAATTGAGGCAGAAGTTTTAAAACCCTGCAATAACACAAAATGTCTTAAATCCTATAAAATTATTATGTGCGGAGCATATTTGTCTAGAGTAGACACTTTGGATCATTTTAGAAATTACTGAAACTATAAATCCACTTATCACTGTAATATTTTGTTATATTTGAGGGAGGGCGCTATCCGATTATATTATGAAGGACAGAAGGCTGTATATTAGGGGTCTTCAGCTTTTGGTCATGCTGGACAGTAATGAGCCGAAGAGCACTATTGTATAGGTTATTTACTTAGCACGTGGTTATTTATTTTTTAATATTGTGACATGATATTGGCTATGTAGTGACGTGGTGGCATAGGAATTGGAAACCTAGTTGACAGTTGCTTTCAACTTAAAGGGGTTGTCCACTACTTTTAAATTGATGGCCTATCCTTAGAATAGGTCATCAATGTCTGATCAGCCTGGGTCCGACACCCGTACCCCTGACGATCAGCTGTCCTCTTTCCCGGCGGCAGCAGCCGAAAATGCTCCGTTCCGGCGCTGCCCCGTCTTCTCATAGTGGTCGCAGCCAGGTACTGCACATCTGCCTTACATTCAAATCAATAGAAGGCTGATGTGCAGTACCCAGCCGATGAAACATTGATGACTTATCATAAGGACAGGCCATCAATGTAAAAGTAGTGGACAACCCCTTTTAATAATTTTTTCCCCCAATGTGAATAGTAATACTGTATATGCATTATACGTAATATATATGATCTACATTTCACTGGGGTCCTGTTATTTTTGGGTTTGTTGTCAAAAGATCTGGAACTTTACTTCATTAAAGGGGATTTGTCAGCAGTGATTTCACACCTCTATCTATCTATCCATCCATCTATCCATCTATGTATCTATCCCTCTATCTATCTATCTATCTATCTATCTATCCCTCTATCTATCTATCTATCTATCTATCTATCTATCCCTCTATCTATAGCTGTTTAAAAGACAAGTCAAGCAATACCTTTACATAGCCAGTCCATTCCTCCTCTGCTGAGAAATCCATAATGGAGCACTGTGAGGCAGCGCTGGGTTGGGAATAGAGCTGGAGTGACAGAGGCTTCTAATCTACAAATAGTTCTTCAACCTCACTTGCATATCAATTCAAACGCTGATTTCCAAGTTGGACTGGCCATGTAGTGGTATTGCTGGATTTGTCTTTGAAAGAGCTACTTGCACATATAAATAATTTGGGTGGTGCAATCCTGCTGACAGATTCTCTTTACAGGCCAAAAGAATACAGATAAAAGAAGCTATTAATTTTCTGTCTTCTGTTTCCTTGTTTTTTTTTCATGGAAATCTTACCGACTCCATTAGGAGTCAATAAGATCTTTTTGATAATGGGTTCATCATACATATCTTGATTACGAAGTGTTAATGGAGCCTTGAAGGGATTGTCCAAGACTTGATGACTTACCCTTAGGGTGGTGTCACACACAGCGACGACGACAACGACGTCGCTGCTACGTCACCATTTTCTGTGTCGTTGCAGCGACGTCCCGTCGCTGTCGCTGTGTGTGACATCCAGCAATGACCTGGCCCCTGCTGTGAGGTCGCCGGTCGTTGCTGAATGTCCAGCTTCATTTTTTTGTCATCACTCTCCCGCTGTGACGCACAGATCGCTGTGTGTGACAGCGAGAGAGTGACGAAATGAAGTGAGCAGGAGCCGGCATCTGGCAGCTGCGGTAAGCTGTAACTAGGGTAAACATTGGGTAACCAAGGGGAGACCTTTCCCTGGTTACCCGATATTTACCTTCGTTACCAGCGTCCACCGCTCTCGCTGCCAGTGCCGGCTCCCTGCTCTCTGCACATGTAGCTGCAGGACACATCAGGTAATTAACCCGATGTGTACTATAGCTAGGAGTGCAGGGAGCCAGCGCTAAGCAGTGTGCGTGGCTCCCTGCTCTCTGCACATGTACCACAAAGACGCGTGTCGTTATGATCGCTGCTTCGGCTGCTGTGTTTGACAGCTAAGCAGCGATCATAACAGCGACTTACAAGGTCGCTGTTGCGTCACAGAAAATGGTGACGTAACAGCGACGTCGTTGTCGCTGTCGCTATGTGTGAACCCAGCTTTAGGATAGGACAACACTATCAGAGCAGTGAGGGTGTGACACCCGGCACCTCCACTAATCATATGCTCCTGAAGCGATGGCCTTGTGTGCTCAATTGTAGAGCTGTACAGCTCCATAGTGGATGAGGCTGGGTTCTACACATCCGCCCCCTGTTTGAATCAATAGACATTGGAGGTACATTACCTGTCACTGTACTGTTGATGGAGCTGTGCTGTGCATTAACGCAACTGATCACTTCTGGAGGTTGAAGGTGCCAGGTATTCCACCCCACTGATCAGTTATTTATGACTTATCCTAATGATAGGTCATCAATGTAAAATTCCTGGACAACCTATTTAAAGGGAATCTTCCATCTCCTATGCTTGGAGAACCCATTTACATTGCGTAATAACGAAGTGTACCTTCCCACCTACTTATGTTTCATCTATTTGCTCCCTCTTCTGGCTCCTGCCAATCAAAGTAAAGGGGGGGGGGGGAGCGAAGGAGAGCAAAATTGTAGATAGGACGATGTAGTGAACTGTTCATAAACACCATGGGAGCACCAAGCGCCAGGGCTTGAACACTTGTCTTTATACTGACTTATTTTAAATATATTTTTCATCTTTGACATTTCTTTTCACGGATTTCCATTGAAGTACTGCTTCTATAATAAAAGTTTATATTTAGTAAAAGTTCTTATATAGCTATACATACACACAGTGCAAAAGTTTTAGGCAGGTGTGGAAAATAATGCTACACGATTAGAATGCTTTCAAAAATAGATGTGCTAATTGTGTATTTTTATAATTTAGCAAAGTGAATGATCAAAAGAGAAATCTAAATTAAATCAAGTAGTCCTGGAAGTAATGCCTTGGCCCCAGAGAGCCCTGATCGCAACATCATTGAGTTTCTCTTGGATTATATGAGGAGATAGAAGGATTTGCACAGCGATATCCTTGGTTGAGTGAAGGTTTAGGTCATGCACGCACGGTTGTCTTCAGCGTCCTAGATTCAAATGGAAGGGTAAGATGCATGACCCTTCATATTACTTCTCCAGCTCTGCTTTTGCTGCTAAGGAAAACCAGAGAGGACAATTCCCATGCTCTAGTGATTGGTGTGGGTATGACTGCTGGTAAAGTTCCTAACCTAACTGTTCGCGTCTGTCCAGTGAAAAGATAATAAGTAAAGATGAGCAGTCCGCTATAGCACTGCACGACCATCTCTACCCTCACCTACTGTATCTTCACCTATCCCCTGTAGACTGTGAGCCCTCGTGGGCAGGGTCCTCACTTACTGTAGCCTCCCCAATCCCTTCTAGACTGTGAGCCCTTGTGCATGGGGTTCTCACCTACTGTATTCTCACCCATCCCCTGTAGCCTGTGAGCCCTCGTGGGCAGGGTCCTCACTTACTGAAGCCTCACCTATCCCTTGTAGACTGTGAACCCTTGTGGCCAGGGTTCTCACCTACTGTAGCCTCACCCATCCCTTGTAGACTGTGATCCCTCGCGGGCAGGGTTCTCACCTACTGTATCATTACCCATCCCTTGTAGACTGTGAGTCCTCATGGGCAGGGTCCTCACCTACTGTATCCTCACCCATCCACTGTAGACTGGTAACCTTTGTGGGCAGGGTCCTCTCTCCTCCTGTACCAGTCTGTGCCTTGTTTTGTTTATGATTATTGTACTTGTCCATACTATGTATACCCCTTTTCACATGTAAAGCGCCATGGAGTAAATGGTGCTATAATAAATAATAATAAAAAGATTTGCAGAACCATGGTCCAGCAGCCTTTTTTATAGTCAATGATCACTAGACCATTTGAAGAGAGCAATCACTAGAGAAGGACATCAAGGTCGGAAAAATGGAAGAAATAAGGCAAATAGGAAGACCGGCAACCCGATGGCTTGAAAATAATGACAGAGAAAACCTGGATGGACCGATCTAGGCTGCACAAGATCAATCTTCCTAGAGGGCTTTCATACATCAAGTTGTGATGGCTCCAGATCAAGCTGAGGGTCGTTAAAAGAAAGAAAGCTCACCAGACCAAAGCAAAACTACCGTTAGTATTTCATCTCTTGTGATTAGTCTGTTGCAACATCATCATTGCTCCACGATATATGCCTTACTTTGCGCCGAGCATACTAGTCCAAAGAGGCACCAGGGATGGTGCAGGTAGTAAACGATTCTCAGTGTCTTGGCCTGGTGGCCAAAGACTATGGACATGGCCAGTTGAGGTGAGATCTGTGAATCTTTTTGCTCAAGTCGTGACAACTTATTTAAGCTGTATTACCCCTTTAAGGTAATAATTAGAGATGGGTCAGTAGTGAAATATTCGAATACAGATTATGGTATCTGAATGCTTAGTATTGTTCTAGTAGTTGTCACAAATAACGAACCTAATGCAAGTCAATGGGGAACCCAAGCATTTTCCGAGGAAAATTAAAAAAAAAATGCTCGGGTTTCCAATTGACTTGCATTACATTTGTTATTCATGACGAATGCTGCAAGTACTCAGTTTTCGGATAGCATAATCTGAACCCAAATATTTCACTATTCGCCCATCTCTAGTAATAATGTTATGATCATCTATGATTAATAATCAAGGATTGTAATCTAAAGGCCACTTTACACGCTGCGATATCGGTACCGATATCACTAGCATGCGTACCCGCCCCCATCGGTTGTGCAACACTGGCAAATCGCTGCCCGTGGCGCACAACATCGCTCACTCCCGTCACACTACTTACCTGCCTATGACGTTGCTGTGACCGGCAAACCGCCTCCTTTCTAAGGGGGCGGTTTGTTCGGCGTCACAGCGACGTCACTAAGCGGGCGCCCAATAGAAGTGGAGGGGTGGAGATGAGCGGGATGTAACATCCTGCCCACCTCCTTCCTTCCTCATTGCGGGCAGCCGCAGGTAAGGTAGGGTCCTCGTTCCTGCGGTGTCACACATAGCGACATGTGCTGCCGCAGGAGCGACGAACAACATCGTACACGCAGCAGCAACGATAATTGGGAAGAGGGGTCATGTCACCGATTATCGATTTTGAACGTTTTTGCGACGATTCAAAATCGCTCATAGGTGTCACACGCAACAACATCGCTAACGCGGCCGGATGTGCGTCACAAATTCCGTGACCCCAACGAGATCGCTTGAGCTATGTCGCAGCGTGTAAAGCGGCCTTAAGTAAAAGACAAGGTTGTTGTAATAAAAAAATGGACAAAAATGGTTACTCAGATCATGGTCTTTCCCGCCCGACCCCCGGCTAATAGATCAGCTGAAAAAATATACTCTATATATCATAGAAATGCCTTACAAGGACTCTGGCATTGGTGGCTATTGCTTTAAATCCAAAAACCTGCCATCAATATGACAATCCTGTCCCATATATTATATCCACAACCTGAAATCCTCCCCATTACTTTCTTAAAAGTCAAAGAAAATTAAAAGGCAATCACTTGATCCCAAGTTATAAGACACAATATATCAGAGCCTCAAATATCTGCAGACGGCACACTGCGTAGGGTCTGACAAACTGAACCCTGTGAAAACGTATAGAAGCTTTAAGAAGTCTTTATTGTCAGGAGGAATTAAATGTAAAATTGATCTCGACTCCACAAGAAAAATGTTCTACATGAAGCGAGAACAAACGCAGAGCAAGCTATAAACATTAGTGCGAGCTAACCTTCCTTTATACAGCGCTGACCCATTGTGCGAGCCGCCTCTCTCCCTTTGAAATGGGGATTAGTGGTAAATTCCTAGTAAATTCACCATATCAGCGGCAAGTGCAGTTTGATGAGTTTGGCTCTGGAAACAGGATTTAATTTCATGAATAATCTCTGTATTTTAAGTCTACCAAAGAAGAAAAAATAAAGAGAAAAAAAAAGACACAATATTAACACAATCATCTGGATGAACCTCTTCAGATGAAAAAGTACTAAACATGCTATATAAAAGCTCTAATAATTCACCGGAAGATCTTACAGGGAATCTGTTATCAAGAAATAATCTATTGCTTCAATCAAGCTTTAGTGTTTTAAATGATTTTTTTTTTCTTATTATATATATATATATATATATATATATATATATATATATATATATATATATTATATATATATATATATAGTACAGACCAAAAGTATGGACACACCTTCTCATCTCTAGAACAACTATTAAGAGGAGACTTTGTGCAGCAGACCTTCATGGTAAAGTAGCTGCTAGGAAACCACTGCTAAGGACAGGCAACAAGCAGAAGAGACTTGTTTGGGCTAAAGAACACAAGGAATGGACATTAGACCAGTGGAAATCTATGCTTTGGTCTGATGAGCCCAAATTTGAGATCTTTGGATCCAACCACCGTGTCTTTGTAGAAAAGGTGAACGGATGGACTCTACATGGCTGGTTCCCACCGTGAAGCATGGAGGAGGAGGTGTGATGGTGTGGGGGTGCTTTGCTGGTGACACTGTTGGGGATTTATTCAAAATTGAAGGCATACTGAACCAGCATGGCTACCACAGCATCTTGTAGCGGCGTGCTATTCCATCCGGTTTGCGTTTAGTTGGACCATCATTTATTTTTCAACAGGACAATGACCCCAAACACACCTCCAGGCTGTGTAAGGGCTATTTGACTAAGAAGGAGAGTGATGGGGTGCTACGCCAGATGACCTGGTCTCCCCAGTCACCAAACCTGAACCCAATCGAGATGGTTTGGGGTGAGCTGGACCGCAGAGTGAAGGAAAAAGGGCCAACAAGTGCTAAGCATTTCTGGGAACTCCTTCAAGACTGTTGGAAAACCATTTCCGGTGACTACCTCTTGAAGCTCATCAAGAGAATGCCAAGAGTGCGCAAAGCAGTAATAAAAGCAAAAGGTGGCTACTTTGAAGAACCTAGAATATAAGACATATTTTCAGTTGTTTCACTCTTTAAGTATTTCATCCCACATGTGTTAATTCCTAGTTTTGATGCCTTCAATGTGAATCTACAATTTTTAGAATCCCTAATATAAAGAAAACTTTGAATGAGAAGGTGTGTCCAAACTTTTGGTCTGCACTGTGTATATATGTGTGTGTGTGTGTATATATATATATATATACACATACACACACGTGCATATATCTAATATATAAAGCTGAATGTGTGTGTGTGTGTGTGTGTGTATGTGTGTATGTCCGGGATTGGCATGCGCACCGTCGCAGCTACAGCCACAAAATTTTGCACACTCATACTTCTGGACCCCGAGAGCGTCATAGGCTATGTTTCGAGGGGAAATTTTAACCCCGCTCTTTACAGTTATTCGCCAAAAAACCTGTCTCCATTAAAGCGAATGGAGCTGGGAGCCACAGTGCAGCCAGAGCTTCAGAAGAATGTGCCGCCACGCCCTTATATGGAATGTTGGCGTGTCACAATGCAGCCAAGGAAAGAGACAGACACAGACAGGGAAAGAAACAGACACAGACAGGGAAAGAGACAGACAGGGAAAGAGACAGACAGGGAAAGAAACAGACAGGGAAAGAGACAGACAGGGAAAGAGACAGACAGGGAAAGAGACAGACAGGGAAAGAGACAGACAGGGAAAGAGACAGACAGGGAAAGAGACAGACAGGGAAAGAGACAGACAGGGAAAGAGACAGACAGGGAAAGAGACAGACAGGGAAAGAGACAGACAGGGAAAGAGATTGAGACAGACGGAGACAGAGACAGTCAGAGACAGACAGGGAAAGAGACAGACAGACAAAGAGATATATACAGAGGGGGAGACAGACAGAGAATGGGAGAGAAACAGAGAGACAGTTTCTTGCACCATAACTGATAGACCTTGTGATGAGCCGACTTGTTGACTCTGATATTTTGCCTGTACCTTTTGGCTTGTAAATGGATGGACGGACTTAATTTTATATTCTTCCAACATGCCTCACATGATGCAGTTTGGCAATTTAATTTTTAATACTACAACACCAGGTGGCAAGTTGTTCATGCTACTGTGAGCAGCCTACTTGGCCTCAATGTGCTCCCAAGGCCTGCAGCATCCCCAGACTTGTCTCCCATTGTGCATATCTTGGGCGTTATTGGTAATTGTAAAGGCAGCTGCCAGCAGCGGATCTTGATGATTTGCCCAAGTGCATTCAGCTTGGCAGAACATTCTTCAGACAACCATTAATAACCTCATTGATAGCAGCCAAGATGTGTAAGTACGCGGATTTCTGCGTGTGGTGTTCATACTCAATAGGGAATAAATCAAGATGATTTGAAAAGTTTCCATTTTTTCATCATTTGCAGATCAGTAACATGTCCATCCATCCTGTGATTTACATGACTCCTCTTCTTTTTCATCTTGATGTGATTTCAGTATTGAGGAGTATGGATAGATAGAGCGAAGCGATATTAAATAGATATTACAATTATTTTTAGAACATATGTTTCAAACTACAGATATATATATACTGTACACCATAAAAGAAAAAATGTAATATTTTGTATTTATATATCCCATGTGGGTTCACTTACGTCTTATGGCCTTTTGATGGAGAACAGTCTCAGGTTATTAGAAAGAGAAAAGTAATCTCGGTGATCTCCGAATGTTTGTATAGTCCTAAGAAGGTGGGGGTCACCATAGTATTGTAGAGTGGGTCTTCCTAAGTATACAATCAGTATTTGCGGGGCCTCCTGCACTTTGTCTGACCTTTTTTGGGAAAAAAAAAATCCCCTCTTTACCTCTGTCTTTTATGACATTCCTAAAAACCAGATGTACATTTTATCTTATGTTTTCGTGGCTGAGAATTAGAAACATACAGTATATACGGTACATTGTTTCATCAGACGGTGTGTTGTTATTACCAAGGATTTTTTTTGTGAGGTTCATTATTTGGGGATGTATGCCTTACTTGTTTTTGATGAAGATGATAGTAATAGTCTTTTACTCAAACTATATGTATGAGGAAAAAAAAATCCCCTTGATCAAAGAGCACTGTTACCACGCTCTGACTAGGGGATGTCCGGCGTGAGGCCAAAAACACAACTAAACAGGGGAATACTACAACAAACAAGGGGTACACCGAGGATACTTTAACAGTGGAGGGCCCTGCCTCTGTATCCTTCACTCCTACCCAGTCCCTATACAGGTTCCTCACCTGTCACCGAGCAGGAACCTGAACCCCTGAGATGACCCTAGAATAGTCCTGGCTAGTGAGAGGACAGGTGAGGGACGCTAGCCTCACCGCTGCACTGAAATTACACACTTCGAAAGGAAGACAGACAGGGGGAAAACACCACAACAAACTGCAGCAGTCAACACCAAGACTGTAGCCACACCAGCAACTTCAGCAGAGGGTATCAAACAGCTCCTTACAGCTCCAAGACCAGGATCCAAATGAATCAAGAATAACCAGCACCCTCTGCTGGTAGCAAAGGGTATATAAAGGGACTGGATGTGGTCCAGACCGGAAACACCTGAGCAGGTACTAGGCCTGCTTGCTGGCAAGGAATACTGGCATTAACTCTACAACTGCCAAAGGAAAATAAAACCAGTTAAAAAAGCAGAGTCTCAAAGGGGAAATATGAGACTCAAACCCAAACGATTGTCACTAAATACTTAAAGTAGAGAGAGAACAGTGACAACTGCTAACCAGGATAAAGTCCTACTACAGGGGTTAGCCAACTTTTGAAAAAAATACAAACTGCAGCAAATATTATAAAGTAATAGAAGAAATCCTGCTCACCTCCTCCATACCTGATGATTCTTCTCTTCATTCCCTGGCGGATCTCCCAGACTTTGTTTTGACACGGTCAATATATGACCGATGAGGACAATTGGTGGCCAAAGTAGTCAAGCGCCATTCTGCTGAGATCGTGTCTGTACGCTGAGTGGTGAAACCGAACACAGGACTACTAATTAGCTGCAGCAGTCATTTGCCTGGGAAATATATAATATGCACATACATCATTGTGTGTGTGTGTGTGTGTGTGTGTGTGTGTGTGTGTGTGTGTGTAATATATATACAGTTAGGTCCAGAAATATTTGGACAGTGACACAAGTTTTGTTATTTTAGCTGTTTACAAAAACATGTTCAGAAATACAATTATATATATAATATGGGCTGAAAGTGCACACTCCCAGCTGCAATATGAGAGTTTTCACATCCAAATCGGAGAAAGGGTTTAGGAATCATAGCTCTGTAATGCATAGCCTCCTCTTTTTCAAGTGACCAAAAGTAATTGGACAAGGGACTCTAAGGGCTGCAATTAACTCTGAAGGCGTCTCCCTCGTTAACCTGTAATCAATGAAGTAGTTAAAAGGTCTGGGGTTGATTACAGGTGTGTGGTTTTGCATTTGGAAGCTGTTGCTGTGACCAGACAACATGCAGTCAACCTGTACCAGAATGATGGGAAGAAAAAAGTTTGGAGAAGAAAGGGAACGGCACATGATCCAAGGCACACCACATCCTCTGTAAAACATGGTGGAGGCAACGTGATGGCATGGGCATGCATGGCTTTCAATGGCACTGGGTCACTTGTGTTTATTGATGATATAACAGCAGACAAGAGTAGCCGGATGAATTCTGAAGTGTACCGGGATATACTTTCAGCCCAGATTCAGCCAAATGCCGCAAAGTTGATCGGACGGCGCTTCATAGTACAGATAGACAATGACCCCAAGCATACAGCCAAAGCTACCCAGGAGTTCATGAGTGCAAAAAAGTGGAACATTCTGCAATGGCCAAGTCAATCACCAGATCTTAACCCAATTGAGCATGCATTTCACTTGCTCAAATCCAGACTTAAGACGGAAAGACCCACAAACAAGCAAGACCTGAAGGCTGCGGCTGTAAAGGCCTGGCAAAGCATTAAGAAGGAGGAAACCCAGCGTTTGGTGATGTCCATGGGTTCCAGACTTAAGGCAGTGATTGCCTCCAAAGGATTCGCAACAAAATATTGAAAATAAAAATATTTTGTTTGGGTTTGGTTTATTTGTCCAATTACTTTTGACCTCCTAAAATGTGGAGTGTTTGTAAAGAAATGTGTACAATTCCTACAATTTCTATCAGATATTTTTGTTCAAACCTTCAAATTAAACGTTACAATCTGCACTTGAATTCTGTTGTAGAGGTTTCATTTCAAATCCAATGTGGTGGCATGCAGAGCCCAACTCGCGAAAATTGTGTCACTGTCCAAATATTTCTGGACCTAACTGTATATATATATATATATATATATATATATATATACAGACCAAAAGTTTGGACACACCTTCTGATTCAAAGAGTTTTCTATATTTTCATGACTCTGAAAATTGTAGATTCACATTGAAGGCATCAAAACTGTGAATTAACACATGCGGAATGATATATTTAACCAAAAAGCGTGAAAAAACTGAAAATATGTCTTATATTCTAGATTCTTCAAAGTAGCCACTTTTTGCTTTGATTACTGCTTTGCACACTCTTGGCATTCTCTTGATGAGCTTCAAGAGGTAGTCACCGGAAATGGTCTTCCAACAGCCTTGAAGGAGTTCCAGAGATGCTTAGCACTTGTTAGCCCTTTTGCCTTCACTCTGCGGTCCAGCTCACCCCAAACCATCTTGATTGTGTTCAGGTCTGGCGTAGCACCCCATCACTCTCCTTCAAAAGGGTGCTTTACACTCTGTGACATTGCTAATGATATATCGTCGGGGTCACGTCGTTAGTGACGCACATTCGGCGCCGTTAGCGACATTGCAACGTGTGACACCAATGAGCGATGATCAACGAGCGCAAAACCATGAAAAATCGTTGCTCGTTGACACGTCGTTTATTACATTAATATCGTTGCTGCTGCAGATAAGATGTTGTTTGTCGTTCCTGCGGCAGCATACATCGCTATGTGTGATACCGCAGGAACGACGAACATCTCCTTACCTGCGTCCACCGACACTGAGGAAGGAAGAAGGTGGGCGGCATGTTCCCGCCGCTCATCTACGCCCCTCCTCTGCTATTGGACGGCTGCCGTGTGACGTCGCTGTGACGCCGCACGAACCGCCCCCTTAGAAAGGAGGCGGTTCGCTGGCCAGAGTGACGTCACAGGGAAGGCAAGTCCGTATGACGGGTGTTAGCGATGTTGTGCGCCACGGGCAGCGATTTGCCTGTGTTGCACAACCGACGTGGGCGGGTATGCTCGCTAGCGATATCTGTACCGATATGGCAGCGTGTAAAGTGCCCTTTACTGAAATAGCCCTTACACAGCCTAGAGGTGTGTTTGGGGTCATTGTCCTGTTGAAAAATAAATGATGGTCCAACTAAACGCAAACCGGATGGAATAGCACGCCACTGCAAGATGCTGTGGTAGCCATGCTTGTTCAGTATGCCTTCAATTTTGAATAAATCCCCAACAGTGTCACCAGCAAAGCACCCCCACACCATCACACCTCCTCCTCCATGCTTCACGGTGGAAACTAAGCATGTAGAGTTCATCCGTTCACCTTTTCAGCGTCGCACAAAAACAAGGTGGATGGATCCAAAGATCTCAAATTTGGACTTATCAGACCAAAGCACATATTTCCACTGGTCTAATGTCCATTCCTTGTGTTCTTTAGCCCAAACAAGTCTCTTCTGCTTGTTGCCTGTCCTTAGCAGTGGTTTCCTAGCAGCTATTTTACCATGAAGGCTGCTGCACAAAGTCTCCTTTTAACAGTTGTTGTAGAGATGTGTCTGCTGCTAGAACTCTGTGTGCCTTTGACCTGGTCTCTAATCTGAGCTGCTGTTAACCTGCGATTTCTGAGGCTGGTGACTCGGATAAACTTATCCTCCGCAGCAGAGGTGACTCTTGGTCTTCCTTTCCTGGGGCGGTCCTCATGTGAGCCAGTTTCTTTGCAGCATTTGATGGTTTTTGCCACTGCACTTGGGGACACTTTCAAAGTTTTCCCAATTTTTCGGACTGACTGACCTTTATTTCTTAAAGTAATTATGGCCGCTCGTTTTTCTTTACTTAGCTGCTTTTTTCTTGCCATAGTACAAATTCTAACAGTCTATTCAGTAGGACTATCAGCTGTGTATCCACCAGACTTCTGCACAACACAACTGATGGTCCCAACCCCATTTATAAGGCAAGAAATCCCACTTATTAAACCTGACAGGGCACACCTGTGAAGTGAAAACCATTTCCGGTGACTACCTCTTGAAGCTCATCAAGAGAATGCCAAGAGTGTGCAAAGCAGTAATCAAAGCAAAAGGTGGCTACTTTGAAGAACCTAGAATATAAGACATATTTTCAGTTGTTTCACACTTTTTTGTTAAGTATTTCATTCCACATGTGTTAATTCATAGTTTTGATGCCTTCAATGTGAATCTACAAATATCAGAGTCATGAAAATAAGGAAAACTCTTTGAATGGGAGCGTGTGTCCAAACCTTCGGTCTGTACTGATATATATATATATATATATTAGGGATATTTAGTTTTCGGGTGAAATTTATGGAAATGTAAAATGAAAGTAGGTAATTTAAGTAGACGCAGCAATGGTGATTTCTTCATCTCACACAAGTTATTTAAACAAAAGCCAACAACAGTGGTGGGTATACCCCCCACAAATAATATCTCAATACCTTGTCATGTTGCCTTGACCATCAATTACAGCTGACAATGACACATCATTTTGTTCTCAAGTGGAGTTATTGTCTGCTGAGGCATGGCGTCCCACTGAGGTTCTGGGGTACAGAGTTATGGCCTTTACACGGGGACTGAGCTTATTTCATAGGTTTTCTATTGGATTCAGGTCTGGGGAAAGTGCAGGCCACTCCATTTGAGGTCCCCCATCTCCAGCAGCCATTCCCTAATGATGCGACCTCGATGAGCTGGAGCATTGTCATCCATGAACACCACTGTAGAACTCACTTCTCTCAGGCCTGTCTCACGAGCCAACCCTCTGGTTCTCTGACACTCCTCCAATAGTGGCTCTCCATTCCCTCGGCAATCGTGAAGTAACTGTTACACTGTGCATACTAAAACCTTCACTTTAATCCCTATGTAGCATTATACTGTGAATCACACACAACAGATTATACTATACATTACTATAAAATACACATTATAATAAAATGATAAAAAAAAATATTTTTTTCATTTATACAGTACATAAATTTTTTTTTTGCAAGCTTGGTATCGCCGTGATCACACTGACTTGGAGAATTGAAGAATCGTATTATCATATCATTTTTATATGATGAATGCTGTGGCGGAATTACATTTTTTTCCGCTTTTCACTTTCAATTTTTTTTACCATTACTCAGTTCATTGTAAAGTAAAATTTGTGTCAATTAAAAGTACGGTTAAACCCCATAAAAGAAAAACGCCTCCATATGGCTCCGTCTTCAAAAAAATAAAAAATGTTATGCATCTTGGAGGAAAAGGTAGAATAAGGTTTATGGCACACTTGGAATTATGGTGCTCAAGGAGGGTAAAACCTGCCATTAGATACAAGAAAATTTGGCACTGCAAAAATGAATATAAGGACTTTATTATACAGGCAATCCAAAATATGTCACGTTTCAACCCCTATATTTGGGTCTTCTTCAGACACAATAGATTCTGGTGTAGATATATGCCTTAAAGATGGTGACCCTCCTCCCGGCGAGTAAAGACCGCGTCACACGCAGCGATATCGCTAGCGAGGGTACCCGCCCCTGTCGTTTGTGCGTCACGGGCAAATCGCTGCCTGTGGTGCACAATATCGTTCAGAGCCGTCACACGGACTTACCTGCCTAGCAACGTCGCTGTGGCCGGCGAACCGCCTCCTTTCTAAGGGGGCGGTTCGTGCGGCGTCACAGCGGCGTCACTAAGCGGCCGCCCAATAAAAGCGGAGGGGCGGTGATGAGCGGCCGTAACATCCCGCCCACCTTCTTCCTTCCTCATTGCTGGCGGCTGCAGGTAAGCTGTAGTTCGTCGTTCCCGAGGTGTCACACGTAGCGATGTGTGCTGACTTGAGAACGACGAACAACCTGCGTCCTCAACAATCAACGATTTTTTGAAAATGAGCGACGTGTCAATGATGGACGATTTGGTGAGTATTTTCCATCGTTAACGGTCGCTCGTTGGTGTCCCACGCAACGACGTCGCTAACGATGCCGGATGTGCGTCACGGAATCCGTGACCCCGGCGATATATCGTTAGATAAGTCGTTGCGTGTAACGGGGCCTTAAGGCGCTCTGCTACACTGCGCCATTACATAAATACAGAACAGCAATCTGATTTAGCTATAGATCTCACGGTAATTTTGACAGTGTCTCCATCTTAAAGGCATATCCCTACTATTCAAGAATCTATTGTGTCTGATGAAGACCCAAATATAGGGGTCGAAACCCTTATATTCAATCTTGGAGGAAAAAAAACTGAATCTTAAAAACTAAAAATTGCCCTGTCAGAAAGGGGTTAATGATATCAAATAAGTTATTTGTAGGCTAATGCTATAAAAATTCTGTTTGGCTTCAGCTCAGTAACAAAGAGACCTTCAAGGCATATTAGTATATGAGAACCAGGGCTCCATGAAGAATGCTACGGTCATGTTGAGACCCTCGGGTGGCCAAGTACCACTGTCCGTCATGGGTAGTTATTTGGTTAGAAGGACCAATCTTGACTATTCAGTAGTAGGTAATGGTGTAGATAACTATACTAGGAAGATAAAATCTATATCACATACGTTTCGAAGCTGATAATCGTCAAAACTAATAGTGTGCAATGTAGCATTTTACGAAAAAAGGCGTTGTAATGTTCTGAAGACAAGCACTTAGCGTTAAAAAACTATTTTATAACTTCTGATCCACTTTGCTTTGATCCCCATCCACACATTGTTATCCAGAAACCCCAGCTGTCACCCGACATAATGCATTGATGTAAAATCTGCAGGTTTTTTGGGGGGGTGGTAGGTTTAAGAGCATTGTTAAAATGAAAGATATGAAGAACACACTATATTACCAAAATTGGAAATATTCCTCTTCTCTGAAGAATAATGTTTGACCAGATGTTTCTAAAAAATTGGCAGAAGAGACAATATGCAGTCACCTTTCCTGAATTAGCCTCAAACCTTTCATGTATGTAAAATACACAGGCTAATTCTTTGCTATAACTGATATTTCCAAGCCTTGTAGAACATTTCGCGATTTTTCGGTTATAAGGAATTTGAGTTTTCAAAAGCGACTCAAGTAAAGGTCTTTCCATAATGAAATAAACATATTTCCATTGCTGCATAACCTCAACTTTTTAGAATGTTCCCTTGATGGTAAACTGACCACAAAATGTTTCTCTTCCGGGACTGTCGGTCAGCTGTATGCTGTGGGGAAATCTTTAAAGAGGACCAACCGCCAGGATTTTCCTATATAAACTAAAGCCAGTGCTATACTGGTACTATCATGCTGATTCTTTACATACCTTTAGTTGTGAGATCGGATGTATACTTTCTGAAATATAGGCAAGTAAAGTTTGTGAAATGCACTGTTATTTGATTGATAGGTGCTGCAGAATATCTAATAGGTGGATCTGCTTTTGCTAGTTATTCCCGCCCCTGTCTGCTGTCTGTTCTTCCTCCCCCTGTCTTTGTTATTACTGGGGGAGGAAGGAGGGAGGAAGGACAGGCAGCAGACAGGGGCGGGAATAACTAACAAAACGCAACCCAACTATTAGATATTCTGTTGCACCTATCATGAAATAACAGTGCATTTCACAAACTTTACTTGCCTATATTTCCGAAAATATACATCCGATCTCACAACTAAAGGTATGTATAGAATCAGCATGATAGTGCCAGTATAGCACTGGCTTTAGTTTATATATGAAAATCCTGGTGGTTGGTCCCCTTTAAGTGTTCAATTTTTGTGTAGCACCCCCACAGGAGAATTTAAGCATTACATAATGCCAATTGAAGTCAGTTTTTTTTTTGTATAATGAAGAAAGGACAGGTCCTCCAGATCACAAGATGCTCTCTACTCCAAATATATGTAGAAAATGAAAATGTTGGTTCTTTTTGCTTTATAACTCCCTTTAAAAGATGTTCTCTAACAAATCATAAAAACAATGGTCTTTATTTCTATATTTTCCAGAAGTATCTGCTTGAGTCAACTTTCATTTCTGTGTTTTGTTTCATAATTTATTCATCTCGTGCTAATGGGACTCTATATAAACTGTATCTTGCTGGTTTACAATGCAGTAGGGTGCCCTTAATATTCACTACAAACTTATTATGGTCATCAAATGTGAGGATCTTCATAACAGAGAAGATTGTTATGGACAAGAGCAATCTTTCCCAAATCTATCCTCAATTATCAAGCCATTTCCCATTGAGAAAATACAATTGCAAGTTATTGAATTATCTGTGTAACATACAATGCCTTGAAAAAGTATTCATACTGTGTGAAATTTATCACATTCTTTCACATTACACCCAAAAACTGAAATGTATTTTATTTGGATTTTATGTTATATACCAACACTAAGGGGTACTTTGCACGTTGCGACATCGCTACTGCGATCTCGTCGGGGTCAAATCGAAAGTGACGCACATCCGGCGCCGGTATCGACGTCGCAACGTGTAAAGCCTAGAAGCACCGATAAATGATCGCAAAAGCGTCGTAAATCGGTGATCTGTGTAGCGTCGGTCATTTCCATAATTTCGCTGCAGCGACAGGTACGATGTTGTTCCTCGTTCCTGCGACAGCACACATCGCTGTGTATGAAGCCGCAGGAGCGAGGAACATCTCCTTACCTGCGTCCCGGCTGCAATGAGGAAGGAAGGAGGTGGACGGGATGTTATGTACCGCGCATCTCCGCCCCTCCACTTCTATTGGCCGCCTGCCGTGTGACGTCGCTGTGACGCCACACGACCCGCCCCCTTAGGAAGGAGGCGGGTCGCCGGCCAGAGCGACTTCGCAGGGCCGGTAAGTGCGTGTGAAGCTGCCATAGCGATAATGTTTGCTACGGCACCTATCACAAGATATCGCATCTGCGACGGGGGCGGGGACTATCGTGCTCGGCATCGCTACAATCGGGTAGCGATGCCGCAGCGTGCAAAGTGCCCCTAAGTATTTGTGAAGTGTAAATGAAGTGATACGTGGTTTTCTAGATAATTTAAAAAATATAAATCTGAAAATTGTGACGTGCATTTGTATTCAGCCCCTACCCCCCATCCCGAGTCAGTACTTTGTAAAACCAGCTTTTGCTGAAATTACTGCTGCAAGTCTTTTGGGGATTTCTCCACCAGCTTTGACCATCTAGATGTTGAAATTTTTGCCCAATCTTCTTTACAAAACAGCCCTAGCTCAGTGAGATTGGATGGAGGCGTCTGTGAACAGCAATTTTCAAGTCTCCCCACAGATTCTCAATGGGATTTAAGTCTGGACTGTGACTGGGCCATTCACACACTAGAATATGGTCTGATCTAAACCATCTATTGTAGCACTGGCAGGATGTTTTGGGTCGTTGTCCTGCTGGAAGTTGAACCTGCGTCCTAGTCTCAAGTCTTTTGCAGCTTCTAACAGGTTTTCCTCCAGGATTGCTCTGTATTTAGCTCCATTCATCTTCCCATCAACTCTGACCAGCTTCCCTGCCCCTGCTGAAGAAAAGCCTCCCTACAGCATGATGCTGCCACCACCATGTGTGATGGTGGAGATGGTGTTTTCAGAGTGATGTGCAGTGTTAGTTTCCTGCCACAAGTAGCATTTAGCCCAAAACGTTCTACTTGAGTCTCATCTGACCAGAGCACTTTCTTCCACATGCTAGATGTGCCCACTACGTTGCGGGCTGCTTTCAAAAATGGCTTTCTTCTTGCTACCCTTCCATAAGGTCCAGATTTGTTGCGTATATGACTAAAGCGGGCTTTACACGCTACGATATCGTTAATGAATTATCGTCGGGGTCACGGTGTTTGTGACGCACATCCAGCGTCATTAACGATATCGCAGCGTGTGACACTTACGAGCGACCTTAAACGATCGCAAAAGCGGTCAAAACCGTTTGACGCAGAGAGGTCATCCTGAAACAAAAAATCGTTTTCTGCTTATTAGTGATGTTGTTTGTCGTTAATGAGGCACCACACATCGCTATGTGTGACACTGCAGGAGCGAGGAACATCTCCTACCTGCCTCCACCGGCAATGCGGAAGGAAGGAGGTGGAAGGGATGTTACGTCCCGCTCATCTCCACCCCTCCGCTTCTTTTGGACGCCTGCCGTGTGACGTCGCTGTGACGCCGCACAAACTGCCCCCTTAGAAAGGAGGCGGTTCACTGGCCAGAGTGATGTTGCAGGGCAGGTAAGTCCATGTGACGGGGGTAAGCAAGGTTGTGCGCCATGGGCAGTGATTTGCCCGTCTTGCACAACCGACTGGGGTGGGTAAGATCGCTTGCGATCTCGCTAGCGAGATCGCAGTGTGTAAAGCCCGCTTAATAGTTGTCCTGTGGACAGATTCTCTCACTTGAGGTGTGGATCCCTGCAGCTCCTCTAGAGTGACCATAGGTGTCTTCACTGCTTCTCTAATTAGTGATTTTCTTGATTGGGATGTCAATTTAGGTGGACGGCCATATCTTGGTAGGTTTGCAATTGTGCCATATTCCTTCCATTTTTGGCTGTTTGGATGATGGATTGCACAAAGCACCATCAGATGTTCAGAGCTTGGTCTACATTTCTATAACCTAACCCTGCTTTAGTCTTCTTCACATCTTTATCCATGACCTGTCTGGTGTCTTCCTTGGTTTTCATGCTGCTATTTGATCCCTAATTTCCTCACACAAACCTCTGAAGCCTTTACAGAACAGCTCTAGTTATACTGAGTATAAATTACACATAGGTAGACTCAATTTACTAACTTAGGTGACTTCAGGAGGCAATTGGTCACTAAGGATTTTACTTAGGGATATCAGACTACAGGGGGCTGAATACAAATGCACGTCAGAATTTTCAGATTTATATTTTTTAGATAATGAGAAATCCATGTATCATTTCCTTTTCCCTTCACAAATACTTGCTATTTTGTGTTGGTATAGTCCATAAAATCCAAATAAAACATATTTAAGTTTGTAGGTCTAATTTCAAAAAATGTCTCCAAGTCGTCCCCCCACCCACAAATGCCTCCCACCCCCTAAGTGGGATTTTATCCACTTGCCCCATTTTGAAGCGGTAGGTGTAAAAATGGCAACAAATACTACAAGACGAATAAAGAAATGCGACAAACATGATATAGGGCTCGATTCATTAATATATATTTTAACAGTGGAGGTTTGGCAACTTTATTATATTCTGGATTGGTATATACATCTGACAGCTTGTATTTGTTCCAGCAAACTAAAGTTCTGCATTGAAAAGCAAAAATAACTGTTCTTAAAAGCATGTTCTCTACAACTTGTAGTCCATTGCCCATTTCTGAGGATTGTCCAGTAATCCTGACAATTTTTTGTTTTGGTAAATACGTGTATTCCTCATGAAGTAACCATTGTAGAGCATGGTCAGCTTAATGCATGGTTAGTAAAAATATTCTCCAGAATTGTTATTTTTAAACAAATATTTATTAGGGTAGGCATGTTAGGAGCACTTACAGTTCCTATACAAGAAGGACATTTTACCAAATTTTTCATATTGAACTGAACACATCATGTCGGTGCTGCAGAGAAGAATAAAATGTTTGTTTTTCAATTTTGCTTATCCACTGCGGAGATATAAGCTATTAAAGTATTTGACACCTAAACAGTTAATGCAGAGTGGGCATTACCAGAAAGATTTCACTGGGGGCGTGGCCTTTTTTTGAATTTGACCAATCATAAGCAGGCAGCAACACACTGGGGAAAGGAGAACACGCCTTCACACTAGTTTAGAACAGATTTAGTGAGAGACATATTGAAAAACAGTCTTCTAGTCTAAACGCAGAGTGATAATGTACCTGAACACAGAAGAGCCGAGTGTGATTAAATGACAGTTTTCTTATCTATCAGTGTGGGGGGAGAAGCAGTGCTACTGTAATGAGTTTTATTACAAACACTTAGGGGTACTTTTCACGCTGCAACATCGCTACTGCGATATCATTGGGGTCAAATCGAAAGTGACGAACATCCGGCACCAGTAACGACGTCGCAACATGTAAAGCCTAGATGCGCCGATAAACGATCGCAAAAGTGTCGAAAATCGGTGATCTGTGTAGTGTCGGTCATTTCCATAATGTCGCAGCAATAGGATATACGATGTTGTTCCTCGTTCCTGCGGCAGCACACATCGCTGTGTATGAAGCCGCAGGAGCGAGGAACATCTCCTTACCTGCCTCCACCGCCTATGCGGAATGAAGGAGGTGGGCGGGATGTTACGTCCTGCTCATCTCCGCCCCTCCGCTTCTATTGGCCGCCTGCCGTGTGACGTCGCTGTGAGGAGGCGGGTCGCCGGCCAGAGAGACGTCGCAGGGCAGGTATGTGCGTGTCATGATAATGATCGCTACGGCAGCTATCACAAGATATCGCATGTGCGACGGGGGCGGGTACTATCTCGCTCGGCATCGCTAGCCGATGCTAGCGATGTCGCAACGTGCAAAGTACCCCTAACTCTCAATTTCAATTGAGCTTTATTGATAAGACCAAATGCACATTAGCATTGCCAAAAGAACTGCCATTTCTGTTTTACTGCCCATCTCGTCACACTGGCTGCTACAATTGAAAACTGTTGATCACACTCAGGTCTGCTGTGCTCCAGCCCATGTAATCACTTTGCAGTGAGGAGAGTAGACTGTCATTCTGTTTCAGAAAAGCCTGTACTAAGTTAAAGTGAGGGCAAGTTGTTTCCCCCTTGTATTTGGATGCTTGCTTATGATTTGCAGAGTTGGCAGCACTACTAAGTGGAGAGCTACTAGAAGTGACACGCTAGGTATGGAGAAAGCGAAAGAGAAACCCTGTGTCTAGGGAAAGGGGAGATAGTAACTTCTGACCAAACCTACCACTTTTCCATGCAGTCCCTCACCGGCCTAGATAGGTTCTGCACCCATGCGTCAAGCCGGATACCTGACCCTAAGTATCTCTAGTGCTGGACCCTAAATAGGGAACGGATGGGTTGAGCTCTTCGTCAACCCAACTAAACACTAAAGAAGACAACAAGGAGAACATACAGGGGGAAAGTGCATGAACTACTTATCCACAGATGACTCAGGCAGACGTTCAGCAACGTTACAGCAACAACACCACAGATGAGTACAAGCCACCTGCTTACATCAAGAGCTGGAATGAACTGAATAATATCACCAGCACGAGCCCAGGGAAAATGGGAGTATTTTAGCACATGGAGAATACTGATAATCAGCAGCTGGATAGGAGGAGGACTCTTCTGGGTCCTAAAGGGGAAGAGATGATAACCCAGTAGGAAATCTACCTAATACAATGCATACTACCAGCAGGAACAATAGAACGTCAGGGAGCAATTTGCATAGCCAAACGCTGAGACCTTCTATTGCCAGTAACCAAATGACTGTGTGTCACCCATGATACACTCTTGACAAGAAGTATTTGTAATGAGACTCACAGCAGCACTGCCCCTCCCACCACACTGACTGCCAGAAATAAGAGCTGAAAGTTAATCACACTCAGGTCTGCTGTGCTGCAGCACGTCATCACTCTGCAATGAAGAGAGCAGACTGTTTGTCAATGGTATTATGGGGACGTGTTCTTCTTTCCTCAGTGTGTTGCTGCCTGCTTATGATTGGTCAGAACCAGAAAAAGTAATAAGTACACGCCCCCCCAGTGAAATCTCTCTGGTAATGTCCACTTTAACTGTTTAGGTGGCAAATACTTTGATCGCTAATCTCTCCACAATGGATGGGCAAAAAAACATTTTTTTATTATTATTATTATTATTATTATTATTTTGCTCTGGCAACACTATTTCATCAATTTGAAAAATTTGGTAAAGGGTCCGCCTTAAGATCTTTTTTCTTATTGTCCACCATCGCTAACAAGCCCCTGAAATACTATTTGAACCCAAAGCAACCATAGTTTTGATTCTTCCCAGTGAGCTTGACTAGGACTATCTGACTCCAGAGCAACAGTTTAGCACAGTGTGATTTATTATTAGGACCATTTTTCATTCTGGAGGACCCAACATGCGTGTGCAGTATACAGATAGGCCATTGATTTCTGTAAGAATGGTGTAATACCTCATTCTCCCTGTGGAGGCACTGCAGAAAAAAAAAAGTTGGACACTCTGTGGGCAGAATATTGATGAAGTCGCCTTCTAAATTTTTTTTCGAAAGGAAGCAACCACTTTAAGTTGAATATTCTATACTATTTCTGAAAAGACATTGGAACTTAGAAACAGTTTCACCAAATCCTCCTTGAGCAAAATAAATAAATAAATTGTCAGGGAGAGACATATTTCTATTGAGTTATCCCGGCAACCATATGTTATTCTCTTTCCCCCCGAGGATAGCGACAAAAAAAATTGTAGACAGCGCTGCTTTAATCAGTGCATAATTTACTTTATTAATGTTTTAACCATTAGATTGTCAATGTTTTCTTGGGTGTTTATATATCCCGAGTAGCTATTTTCATGCATAAATTCATGTGTACGTCGCGCTTGTTATCCTCAGAGGTTGTAAAAGGAATTATAATCCTGTTATGATTAAGGAATGAAGAGCAAAGGATGCAAAGTAGATTTCAGACTCCTATGGAACCGCTATGGGGCTACAGGGGAAGATCGACGTTCCGGACTGTGAATATAAACTTAATGCAAACTATATTATACGCTACTTTTTTTGCTAAGCAGATGAGATTGGAAGGGATTTGCCATAAATCTGTCCTAAAAACATGATGAAAAGTTACAAACTGTTGGTGCAACTTTGCAAATTTGGAGTTTTTTGCACCTTACCCATAAAAAAAACGACAGTCGAAATGAATTATGCCCATAGATAATTGGCCATCGATGCCCATTTTCCAAGGTTGTTTTGTTAGTGCTACCACTGCACAATGGCTCAGTGGTTAAAACTATTGGGAATAGGCAAAATTGGTGGCTTTTGTTGACTTATCTTTCATTTTTGGGAGCTTATGACATCATTTACTGGCATTACTTTTAATTGTACAATGTCAAAATTTTTTAACAAATGGATATTGTAGACTGTGAGCCCTCACGGGCAGGGTCCTCTCTCCATCTCTTGTAGACTGTGAGCCCTCGCGGGCAGGGACCTCTCTCCATCTCTTGTAGACTGTGAGCCCTCGCGGGCAGGGTCCTCTCTCCATCTCTTGTAGACTGTGAGCCCTCGCGGGCAGGGTCCTCTCTCCATCTCTTGTAGACTGTGAGCCCTCGCGGGCAGGGTCCTCTCTCCATCTCTTGTAGACTGTGAGCCCTCGCGGGCAGGGTCCTCGATCCTCCTGTACCCATCTGTGCCTTGTATTGTTTATGATTATTGTACTTGTCCCTATTATGTATACCCAAAAAATGGAGGGGAGCCAGCACTGCTTATGAGTGGCATGCAACAATGAGAAAGTAAAAAGTGTAATATTCACAAATTCATTCCTACTGTAACAATTCAATGAGATTTTTGGCAAATAATTGATCAATGATTTGAGCCCCCCTGCCCCGTCACGGCAATCTCTATAAGGGGGGTCCCTACACTACAGTTATAATATACATACATACCATAAGGTCTCGTGTAATGCGCAGGACCATATGAGAACATCACCTACCTGAGAAGTGTCAGAACCGCTCCCATGCTGCAAGGGCTGACAACTGCGAGTAGAAGGGCAGTCCAGGTGCCAGTGCGTGCGGCAGAACCAACTATTGAGAATAGGCAAAATTGGTGGCTTTTGTTGACTAATCTTTCATTTTTGGGAGCTTATGACATCATTCACTGGCATTACTTTTAATTGTACAATGTCAAATTTTTTTAACAAATGGATATTGTAGACTGTGAGCCCTCGCGGGCAGGGTCCTCTCTCCATCTCTTGTAGACTGTGAGCCCTCGCGGGCAGGGTCCTCGATCCTCCTGTACCCATCTGTGCCTTGTATTGTTTATGATTATTGTACTTGTCCCTATTATGTACACCCCTTTCACATGAAAGGGCCATGGAATTGATGGCGCTATAATAATAAATAATAATAAATAATATCATTACCGTTACATATGTCTGCTATTGTCACCTGAAAGGCATGGTTTTCTTTTATTGGATACAGGTATAATAGTTAAAGGTAATAGTTAAAGGAGTATTTCAATCTCCTACATTTTTTTTATATATTCATATGATATGCTATAAATGTGTAGTAGATGTGAATCCAATGGCACATGTATCTGTCTTTAGATTGGGGGCCCTGATGGAAATTCCGACCATCTCTGGAGGTTTTTCTAATAGACTTGGGTCCCATTGGTGGCATCTACTATATATTTATGGGAGATGCTATAGAAAAGGATAAGTTGTACTAAACCAAATCTAAGATGGGGTGAGGATGGACAGCAATACCCTGCCACGGACACACTACAGTGTTTGGTAAAAGCAGCAGCAGCAGGCAGAGTAGTGGGTCCGGGATGGATGGATAGATATGGCAGCAGAGATCGGTGTGGATAATTGCAGCAGCTTGTATCGTAACAGACAGTAGTCGTAGGTGGTTGTAGTAGCAGCAGCAGCAGATAGTCAGTGCACTGAAACAGAGGTACAAATCAGCAGCAGAAAGTAGCACAATATCAGCAGCAGCACTGAGGATCTGAGAACTAGCAACATAACTAAAGGGGGCTTTACATGCAGCGATATCGCTAGCGAGCATACCCGCCCCCGTCGTTTGTGTGTCACGGGCAAATCACTGCCCATGGTGCACAATATCGTTAGGACCTGTCACACTACTTTCCTGCCTAGCGAAGTTGCTGTATCCGGAGAACCTCCTCCTTTCTAAGGGGGCGGTTCGTGCAGCGTCACAGCGACTTCACTAAGCGGCCACCCAATAGAAGCGGAGGGGCGGAGATGAGCGGGCCGAACATCCCGCCCAACTCCTTCCTTCCTCATTGCCGGCGGCCGCAGGTAAGCTGTAGTACGTCGTTCCCGAGGTGTCACACATAGCGATATGTGCTGCCTCGGGAATGATGAACAACCTGCATCCTCAACAATCAATGATTTTTAGAAAAGGAACGACGTGTCAACGATGGACGATTAGGTGAGTATTTTACATCGTTAACGGTCGCTCGTTGGTGTCACATGCAACGACGCCGCTAACGATGCTGGATGTGCATTACGGAATACGTGACCCCGGCGATAATATTGTTAGATACGTCGCTGCGTGTAACAGGCCTTTACTCTTTGCCCAGGCACCTCCCTTAAGGGGAAGGTGCCTTATATACCTTAAACCTATCAGCCAACCTGAGAGGCACCTCCGGGTGCACTGCCCTTTAACAAAAAAGGGCTTGGCCGCGCACGCGCACCTTTCAGGCAGAAACAGGAAGCCTGTGAGGTGCACACAGGCTCTGGGAGACAGCAGCATATACCAAGAACGGGGAAGCCACCACCTGCCATCCGGGCAGGTGAAAGAACTAACGTCCCCGCTGGGGGAGGGGGGTAAGGCAGTGCATGGACGCCGGTATGGGCATCTGTATCTAGCTAATTACAAAGTATAGGCACATTCGACATATAGAAGTCAAATTTAGAACAAAATGTGGTGGAAACTTTGGATCAAAGTTTTTTTGCCTTCTAAAACTGTTTTTTGTTTGCATATTTACAGTAGTCCTCATCTACTAATGCACAGTTTTCTATGTTGTTGCAGGTGTGCTTTTTTTACAGTATGGAGAGGACACAAAGAAACTCCAGATGCCCAATGAAATTACCAGTGTAGACACCATACGTGCCCTCTTTGTAAGTGCCTTCCCGCAGCAGCTGACAATGAAGGTGCTGGAGTCCCCCAGTACTGCCATTTACATAAAGGATGAAGGAAGGAATTTATATTATGAACTCAGCGATGTAAGGTAAGAGAACAAGGTTTACCTAATTTATGGAGAATCGTTTATGAATATTAGAATATGGTCTATACATAAGTTGAAAAAAAAGCTCTTATAACTGTATATGCATACAACATCTTATTGAGGCAGATTCTGCCAGGCATCCATCTGAAAAAGCACCACATGAAATGGACAATATCATGAACAGCACTCCACTGCCTCCAATTGTCAGGACAATTACGCACTTGACTGACGAGTGAGACGAGGCTGCAGCAGTATCCATTACTAGGCCAGTTATTGGGGAACTCACAGTGAGCATATGGCATATACGCTTCCGAATCCAGCTCATGGAATATTATTTATATACCCTGGTACAGACGCTGCTAACCTCACAATAACAAAAGGAACTACTAGCTGCCACCGTCAATCGTTTATACAGGACGACTGGACACCCATTACAGTTAACATATAGCTTCAGGGATGTGATTTATAGAGCAAGAGGAACAAAGCTATTAAGTTTTATATATTTAATCTGAAAAGTAGGTAATGTTTATGAAAATATGCAAGAAATGTTACGAAGGGGACAAAATAATACAGTATATACAGTTACATAAAATAATAAAATAAAAAGGATAAACAAAAGAAAAGTACTAAACCTGTGTCACAGATATGGCTCACAGCTTAGCAGAAGCAAGAACTCCTTTTAGAAAATATGAAACAATTTTACAGAGACCTGTATCTTCCTGCATGGAACAAAGGTGTCAACTCAAACATCTGTATTTATTAAAAAGTCACTCTCACATACTCTCCTTTGTGACCTCAGATGGGGCTTGTTATGGGATCTAGCTCTGGTCTCTAGAAAACTATAGGAGCTCTTACCCTCTGGGGGTCCCAAGTAGAAAATTATAGTGCCATATTTTCTATCATGATTTAAGCTATTCATAGATAGGAAATGTGACATAAGCCAACCTATTCATCTTACTGATATTAATTAAGGGCTGATGCTCAGGCTGCATAGTTATGTGAGAATATGTATGTTATAGCACTTTTGAATCATGATGATGAAAATCTCTCATATAACTGTAGGATCTACGCTTCCTACAAAAACCTAAATATTAATAACTAGAGATGAGCGAACCTTTGGAAGTTCGGTTTGGAAAGTACAGCCGAACCATAAAAAAGTTTGGTTTGTGACTTTGACTTGATCTGAACCGCAATGGAAGTGTCTGTTATTGGGCAGTTAGTGGCTCCACCCACATGCTGTCAGCTATAAGAAGAACACTTCTGGGGAAGTGTGAATGGGGGTTTTCAAATCTTATTTTTTTTGTTTTGTGTGTGCACACTACATCTGATCATGCTGTGATCAAGTCCGAGACATTCAAACACTGCACGTGGCTCACCCAGGGCTGAGCATCACTCATACCCAAGCACAGCATTGCTCACTTGAGTGGTTTGCACTCGTAATTCACTCGAACTTCCAACCCGGACTTTGATTTTTTGGAAGTCGGTTTCCAAACCCGAACTCCGAACAGCGAACCTCAGGTTCACTCATCTCTATTCATAATTTGGTGTTGTCAGCCTTCCAGGTATGGAAGAGTTATCTACTGAGGTGACAGAAGTGTCGCTTCTCAAACTTTGTATACAAGTAAAATATATCTTTGTATTTTGATACAATACGATACTTTGTATAGGGATCCTAGCCTTGGTGTCTGGTTCTCAGAGCAGATCTCCTGTTGAAGTTACCTGATCATGGCAGGAAGTCTGACTTCAATGGAGGTTGAAGTGTCAGCTCTCTCTCTCTTCCCCAGTTATCATTAGTCTAACGTTCAATATGAGAGTGTCCACTCGCCGAAGAGGTCTTTTTGGGTTTAACAACTTTCCTCTATGACAGACATAATGCCACAGAAATGTCAAAATGACCTAGCTGTTCTGTTTTATGATAATTTTTTTACCACTTCAGAGTTCAGAAACCCTAGAACGGGTAAAAAATGTGACATGGTCATTCTTTCCCGAGTGGAAGTCGCCCACCCTCAACAGTAGTGAAAATCGCAAGAACAACGGTGAAGCTGCCTTGGGAAAACCTCCGTAGAGTTTTCCTAAAGTTTGCCTGGTAAGACCTGGCATCTGTGTCGGCGTCTAAATGACGCCCTATGCACATACCCCAACAATGGATTGTGTTCCTTTCTCTTATTTACCATCAACACAAGACAAATAAACTGCAAAATTTATCTGATAGTGAATATGAAATGTCTTCTGAAATATCAGCTCCTTGTCTTGGACTCCTGGAGTTGTTGAGTTGGAATCCTTTAAAGATCATCTAAACTTTTTTTGTGTATTTAACCAGCCACCATACAATACAAAGTTATACATTTCTGTAATATTCCGGTACTTCATTACTTTTTATTCTGCTTCCTTCACTCCTGTGACATGATCGTGGGGTGCTGCTGGGATGTGATGATAGCCGGGGGTCAGCTGGTGACCCCTGTGTCTGTAATGACGATATACCTGTGAATGCCGGTCGTGAGCAACATTCATAAGAGATCGTGATTTCCGCTGTATAGAGCGATTCTGATGCTGATGCCCTGCTCTGTACAGCACAAGCGATCGGACTATTGAAGCTTCAAGTCTCCTAAGGGGACTAGTAAATACAATGAAAGTGAGAAAAAAGTTTTCTTAAATATAAATAAAACAACTCAAAAATTCAAATGGCCCCCTTTTTGCCCAATTAAAAAAAAAACAATAAAAAAAACAAACAGAAAAACATATTTGGTATCTCTGCATTCAGAAGTATCCGATCTATCAAAATATAAAATAAATTAATCCAATCGGTAAATAGCATTCCATGAAAAATTCCAAAACTCCAGAATTATTTATTAATTTTTTTGGTCACTGCAACATTGCAATAAAATGCAATAAGAGACGATCAAAACATCACATCTACCCAAAAATAGTATCAGTAAAAACATTAGCTTAGGGCGCAAAAAATAAGCCATCACACAGCCCCAGATCCCGAAAAATGAAAATGTTATTGGTCTCGGAAAATTGTGCTGAAAGCAAAATTTTATTTTTACAAACATGTGAATTATTTTTCACCAATTAAAAAAAGAAAAAATATACCGTACATTTTTGGTATCTACGAACTTGGACTGACCTGGAGAATCATAATGGTAGGTCAGTTTTACCATATAACACCAACAATATATGCAATCGCATATAACAATTAAATCTTTATTAGATAGATATAAATGTTAAAATACCAAAAATACAAAAAGAATGTCTCCAAAAAACAGATCCCCTCAACGGGTAGATATTATATTGGGAACACCTAGCCAGACCACTCCCCGTATAGTACTTTTAGTGACTACAACTGGACCAGTCAATAATAACTATATGGTCATATATACAAGTAATGCAAGGAAAACCGTATTTAGCAAACTGACAAGGTAAAAACACAAGTGTGTTTAGAGATATCAAATAGAAGTCACGTTATGAACACATAGCTGTACATAAAAGGTCCTATGGTAACCCGCAATATACCTATAACGGAGTCAGGAGGAAATAAGTAATGGTGTCCCACACACCAAACGCACGTTTCGCATTAGTTATGCTTCTTCCATATAGTAAACATGGTAAATTAAAAATCCCCAAAACAATTGTGGAATTGCACTTTTTTTGCATTTTTACCGGACTTGGAATTTTTTTGAACATTTTCTAGCGTCATTTAAAAGTACAACTCGTCTCACAATAAAACAAGCACTCATATTGATGGAAAAATAATAAAAAGTTATGACTCTTGGAGGAAGAATGAAAATGAAAAAAATGGAAAATCACCAGGTGGGGAAGGGGCTAGGAAAAACCTCCTACTTGAAATTACCCTGGTGCCAACAAATTAAAAAAGTAAGCAACTTATACCCTCCTTTGCTGTCTCCTTTCCCCTTCCACAAGCCCATACCGTAATCCAGGCTCAGGTTCGTACAAACCCATGAGAATTCCTTGTACACAGAATCTGGGTGCCATGTCCTGAGGACCACTGATTAGGATGGGAAAGTTTGCATAGTTTGTAGTTTTCATTATTCATTATCCTACTTCAGTAATGCGATTCTTTTAAAACCATTTTGTTCCGTTTGATCTATATGATCATCGCAGCGCTCGATGAGGACGGCTATATTTTAGCTTCGAAATGAAGTCAAATTTTATGTAAAATGTAACATCTTGTGAAAGTTGATTCATCTCACTTCCCCGCCTTGTGCCGAAAAATGAAAGTGTAAATACTCCAGCACCGGATTTATGAGTGCCGCGTTATCCCCCTACATGCGCCGCCGCGTACACTGTCAACACTACATCAGAATAAATGGCGATTATTAATATTCTAGACATTCACGGCTCTTGATACGAAGTCAGTCATCATGGAGGTTCGAGGCAATTTAAGTACTGCAGTAGTGATATTAATATTCTATAATCTCACCCTTAGGACTCGTTCCGAGTGCCTCATTATCATTATCATGTGAAATTACAGCATTACACCAGGGCACATGATTAGAATTATGCAGCATGTGCAAATAATGGAAAGTAACACTAATAACTTTTATGGCTTTTTTTCTGTACTTTATCATTCAGTTTTGGTATTTTATTTTCTTTTAATCATTTTTTTTGCCCCCTCAGTGAAAAAAAAAAATGTTGCCAAAATTACTACTTTCTGGTATATTGCGTGAGCTCAGACCTATATGACAATATTTATGAAGGCGTTCCTCCTCTTTTTTTATTTGTTCTGTATAATTAGTTTTGAAAATAATCATTAAAGTTAGGCATAATTTTATTACTTTTTTTAATGTATTTTTTTTTTTTTGCTAATGGAAGTCTAGCTACTGTGGTAATGAAAAGCCTATTAAAAAAAGAGGAAGAGCGACTCCTGGGTGAATGCAGAGTCTTTAGTGCCTATTGAAGCTGAAGCATTTACCATTTGGAACGCTAAAAGCTAAAATTAATAAAAGAAGAGATTAAAGAATACATCGGAATTTTACTGATAATTTATGTTAAAAAAAAAACTCCAAACAAACATTTAGAAAAAATGAGACAGCCTTGAGTGTTTTATGTCATTTTTACATCTTGGAACACAGGAGCTAAAGGAAACTTCAATGATTGTCAATGGATATTTTAGATGTGTGGCGTCCCTGAGGGTCCAGTCGCCACAGTGGTACTGCACCTCAGTCAGAGGTGTGGGGTCCCATTCCCTGGTAAGGCAGAGCACACAGATCACAGCACACACACACACACACACACACACACAGTCTCTTGGTTTAGCTACACTCCATTGTGCCGTAGTTAGACCGAGTTGCTCCTTAGGGAGAGCACAGTCCCGGCACCAGTCTGGAGGTGGGGTTAGTTAGTGGGAGGATACTTAGAACAGAACAGTGCAAGAGAGAGAACGAAGCAGGAAGCGGAGGGGAGAGGTCCTGGGGACTGGAGCCGGAGGAGCTCGTCCTAGGACCAGGTGGAAGAAAATTAAAGAAGGGGTCCTAGAGCCACGGGAAGTGAGGGATCCACCTGTGGGCTCGCATCCACATCTGACACATCGGTGTGGAAGGACTAGGCTGCAGGGGGGAACCGGCCCCTAGACTAGTGGAGAACAACCAGGCTCAGCTAGCAAACCGGAGGCTGAGGTATCTTTATGTGCCAAAGCCGCTACCACACACGAATCTGCTGGAAAGTGACCAGATAGGACCAGGGGACAGAGCAAGAAGCCGGCCAGAAAAGGGTCCATGGGTACCGGCTCAGGGCATTGTGTGTGAGGCGTGGGCAGGTGGGAGAGGCCAGCGCAGGAAGACGACCAGGAAAGGCTTTTACAGAAAGAGACACCGGTCTTGTGCTCCGAACTACCTGGGGATTGGCTGGTTCTCATCACAGCAGGACTCTGCACTCCAAGGGCAGCATTAAATCGTCCGTGATAATGTGGAACTGACAAACTGTGAGTAAAAGACCTACTGACTGCATCAAGCGTCATCATGCAAGGCAGATCAAAGTGTGCCTGCGCAACACCACTATGCCGACCTGTGTGCATGATGTAGGCCACGTCATCCATACTGTGCTGGGTAGAAGGAGGACAGTGATCGTCGCAAAGAGGAGGCGTCGAACCGGAGAGCGGAGGACCAGAGAGCAGCGACACCCATTGGACCGCTTACATAGCAAAAACCTGCGGACAGATGTCGTGATAGCGAACGTGGCCACAAGTGCACCAAGAGTGATTACATTTCTCCTAAGTTCACTGATTGTCCACATTATTTCTCCATTGCATTACTCCACACTAAATATTTTCTCAGTCATATAAAATCTATATGATTGTAAGAAGTAATATTTAAGCTTGTCTATTACTAACCTACCAAGTAAAGTGGTTTTGTGCCCATAAACATCCTGACAGTTTTCTTGGAAAAGGAAAATGTCATCAGAAAAAAAAACTATTCTTTAAAACAAATTTTTAAATCCTATTTTTTTTAAACATTTTTCCTTTTTTTTGTCCTCACTTTTCCTTCGCACTGATTTACAAGAAATCAGAAATCTTACAATTGTCACGCTGGTCAATCATTACTGGTCTCAGAAAATAATCCCACAAAGTCACCTTTATATTTTTTTTTAATATATATATATATATATATATATATATATAAAAAAAAAAAATATATATATATATATATATATATATATATATAATATATTTCCAGTTTTCTTCACCACTAACCTAAAAAAAAAACCCTATACACCTTAGAAACCTCATAATTACACTGACCTGGAGAGTCAAGTTCTCAGGTTATTTTGACTACATGGTATATGCTGTAAAAAATAAATAAAGAAATATGGAAGTGTGGGATGGTTTTTTGCACTATTTTACAACTTTTCGATTTTTTTTCCCGATTTTCTTTTACGTTATATGGTGAAATGTAGGGTGTCGTTCAGAAACCACAGATATGAATATGTGAACAGAAAAATTTTAAAACTTATGGCTCTTTAATGAACACAAAGAAACAAACAAAGGAAGAAAAAATGGAAAATTGGTAAAAAAGGGGTTAAAGAGCTGGGCTCCAAGGGGATATTGACATATGATGCACTGGGACGTCATATACCGGCTTCCTGACATTGATGGGCGATCACAAGCAGAGCCTGCATTTTTGCAGGCAGATGATGGCTGTTTTATTCAGCCATCATCTGCCTTGAGTGGAGCTTAGGATGCAAAAAACAGGACTTCATACTGATCCAGTACCCAAAAGTTGAAATTGTGATGATTCCTGTAAAATGAAGACACAAGCAAAATTTAATTATTGGGGTTTTTTTTTATAAATTCTTGCATATTTTACTGCTCTTGAATCTTACATGATTTCACATGATACAATGGATGGTGTGATTCAAAAGGACAACTTGTCCTGCAAAAAAAAACCCAAGCCCTCCTATGTAGATGGAAAAATAAAAAAGTTATGGCTCTTGATACCATTACTTACCTGGGTATTCGTGTACCCTCGGATCTTTCTAGATTGTTCTCTTTGAACTTCCAACCATTTTTAGCCAGACTTGACACCAACTTAACTACATGGGAAAAGAAGAGTTTCTCCTGGTTTGGACGCATCAATATACTGAAAATGACTATCCTCCCCAGGTTACTATACCTTTTGCACACAATTCCCTCTTATATTCCTGCTTCTTTTTGGGTGGGCATACGACAACAATTTAGGAACTTCGTTTGGGCGTTGAAACACCCAAGACTGCGTTGGGAAACATTAATTCGCTCTAAAGAGGCGGGCGGGACAGGCTTGCCAGATTGTCGCCGATACTACCTAGCGGCTGCACATGCTCGTATCTTGGACCTTGTCCATAACTACTCCTCAAAAATATGGGTACGCTTGGCAACGGATCTATGTCAGAGCGCGGTTGGAGCTATGCCGTGGCTATGCCCCTCTCCACTCCCAAATAACCCAGACATCTCCTATACAACAGCTAATACACTAAAATCCTTGAATGTCCCCTCTATGAAAAATGTGCTGTTGGACAGAAATGGCCCCTTGTTTCCCATATTGGGAAACCCTAAGTTTGGCCCGGGCTATACCTCTGCGATGTTTCTAGGCTACCCCAAAGCTCGCCCTCTACGTCTACACCATGTGGCCCCCGATGGGGTTTTACTACCACTCAACACGATCCTGGGAGACACCCCCCCCACCCCACGCCACGAATATGAATACACTCAGCTCCAGCATTTTTTCGCGTCCATTCCTGATAAAAAGACATTAATACGCCCCCTGTCAACCTTTGAGACGTTATGCCTGTCACAGCCGGTTATACCACATGCAACCTCAGTCATCTACAAAATGCTTTCTGAAAAGGATCTCCTCTCTCTTTCCCCATACTGTAAAGCGTGGGAGTCAGAATTACACAAAACCTTTACGAAAACCCAGTGGGACAAATGTTTCTCTCTCTCACATCGATCAGTTATAGCATCTAAATCACAAGAGACAAGCTATAAGATAGTATCGAGGTGGTATAGGGTCCCTGTCACTATAAACAAATGGTTCCCAGGGGTACCGGACACGTGCTGGCGGTGTGGAGCGGAAGCAGGAACGATGTCGCATATTTGGTGGTCATGCCCAACCATGTCTGCTTTCTGGAGTGGGGTACTTAGGGTACTTCTGGAAGTAACAGGGATTGCAGTCCCCCCATCCCCGGAAGCAATCTTGCTTTATATGTTTCCCTTGTCCACGTCCAAATACAAAAAATCGCTGCTCAGACACCTATTGCAGGCCGCAAAAACAGTGATACCTAGACGCTGGAGAGCCATGGATCCCCCGACCCTGGAAGAATGGTTCACTGAGGTGTCTTTGACTCACCGTATGGAGTCGCTGATTGCAGGTTCCCAGCAGGAAAAGGACATTGTCGCTAAGACATGGTTTCACTGGGAAGCGTTCTTCTCTTCTCCCCTTTATCGTCATGTTCTGAAGTAATGTGAAGTGTGGTGCCTCGTTTGTCTTTTTGCCCCACTCTATTCTTTATTTTCTTTTCTCTTTTTCTCTCTCTCCTTATTGTTCGCACTTCTTCTCTCATAGTTAAGAATTTCCCTACCTGGGGAGTATAGGATGGTGACTCATCTACTTTAGGAAATATCACAACAGGGATTCCCTTGTCATGTATTTAGTTTGAGTGTTCATATTACTGCTAATTGAATCAAATGTACCCTGTATTTCTACGGTAGACACCATTTGGCTGCAAACTTGAATTATACCCCTTATGTTATGTTCCATTCTGTATATTGAAAAATTTGAAACCTAATAAAAATTTATTGATTTAAAAAAAAAAAAGTTATGGCTCTTGGAAGAAGAAAAAACCCTAAAATGCAAAAATGGAAATTCGCCCGGTGGGGAAGGGGATAAAAGGATTTCATTGGTATGGCTGCATGGGTCATAACGTTTTCAGCAGACTTACAGGAGAGTCTATCCTACTATTTTAAGTCAATGATGGATAATGTATAAATATCCGATCCATCAGTTGCAGCTTGTTGGTGGTTTCCATTTACCAAAAAGGACAATAAAAAACAATCTTTTTTATATAGTAAACAGTAAAATAAAACAAATGAAGATATAATATATGGAGATGCTCAGTCTTAATTTTATAGCAAGATATTAATAAAAATCCGCCCATCACTCATGCTATCCATCAGTTGGGATGATTATCGGATCTGCTCCCGTGTACATGACGGGGGTTATGTTTTATCTCCTGTAGGGTTTGTACATATAACCTTTTCTAAAATTCATCATTCCTCTCCTGACATTACCCTGATCCTTTTATCTTCAGAGTGCGGCCTCTTGTTTTAGCCTTTAAATCTCTATATAAATATACTGTATGTCAGCGCGCCATAAAGAACTCGGCCGCTTTTCATCATCATCCTCATTTTTGCTGGAAACCCCAGTATTGGGCCGATGCTTTGATTTTATGGATCACATATCTGATGTGTGTTCTCGAGATTCTGAATTTCCACTTCTGGGTAAAGAAAACACCCTAGAAATAAACCTTCCCCACAGCTGTCCATCTTCATTCCTATATATGTCCTTGTCATGACCTTTAACCTGACGCAGCCAAAAAAAAAAACCCTAGCCACTCACTCTGGTCAAAAATGTATCTAAAAAACAGTCTTGTATGTAATATTATTAGTGAAGGAAGGTGCCGGCACCGGGCCGCACGGGCACCGCACTCCTTTGCCAAGGAGACTCTGTGTGCGGATGTGACTTTCGGTGGAATGCATGATACTTACTGGTTTCTTCAGGCTGGTGTCCATCACCTTGTTGGCAATCGCTGTCATGGACAATCAGTAACTCACACAACACCAGAGTTCATTTTTATTCTTTACACCATTATGACAGAGATGGCCTTCCTTTCCTTCCTTCCACTCAGTGTGGGGTACTATTTCTCGACCTGTCCCCGCTATCTTGGATCTCGTCCTCAAGCTCCAAAGTCTGTGCCTCCTTCCCCCCCATCCTTGTTCACCTTCATCCAATTGTGGGTTCCGATGGCTCTCTTGCCGGACAACTCTCTAAGCCCATCTAGGTGAGCTGTAGGCTCCAGTCCTCTCGAGGTTACCTCAGGGTTCCCTGACTGGCCCTAGCACCAAGACCACGTCTTCTCACCCTTGAACCCTATTCTCTACAGGTCCTCTCTCAAGTTGTTCTTGTTCTCTTTCCTGCCATCTGCTACTCCGCCCTTCCACTACCTTAACTCTATCTTATCTAACCTCTAATCTAAACTCGACTTGCCACTAGATGGCAGCCGTCAATACAAACATATACATCTTATAATATTTAACAATCTATAAAACAGGGTACATGTATACAGTGTGGCACAGCCCCCCTACTACATTAGTACTAAGAGGTAGGGGCTCTAGTAAGACAGATATGATGGATCCGTTGTATGACCAATTGTAATGACTGTTATCCGGGGTTCTGTACTGGATACATTCAGGAGCCATAGAAGACTTAAAGACTTTTGTTAGGGGCCTCCTGGTTTCTGCTTCTTCTGTTCTGGTGTTTTCGATGATCACATTCTACACTGTTCCTTCCACCAAAAACTCAATACCCCAAAGAGAACATAGTGACATAATGAACTGAACCATCCCAGGCTCCGAAAGAAAGTTTCACGGATAGAAAAAACCCTAAATCTTACATATGTTTTGATCAAAACAATGTGGCAATAATTAAGTGTCCACCCTTGTTTTTGGAAGGTCCCCTTTACTCTAGTCTCATATAATTAAAACTGCTAAAATAAGTAGTTGGGAGCTGGAGTGTTGTTTCTGCCATCTGAGCCGTTCTGTGCCAGTACATATCCCCCGAGCATCTTGTGACATCTTTCCCTTCCATACCCAATATACAGACTGATGGCCGAGTAAGATAATTGCTGCTGGTCAGGACGGTGCAGACAAGCATTCGGTCAGGGTGAGGATTACGCCATTCATAGATTAGGAAACCTTTTGTAAATAAGGGAAAGAAAGAGAGAAAGAGAGAAAGAAAGAGAGAAAGAGAGAAAGAAAGAGAGAAAGAAAGAAAAAGAAAGAAAAAGAAAGAGAGAACGAAAGAGAGAACGAGAGAGAGAAAGAGAGAGAGAAAAAAAGAAAAAGAGAGTTATGGAAAAAAGAATAACAGTGAGACAAAGAGAAAGGGACAGAGGAAGAAAGAGAAAGGGACAGAACGATAAAAAAAAGAAAAAATAATAAAGGAAACACTGCTAAAAAGAAAGAAAGGAGAAAAACCGGAGAGAAAGAAGGGACTGAGGAAGGAAACAAAGAAAAGGAAGGACAGAAGGGAGGAAACAGAGAAGGGAGAAAGGAAAGAAAGAAAGGAAAGAAAGAAGGAAAGAAAAGTAAATAGAGTAAAATAGATTAAAATAGAGAGGAAGATAAGAAAGGAGGAAAGAGAGAAGAGAGAAAAGGCAGGAAGGAAAGAAACAAAGAAAGAGAGCAAGGAAAGCAAGAAAGAGAAGAGAGTAAGAAAGGGAGGAAGAAGAGAAGGGAAGAAAGAAAGGGATGAAGGAAAGGAGGGAAGAAGAAAAAAATGTGAAATGAGAGGAAAGAAAGAGAAGGGAGGAAAGGAGGAAGGAAAAAAAGGAAAAAGAGAGGAAGGTGAGAAGGGAGGAAAGAGAGAAGGGAGGAAAAAGAAAAGAGTGAGAAGAGAGAAAGGAAAGAAACATAGACGGTGAAGGGAGGAAAAAAGGAAAGAAAGAGAAGGAGAGAAGGGCGGTAGAAGAGAAGGAAATAAAGAAAGGGAGGAAGGGAAGGAGAAAAGAAGGAAAAAATGCAAAAAAGTAAAGATGGGAGGAAAGAAAAGAAAGGAAGGATATAAAGAAAGAGAGGAAGGAGAGAAAGAAATAAAGGGAGGGAGTAAGGAAAGCAAGAAAAAGGAGAGAAAAAAAGGAGGAAGATAAGAAATTGAGAAAAAAATAAAGATAGAAAAAGAATGGAGGAAAAAAAAGGGAAGAAGGAAATAAATAAAGAAAGATAAATAAGGGTAAAAAGAAAAAAAAAATAGGAAAGGAAAAAAAATGAGTAAAAGAGGAAAGTGGGGAAAAAAGGAAGAAAACAACAGAGGAAAAGAAGGAAAGAAAAAAGGTGGAGAGAAAGATGAGAGAGGGAGAAGGAAATGAAGGGAGGAAAGAGGAAGGGAGACATGGAATAAACGACGGAAGTAAAGAAAGGAGATCCGGAAGGGAGGGTTTTACTGTGAATAATGACAACTAATTACTGTGTATAAACCCATATTTCTATGTTACTGTTGGTTCTATGAGACCACTCACCCATGATGAGGTTGTTAGTAGAGGACTAAAGGCTGCTTTACACGCAACGACATCGCTAACGAGATGTCATTGGGGTCACGTCGTTGCGTGTGAAACGCACGAACGACTGTTAATGATCAAAATTACTCACCTAATCGTTGATTGTTGACACGTCGTTCTAATCCCAATTATTGTTGCTGTAGCAGGACACAGGTTGTTCGTCGTTCCTGCGGCAGCACACATCGCTATGTGTGACACCGCAGGAACGAGGAACCACATCACCGTACCTGCGGCCGCCCGCAATGAGGAAGAAAGGAGGTGGCAGGATGTTCTGCCCGCTCATCTCCGCCCCTCCGCTTCTATTGGGTGGCCGCTTAGTGACGCCGAACGTACCGCCCCCTTAAAGGAGAGATTGTTTTGCGGCCACAGCGATGTCGGTGAAGAAGTATGTGCGTGTGACACTGCCGTAGCGATATTGTTCGCTACGGCAGCGATCACCCTGTGGGCGGGTGCTATCGCTCGTGATATTGCTAGCGATGTCGCAGCGTGTAAAGCCCGCTTAAGTCTTACAGATCTCATCAAGCTCCATTATCTCAATATATTCCTCCTGAAACTGTGCAGGATGATAAAACATGGACACTGTGCCCCTTATGTGTCATGTGCGGAGACCCAGGAGTTTGTGTTGGATGTAACACCCATCTCTTGACTCTGTCATTCGGAGGGCTGCTGCCTGACCTTAGTACCATGTAATATTTAATGAGCGCAGTGTAATCTCCTCTGCAAGTTTCCACGAGTTGGTGCTCAAAAGAATTTGTGTTTGTGTCTTCGGCTCGAGCCAAATAATCTGTTTTATTTCATCCCCGTGTTGTATTCCCATAGGAGAAGTCTAGGTCTAGAGTACAAGCTGCTCGGTGACACGCTTTCTGTATTTTGTAGCATTTTCACAGATTTCTACATAAGTTTTTATACTTTTATCAGAGTTTCAGTTAGTTAATGTCGTCTAGTGCTCATTTCTGCAATCTGTCTCTCCTCAGCTGTCGCTGAGCCGCTGTTACAGCTTGTACTTTCATAGAGTCGCTGATTGCAGTATTTGCCAATCGTCAGCACAAGAAGCTCACATGTCGGTTCACAGAAAAACCGTCAAATTGTGTCACACGGAGTTTTACATGAACTTCGCCGACTGTCATGGCGGCGTCAGGTTCTGTTCATATTGCAGATTCTGACACTGTGTGCGATGGTTTCTCTGGTGTCTCTGATCAACACAGGCCGACTCAGGCATCCACCTGCTGTGTGCTCAGTCATAGGCTAGCAAGAGTTAATCTCTGCTAGTCTGCTTATTAGGCTCTTTTCACCACATGTTGTGCGGAAGCCAATCACATCTGCTCCTCTCATATTCAAGCTGGATGAAATCTTCTATCCATGCCAGCTATAGGTTATACTTTGTTGGTTTATGTGTTTTGGTGTTCCAGACTATCTGGAAAGTGTTGCTTTTTGCCTAGAGTGGTTGTGGAGTTTACTCGTTGCCTTGTTGCTTCCTTCCTGCTCTTGTTTTCCTCCTTATGTGGAGCACATTATTCTGTATGGAGGACTATTTGGGACCCATAATTCTGTATGCAGAGGCTATCTGGGGGCACATGATTCTGTTTTGAAGACTGTGGGGCTCGTTAGTCTTTATGGAGGGCTATGTGGGGTCCATTATCCTGTATGGAGAATTCTGTAGGGCCCATTATATTGTATAGAGGGCAATGTCCATTATTTTGTATTGAGGGCTATATGGTGCCCATTATTTTGTATCAAGGACTATTTGGGGTCCATTAATCTGTATGGAGGACTATGTGGGGCACATTATTCCATTAGTCTGTATAAAGGCCAATGTGGGGCTTGCTACTAGGTTAGCCTGCGACTTTGTCAAAGTTTTGTCCACGCTGTATATTTCAGTTTGTTTTCACTACATGATAATAATAATAATCTTTATTTCTATAGCACCAACATATTCCGCAGCGCTTTACAATTCAGGAGGATCATATACAAACAACAGTTATAGAAATACAATATTTAGAGGGAAAAAAAAAGAAAAACACAACCCTGCTCGTGAGAGGTTACAATCTACAATGAGATGGGCGGGGAGAGGCAAGGTTCAAGTGTTTATTTACAATGACAATCCAGCCATCTCACGGAGATAGGGGATAGATAATGGATTCCTGGACCAGTTGGCCAGAACCTTGAGATGCCTTTGGATGCCATGGAGTTTGATGTGGAGTTATGTTGTGTGAAGTTGTAGAGGGACTATGTGAATCGAATCTGATTAGGGAGTGTGATAGGCCGCCCTAAAAAGATGCGTCTTTAGGGTGCGTCTGAAGCTGAGTAAGTTGGGAATTGTCCTAACTTCTTGGGGTAGAGCGTTCCAGAGGGTTGGTGCAGCTCGGAAGAAGTCTTGGATCCAGAAGTGGGAGGTTCGAATTAGTGTGGATGTTAGTCGAAAGTCGCTTGCAGAGCATAGAGAACGGGTGGGTGATAGACAGAGAGGAGGGTGGAGATGTAGGGGGTGCCGCACTGTGGAGAGCTTTGTGGGTGAGAACAAGCAGTTTGAATTGGATCCTGTGATATATGGGCAGCCAGTGCATTGATTGGCACAGCGCAGAGGCATCCGAGTAGCGGTTAGCCAGATAGGTGACCCTGGCTGCTGCATTAAGGATGGACTGTAGAGGAGAGAGTCTAGTTAGGGGGAGACCAATTAATAGAGAGTTACAGTAGTCAAGGCGAGAGTGGATCAGGGCCACGGTGAGGGTTTTTGTCGTTTCCATAGTGAGAAAAGGGCGGATTCTAGAGATGTTCTTGAGGTGCAAGCGGCAGGAGCGGGCAAGAGATTGTATGTGGGATGTGAAGGAGAGATCAGTGTCAATTATAACACCCAGACAGCGGGCCTGCGGCCTGGGACTTATCGTTGTGCCACACACAGAGAGGGAGATGTCAGGTTTAGGAAGGTTGGAAGACGGAGGGAAAAGAAGAAGTTCAGTTTTGGAAAGGTTAAGTTTCAGATAGAGAGCAGACATGACATTGCAAATTGCAGTCAGGCAGTCACTGGTGTTCTGTAGTACAGCGGGGGTGAGCTCAGGGGATGAGGTGTATAGCTGTGTGTCATCAGCATAAAGATGGGACTGGAAGCCAAATCTGCTGATGGTCTGTCCAATTGGGGCAGTGTAGAGGGAGAAAATAAGAGGGCCAAGGACTGAACCTTGAGGGACCCCAACAGTGAGAGGAAGAGGAGAAGATGTGGAGCCAGCAAATGATACGCTGAATGAGCGGCCAGAAAGATAAGAAGAGAACCAGGAAAGCACAGTGTCCTTTAGGCCGATAGAGACTTCCTCCTCTGTGACTGGGTCAAATGTGGAAAGTGAGCTGGATGGGATATGGGGATGGATGGGATTCACAGTGCTTGGTGGCTGGGAGCTGATCTCTTCTCGGATGTTTTCTATTTTCTCTGTAAAATACGAGGCCAGGTCATCAGCATGAAGGGCTGTGATAGGGGTCTGTACTTTGGGACTGAGGAGGGAGTGAAAGGTGTCAAAGAGCTTTTTTGGATTGTTGGCAAGTGAGGAAATAAGGGTGGTGAAGTAGGTCTGTTTGGCGAGGTGAAGGGAATAGTTGTAGGTCCTTAACATGAACTTGTAGTGGATGAAGTTTTCTGGTGTGCGGGTTTTCCTCCATAGGCGTTCGGCACTCCTAGAGCATCGCTGAAGAAATAGAGTTTGGGATGTGAGCCAAGGCTGTTTTATTCTGTGTTTTGGTCTTTCTGAAGGTGAGGGGCGCTACTTGGTCTAGTGTAGTCCTGAGTGTGTCATTGTAGTGCTTTACAGCCATGTCAGGACAGGAAAGTGAGGAGATAGAGGACAGTGATGCGTGTAAAGAATCTGAAAGTGTCTGAGAATCGATGGCCTGTAGGTTTCTGAATGTGTGATTGGTGGGAGTGTGCTGGGGCGGACGAGGATTTGTGAGCTTGAAGGAAAGGATGTTGTGGTCAGAGAGGGGAAGAGGTGAGTTGTCAAAGTCAGAGATTGACATGATTAAATTTACTGAGAACAGCTAATCAAAAGTCATTTCATCCATTTTTCTACTAGCATGTTCCCATCCCACGGGGCATATTAGATATGTCTGGTTAATACGTCTCCTATCCCTGGGATCTAGGTCTGTCCGTATGACCCTCACTCCTCCCAACCCCTCCCCATAACTACTGAGCCATCCTTCTGCATAACTAGCTTCTCCACCATGACAGATGACCAGCTCTCCTCTCTTCTCTCCAGATCACATCTCACCACCTGCACACTTGACCCGCTCCCATCCCACCTCATTCCCAACTTCACTGCAATCTTCATCCCAACCCTAAAGGGTGCTTTACACGCTGCGACATCGCTAGCCGATAATAGCGATACCGAGCGCGATAGCACTCGCCCCCATTGTATGGCCGATATGTGGTGATCGCTGCCGTACCGAACATTATCGCTACAGCAGCGTCACACGCATATACCTGCCCTGCGACATCGCTGTGCCCGGCGATCCGCCTCCTTTCTAAGGGGGGGCGGTTCGTTCAGCGTCACAGCGACGTCACAGCAGCGTCAATGAACCGCCGCCCAACAGAAAAGGAGGGGAGGAGATGAGCGGCCGGAACATGCCGCCCACCTCCTTCCTTCCTCCTTTTCCGATGGAGGCAGGTAAGTAGATGTTTGTCGTTCCAGCGGCGTCACCCACAGCGATGTTTGCTGCCGCAGGAACGACAAACAACATCGTACCTGTCGCTGCAGCGATATTAAGGAAATGAGCAACGTGACAACGAGCAACGATTTTTGACGTTTTTGTGCTCGTTGATCGTCGCTCATTTGCGTTACACGCTGCGATGTCAGTAACGGCGCCGGATGTGCGTCACTAACGACGTGACCCCGACGATATATCGTTACCGATATCGCAGCATGTAAAGCCCCCTTTACCCATCTCTTCAACCTATCACTAACAACTGGTGCCTTCACCTCATGCTTCACACCAATCCTCAAAAAGCCCTCACTTGAACCAGCCTCTGTGTCTAGTTATCACTCCATATCACTTCTCCCCATGCCTCAAAACTACTGGAACAGCATGTCCATCTTGAACTGTCCTCCCACCTCTCCTCCTGCTCCCTCTTTGGTTACAATCTGGCTTCCAACCACATAATTCCACTGAAACTGCTCTAACTAAAGTCACCAATGACCTACTAATCGCCAAAGCCAAGCAACACTATTTTGTCCTCCTCCTCCTGGACCTGTCCTCTGCCTTGGACACTGAAATATTCCATCTAGCTACAGATTCTCTCATCTCTTGGTATCACAGCCTTGGCCCTATCCTGGATCACTTTATATCTAACGGACCGTACTTTCAGTGTCACCACCTCCTCATTTTGCCCCCTATCTGTTGGTGTCCCCCAAGGTTCAGTTCTCCATCTACACCTTTGGTTTAGGACAGCTCAAAGAGTCCCACGGCTTTCAGTTTCTTCTTTAGGCTGGGGCCACACGAACGTATGGCTAGCTCCTGCTGTGCTGCGAGTGTAAAGGCCGCTTTACACGCAGCAACATCGCTAAAGCAATGTTATTGGGGTCACGGAATTCGTGATGCACATCCGGCCGCGATAGCGATGTCGTTGCGTGTGACACCTACGTGCAATCGAAAATGGTCGCAAAATCGTTAATCGTTGACATGCTCCCCTATTCCCAAAAATCGTTGCTGCTGCAGGTACGATGTTGTTCGTTGTTCCTGCGGCAGCACACATCTCTATGTGTGACACCGCAGGAACGAGAAACCTCACCTTACCTGCAGCCGCCGGCAATGAGGAAGGAAGGAGGTGGGTGGGATGTTAGTCCCGCTCATCTCCGCCCCTCCACTTCGATTGGGTGGCCACTTAGTGACGTTGCTGTGACGCCGAACGAACTGCCCCCTTAGAAAGGAAGCGGTTCGCCGGTTACAGCGACGTCGCTAGGCAGGTAAGTGGCGTGATGGGTCCGAGCGATTTTGTGCGCCACGGGCAGCGATTTGCCCGTGACGCACAAACGATGGGGGCGGGTACGCTCGCTAGCGAGATCGCAGCGTGTAAAGCGGCCTTAAGCTGAGTTTCATGCCATTGTGATCCAATCTTACGATTGGATCACAGCTGCGGAGGAGAGGGAGAGATTAATCTCCCTATCTCCTCCATTGCCAGTTGATGCGATTGTCACACTGCACTTCGGTGTCATCCGAGTGCAGTGCGATGTTTCACTCGCACTCATAGACCTGTATGGGTGCGAGTGAATATGGATCAGATTCCACCTGCAGCATGCTGCAACTATTTTCTCGGTCTTATTAAGGCTGAGAAAATAATCACAGATGGGAACGGCCCCATAGAGTAACATGGGTCCGGGTGGAATGCTATTTTTTTTATCGCATTCCACTCGGTCCGTTTTATTTTCCGTGTGTCCTAGCCCTTGTGCTTATGATACGCAAATCTACCTCTCTGGCCCTGATATCAGCTCCTTACTAACTAAAATCCTACAATGTCTGTATGCTACGTCAGTTTTTATTTTTTTTTGCTTGATTTCTAAAACTGAACATGGAAAAAACAGAATTCATCTTTCTTCCACCTCACTGTACGTATCCATCAAATTCAGTGGCTGCTTATGTAGCACCCACTGGGCAAGGGGTTAAATTACTCGTCGCCAGGCCTGGTGATGTCGGGTCTGGAGATGTCATGGGTGGCCCTTTCGCTTGCTTTCGTGGCCCCGAGGTGTACAATAAAGAAGGGGAATAGGGTGATGATGGTGGAGGATTGTTTTGTGACGCCACCTGCGGTACGCGGCCAGGGATTAGCCGCCGCTGCTGTCGCTGTTCTTCAGGGCTGATAGTGGTAGCAGCTGAGATCTTTCTGCTTCCCACAGGTGGAACGAGCCCCGGGGAGGATGATGAGGGCAGTAGCGCTAGGACCGGCAAGGACAGGTGGACACAGTCACTGCGCATACAAGGTCTCTTTATTCACAGTCCTGGTTTTACCTGGAAGATGCCGGTCACCGCCGTGATGGGCCTCAGCCGATCCCGAGCAATTCGAGGTCACCGTCAGTGTTCCCACTGTGAGTCCTTTCTGGTCGGGGTCCCTCTAATCCCGGTTTAGGTGTAATGTGGAATGGGCTGCGGGTGCTTCCTGCCCTCTCCGCAGACCCTGGAATCCCATGTAGCTGTGGAAAACCCGGGCTGAGCTGTAAGTTCCAAGACACGGGTCCTATGGCGCTCCCAGAAGTGTGAGGTAAAAGTAGATTGGACCGAGGTCCCAGGTGTGTGTCTCACCACAAGCTGTGCTCGGGGCTATCTGACCGTGTGTGAAGATGCTCCTTCCCTTTTCCCCAAGTGGTGCCCACCCCCAGGTGGTTGTCCCAGTGACAGGGAAAGTCCCATGCTTCATGATGGCCAACCCCCTTATCTACCCCAGGCCATCCTCCCGGTGGGAAAGCACCTAACTGTTTGTGAATGTGAGAAAAACTAGCGATTAACCTCTCCTTACTCGGGATGAGTACTACATCCTAAGGGAGATGCAGTACCCTGTGGCGACTGAAGCCTCAGGGGCGCCACACTTACTCTCCCCAGTCCTGCGTGCTAACTGCCTGGGGGTAACCCTTGATTCTGCTCTCTCTTTCAAGACACATATCCAAGCCCTTTCCACTGCCTGCCGACTCCAGCTCAGAAATATTTCCCGGATCCGTACATTCCTTGACTAAGATTCTGCAAAAACACTAGCGCATGCCCTCATCGTTCCCTGCTTGGACTACTGTAACCTCCTGCTCTGTGGCCAATCTGTCCTAAATTCTGCTGCCCAAATAATCCACCTGTTTCCCTGCTATTCCCTGGCATCCCCTCTCTGCCAATCTCTTCTCTGGCTTCCCATTACCCAAAGACTCCATTTGAAAACACTAACCATGACATACAAAGCCACCCACAAACTGTCACCTCCATACATCTGTAACCTAGTCTCCTGGTACTTACCTGCACACAACCTACGATCTTTACAAGATCTCCTTCTTTGCTCCCCTCTTATCTCCTCTTCCCACAATCGCATGCAAGATTTTTCCTGTGCCTCCTCCATACTCTGGAATGCTCTACTCCAACACATCAGACTCTCACCTACTGTGGAAACCTTAAAAAGGAACCTGAAGACCCACTTTTTCTGACAAGCCTACAACCTGCAGTAACCATCAGTCCACCATAGTGTCGCATGACCCATTTTACCCTCACATAATATATCCTCAACCCCTTCCTTGCAGACTGTGATTCCTCACAGGCAGGGTCCTCACCGATCCCTTGTAGACTGTGAGCCCTCTTGGGCAGGGTCCTCTCTCCTCCTGTACCAGTCTGTGCCTTGAAACGTTCATGATTATTGTGTCTATCTATGCCCCTTTTTGACATGTAAAGCGCCATGGAATAAATGTCGTATTAATAATAATAATAATAATATTAATAATAATAATAATAATAAAAAATCGAGTTTAGAGCATTCTCGCTCAGCAATTTTTCAAACTCCTATACCAATGAATGGATATTGCCAGGTGCAAGCAGGCACCTCTCTATACTTGGTGGTCTGTGACAGGACCCCATTCACGGTCCGATTTTTTTCATGAACCCATAGACTTGAATTGGTGAGTGGGATCTGATTCTTGGAGGCACATTATGCATGCTGTGTTTTTTTTTCCACACGCCAATCTTATGTGAAAAAAATCAATCATCTGACTGCCCGATTGAATAACACTAGTCCGAGTGTGATACCATTTTTTGACAGACAGCACTCAGACTGAAAATATGGTCGTCTGCACGAGCCCCTATACTGTGCTGTACTGAGGTGTCATACGACAGCTCATTGTGCTACTGCGCTGTAGTATAGAACTGTAACGTGGCCAGAGGGCGGTAATCGTGGGCGAGCTTTCACTGCAGTATCACGCCCTGGCACGCCACAGAGAATTCGTGTTCCCGGTTAACTGTGTGGGGTGCGGTACACCTACTGGATCACTGCTGCCTTCAGGTGTCTTCGTCTCAGGTGGCCCACCATATGAACTCAGGTGACACTTCATTTCATTATATATAAAAGAACTTCTACTTGATAACAACGATAATGTTCTTAGGAAATATGTCACAAGGGTACAATACACTTCAATGGTTCCGTTTACCATTACAATACACTTCAATGGTTCCTGTTCACACAATATTCTTCAAGGCTGTTCCGTTTCCCTCACTGGCTTCACACCACCTTCAGTGTCCCTCCTCACATTTACCCGCAGTTCCACATCTGTACTCCTCTGCTAGGAGTGACTTCTGGTGCCTGCCTGGGGCTACTCAAGCATCTTACCCCAGACGTCTCCGTAGTCGGTGTGCTAGGGAGTTGGGCATGCTCTGTACTGCGTGGGGGGTAGTGTCTTCACAAGCACTACCAGCCTTCACTCTCTTGGTCTTGAGCTCTCAGACTATTTTTCCTGGCGACTCTTTGTCTCCTACCACTACACGGAAGGAGGCTTTTGGGTGTCTCCTTAACACCAGCATGGAGCCTTATGCTCCACATGTCCAGAAGACCTCATGTCTGGGAGTTTAGGGTTCATGCCCGATTGGCATCGGGCACACTTGGCCACACTTGGATCTCTCTGGCCATAGCTACAACTTACTCTAAGGCCTCTTTCACATGTCCGTGTCTCCGATACGTGTTTGGTCCGTTTCCTCACGTGCCGGAGACACGGGCACACGTAGACCCATTAAAATCAATGGGTCTGTGCACACGTGCGTATTCTGACATGGACCATGTGTACGTGTGGAGCATACCTGTGTCCGTGTGCTCCACACGTAGACATGTCAGTTTTTCTCCGGCATCACAGGTGTCACACGGCCCGCATACAGAGCACACGGAGGTGTTCCATGTGACACGCACCGGAGAAAACACACATGTCTGAGAAAAAAATAACAAATCTTTACTCACCTTCTCCTGCCCTCCTGTCTCTGCCGCTGCTGTCACTTGCTTCTGACCGCCGCTCATTATGCTCATTGCATATTCACTTCACTGCGGCCGGAAGCAGCAGCAGCGGGGAATCAGCACCACGGACAGCGAAGCTAGGGACAGGTGAGTATAAAGTTCCCGTTCTCAATGTGTTATCACGGATAACACACGGAGAACGCACGTGTGCCATAAACACGGCTCACGGAGGGCAAGACGCATCTTTGACACGTCCGTGAAAAACGTGCGTGATTTTCACGGACGACACATCTGGTTTTTGCTGAGCGGCACAATACGGCACTTTGCAGAAAAAACGCAACCGTTTTTTTTGCCGCCGATTGCGTTTTTTCCACTCAGACTTGCATTAGCGCCGTATTGTGCTGCATGGCCTTGCGTTGCGTCTGGTTTTTGCCAGGTGCGGCATATTTAGCTCATGCGGCGGCCGGATGGAACGTTGCCTTGCATGTTTTTTTGTGTGGCGAAAAAACCACATCGCGGTGCAATGTGGCGCGATTTACAATGCAAGTCTATGGATGCCGGATGCGGTTTTTTGCAATGTGCATGCTCAGTATCAAGCCGCATCCGTCAAAAAACGGACGGGCCGCATGGAAAAACTTATGCAACGGATCCGTTTTTTTTGCTGCATCCGTTGCATAGGTTTTTGAGCCGGATTGAGCCGCACTGCTAAAACCGGATGTGTGAAAGCAGCCTAAGATGGAGTCTCTCTTCTACATACAGGAACTGGCTCATCCTCTATGGTTACTCCCACATCTTAACCCTTTCCTATACCTCTGTTTCTACAAGCACCATCTAAACCAGCCACTAGATGGCAACATCTTCCCTTTTACAATGTAATTTACACTCTAACATTACTCTCTGCAGGGACACTTCACATTTGCAACACCATATTATGACAGTGTGGTTGGTGCTTCAAGGGCTACTGCCACCTCCTTACAGAACCACAGCAAGTGATGGTACCGGAATTATGCATGTGTTTCTGCATTGTACGTGAGTGATCCTTTAGACCCCATGCCCGCAATGGAAATAGAAATTCACAGGGACTTGGCATATGTCCTCATTGCTTCTAAGGGAGACTGTCTCCCACTTATTGCATATGATGGATCATCATACAGAAGACCCAACAACTGTGTGCCCAGTGTATCCTGTAGCCTAATTGCTAATTTATATAAGCTCTGTTTAGTTTTTTTTGTGCATGACAAATCACATATGGACTAATCGTTGCTAATGTGGCAGGGCATATGGACCTTTTTCCTCGTGGACCTTTTTCCTCGTGGACCTTTTTCCTCATGGACCTTTTTCCTCGTGGACCTTTTTCCACTTGGACCTTTTTCCTCGTGGACCTTTTTCCTCGTGGACCTTTTTCCTCATGGACCTTTTTCCTCATGGACCTTTTTCCTCGTGGACCTTTTTCCTCATGGACCTTTTTCCTCATGGACCTTTTTCCTCGTGGACCTTTTTCCACGTGGACCTTTTTCCTCGTGGACCTTTTTCCTCGGGGATCTTTTTCCATGTAGAGCGTTAATTTGCATGGAAAAAATTGACCTATTCATGTCCATTTTACGGACCAAAATAGACAAGTCCTGCATCCCTTCCACCATACGGATGAGCCACGAGGTAGTCACATCTATTTTGCGAAATAAGGGCCCCATTTTCTTCTATAGCTAATTGAAACTGAACATAGAAACGTACGGTTATGTGAACCGTGCCTTATTATTTTTGGAATATTTTCTAATCTGTATTACGGTCATGACCACAAGTCTAGTGACCAAAACTACGGCTGGATTTGGTTTTGTACATTTTATAACTGTTGATGTATAAAAATGGATGCCAAATGGATTTATTTTTTTTTTTAGATAAAAATCTGATTATTTTTTTATACGTTTGTGTGAATTTAGCCCATAGGAAGTTTCCTTCCTTCTCATTATAGAAACGAAATCTAGTCTGGAGTCAGCGGATGCGATTTACCATGTAACTCTTTGCTGATATCACCGGGAGGGACAGTAGTTCTTTCCGTGCTAAATCTGGAAACTCTCCTTTTAAAAGTCCTAAAATAAGACCAGCCCAAAACATTCTTCTTCCCTTTTTTTTTTGTCCCTTCCCTTGAACATAATCTCTCTCCGGTTAAGCTCAACCCACCAAACCCTGTGTCTGCACCTGGAGCAATGGAATTCAGCCCTCATTTAGAAAAACGTCTTAATTCACTGGCTCGTATCTGAGAAGGAATGTCTTTCCTAAAGGCGTTTGAAGAAAAGCTATAGACGGCTTTTTTTTTTTCCTATTTCTTTTTATCCCTTTGTTGCTTTTTTTTTTCTTCTTTTGGAACCGATTACATTTTTGCGCTGGAAAATCCATCCAATTGTTTGTCGGCGGTGGAAGTTAGTCGTGCAGTTGAGTGACTGCAGGATGTCTGGAAGCTGTAATGCAAGAAGGAGCTAGAGATTGCAGAGCCCGGGCGTAAGTTGGGTCTATGGCTACAGCCCGGTGCAGAACAAAGGCCACCTTGTGCCGTGCTTTGCTCTCGCGAGTTCCTAGGTGTCTCTTGTGTTTGCTTTCAATGGGCAGAGAGACATTTAAATATTAACCAAACCTGGGTTGAGTTTATGGTTACATGCTTCTGCTAATATTTCTCTTCCGGAGTTTGCTCTTATTCAGGTTTCAGTCTGCTGAGCCCGGCACCATCTGGGTGTGGAGCTATTCTGGTAGGACACAAGTCCTAGAGTCAAAGGGCTGCGAAGTTTAGAGGCTTTCTCCCTTAAGTCGTCTTTTCCATGATCTCCCGAAAACAAATGTAGCCCGAAACTAATGAGGTGACATGTGAAAGCCTTCTCATCTGCAACAGATATTCATGTTTGTGTTTCCAGGAATATTCAAGACAGATCCTTCCTGAAGGTTTACAATAAAGACCCAGCTCACGCGTTCAACCACACTCCCAGGACGGTCAATGGAGACGTAAGGGTAAGTGGCTCCTTATTCTGCATTAACCTCAGACCTTGATGGACTCTTGTCTGGTTATAATCATTATCAACTATATATTAGAGTTATAGAATAATAATAATGATATCTATTCACTTATATAGCGCCATTAATTCCATAGCGCTTTACATACATCAGCAACAGTATCAGTCCTCTGCATGGAAAATTCCCTATTGGGCACCATCGATTGAACTCAATGGACACTTGTCTTCTTACAATCGTTATTAACTAAGCAACCATATATAAGAGTCATAGAAGTCCTCTGTATGGAAAATTCCCTATTGGGCAACGTGTAGTTAGAGAGACAATATATATGGCATACATCTGCATTTTAAGGTTTCCTGTCCATAGTCCCATTAAAGGGAAGACATTATCAGAAAATTTCCCATTGATCAAATCCGTTTTTTTTGTGTAAGTGCATATAAATATATATGTATGTGTGTATGTATGTATATACATTGACATATATACAAATACATACCTATATCTATCTATATATCTATATATCTACAGTATATCTATATAGATATATCTATATATATCTATCTATATATACAGCGCATATATATATATATATATATATATACAGTATATATATATATATATATATATATATATATATATACACACACACACACACATACTGTGGATATACTGATAAGATATATATACATATATATATATATATATATATATATATATGTATGTGTGTATATAAATATACTGTAGATATATAGATAGATATAGGTATATGTGTGATGTGTGTATATATGTCAATAATTTCTGCCATTTTTTTTTTACATATAACAAACAATCTGTATTAAAAAGAAAAAAAAATAGTAGAAATCTTCCAGTTTTCACACTGGACACTTTTTTACTCTAACTTCCTGTTGTTTCAGGAAATAGCACATGAACATTAGCCACAATGATTAGATCCTAACCCTATATTTTGTATTGAAGTGTCTAATGAGCTTGTGAACAAAAGTCATTGTGAAGGGAGGGGGAGCTGTGACATCGCCTATTGTAATTGGTGGATTAGCTTGGTATAGAGGTACTACCTGTAATAAAAATAAAAAAAAAATAAAACTTTAGCAATTTTCACACTGATTACTTTTTTTTTTTTACTTTAACTTCCTGTTGTTTCAGGAAATAGCACATGAACAATCGCCACAATGATTAGATCCTAACCCTATATTTTGTATTGAAGTTCCTAATGAGCATGTGAAAAAAAAGACATTGTGAAGTGAGGGGGAGGAGTGATATCGCCTATTGTAATTGGTGGATTAGCTGGGTCTAGAGATGCTACCATCGTTATAATCCTGTCTGTGATGATAAGGAATCTGCTGAAAACTATTCCTGAAAGTACAGGGATTATGTATTGAAATTAGCCCAGGTTTGCAGTGTGAAATTTGCATGATTAATAATTATGATTTGTTTCATTTTTTTTATAAAAATGGTTGATATAAATAATATCCAAATTGAAATAAATAAAAAATGGATTTAAATAATAGGTGATTTTCTGAAATATAAAGGCCATTCAGGTAGATTTTAAAGGGAAACCAACGGTGAAATAAAGATTAAATTTAAAGGGAATCTGTCAGCAGGTTTTTGCTACCTTATCCGAGATCAGCATGATGTAGGAAAAGAGATTCTGATTCCAACAATGTATCACTTAGATTACTGGTTGCAGCCATTTTGACATAATCAGAATTTTTAGATTTAGCCATGTAGCAGAGCTGAGAGAGTTGTCCCCGCCCACACCAGGCTATAGAGAGTGTACATTGACAGTGAGGTGTCACTCACAGCGGGGAGTGTTGCCGAACTGGATGGCGGGTGACATTGCAGTCCTGCAATAAGGGTTGGCAAATAACAGATCGGACTTTGACAATACAGGCATCTCTGAATTTTCTGTGTCAACCCTTGCAGCATGCTGACTTCAGATTACATAGAAAAAACCTGCAGACAGATTCCCTTTCACTGTACAGAAAATGTAGGTGTAGCATCCCTTTAAGAAAATTTGTGATGAAGGTTTCTTGCTATACGATGCACAGTTATGGACGAGTATTGGCGGCTTCATACAATATAGTGTTTTATAGAGGACTAATGGAAAACAGCAGACTGAAGTTGGATGAGGACCAGTTCGCAATAATGCAGATATTGGGATATTATGAGCTGGAATCACATATGGTTCAGTAGGATTAATACTTATTGTGGTGACATCAAGGTCTTGATATTTTTAGGTACATTATTAGTTGCCTATGTATGTTGCGCATATATATATATTATATATATATATATATATATATATATATACTATAGACTAGAGTGCAGAATCATTCCCTATAAATATAGACTTTTGAATGATCGTGTTATATTATGTTATATGGACAGACATACGCATTAGTCTGTGCCCAATTCCTAAAGTGGGCACTTACAGCTATGGTCAAAAGTGTTGGCACCCTTGAAATTGTCCCAGAAAATTATAGCAATTACACGTTTTGCTGTACACATGTTTATTTTCTTTGTCTGTATTGAATAGCACAAAAAAAATATCTGTGAAAAAAGCAAATTGGACATAATTTCAAGCAAAACTCCAAATATGGGCCGGACAAAATTGTTGGCACCCTCAACTTTAAGGAGTTGTCCACTACTAGGACAACCCCTTCTAATTCCCCTTGTTTCCCCCAGTTACAATAAAAGACCCTGTACTCACTTCCCGTTCTGTCGCTGTTCCTGCGGTGTCGGTATTTCCGGGCTCATATGACATTGTGACATCACGCACGTTTCGCGTACAGTCATTACCGGCTTCTCTCTCCCCGCCTTTGGACTAAATGACCAATCAACCAGAAGTTAGCTGCAGCGTTACTACCCGTTGATTAATTCATTTGATCTGAAGGCGTGAAGAGAGAAGCCGGCGGTGATTGTACGCGGGGCTCCCGTGATGTCACAATGTTACATGAGCACCAAACAGCAATTACACCTATCAACTTAAATTATGGACCACTCTTCTTATGCGAACTGCTCCAGGCTTCTCATATCTGAAGGCGTCTTCTCCCAACAGCAATTTTAAGATCTCTCCATAGACGTTCAATAGGATTTAGATCTGGATTCATTGCTGCCACTTCACAACTCTCCAGCGCTGATGGGATCATTGTCCATCTGGAAGACCCATGACCTGGAAACACAAACCCAGTGGCTTTGTGTAACGCCTGCCTGGATCCACAGACTCAGACGGGCTGTAATGGACAATCTAGAGGGAAGCCACTCACCAAGCAGGACCCCCAGAACCCTGAAACCCTTTAACCCCTATACAGGGATTTGGAATTACACAGGGCCCTGGAGATCACTACCTGTGGAAGGCTGCAGTCCGAGAGAGCAGTTGTCAGGCAGGGTCAAGCCAGGAATTGCAGAACAGGGAGAATCGGCAGGCAAGGACGAAATCAGAAAACGTAGCAGAGGTCAAAACCGGATCGGGCAGCGAGGTACAAAAACAGCAGGCAGAAGGGTAGTCAGGAAACAAGCGGTAATCAGCACACGAAATCACAGAATAGGACGAAACAGGAGCCAGAATTTTCAGAACTACCTCTGGCAGAGGTCAGCAGACAGGAGGGGCATTAAAAAGGGTGTGGTATCTTCCCATAGGCTGTAGCTGAATGATGGTACAACAGCTGGGAGACACCCGCCACCTACAGTCAGCTAGTGGCACTGCAGATCCCCAGGAAAGCCAGCCCAGTGGATGAGCGGAGCCTGCGCCCACCAGTGCCGCTGGCATCGACTCCTCTCCCATCACCAGCACTATCCACGGCAGGAACACGGCGTCGCCTGACGATCGGAGTAGAAGTCGCAGGAGCGGACTCCGGTGGTGACGTAACACTTTGCTACTGAAATAAGCAGACAGACAGCCCAATATAAATATCAGGTGGTCTGCCCGTCCCACCAAAATCAGTTTTATCTTGTGCATGGAGTCTTTTACACACATAATTCATATAGTCAAGACACACATTTTTTTTTAGTGCCCCAGAATACTAGGATTGTTAGTTTACTAATATCCCCCATTGTGAACAGGATTATACAAAACAGTGCATAGATGATGATGGTAAAGGCAAGAAATGTATCTTGATATATACTGTATGTTGCCCGTTGTTCCCTTGTGATCCTCCGTGAACACGTCAGTGTGCAGCATTACTGTGAGCGTTTTGTAAGGAGGCGGTTAATCATTAATGTGAGTTGTCTATATCGTATATACAACTTTGCAAGTCACGGTCCGGATGATTAGACGTTACTCAGTGGAGTCTGGTCTGGTATTGCTGACACCCCCATTGTAGAGTTGACCATGCACATTTGACTTTGGTCAGCCAAGCCGCCGATTTTGACAGAAACGGAACCAAATGATCATCTAATGTGGAAACCGTTTTGCACATGTAGAATTTCAAAGCCCAATCCTTTGTTCTTATGGGAGAGAAGCCGCCACCAGAAGTGTCTGGCAGCAGCTGACCACCCTTGAGATCATGACTGGTGGTCAGGAGGATTTCACAATTTTGGCCCACCACAAACTGACAATGTATGGTTACATTAAAGGCTGGCGTTGTTAGACGTTATACCCATAGATGGTTGTAATGTTATCAGGCAGTAGTCGCCCTGTTAATTTGAAGGGCAAGTAAACTTTTAATTTTTTTAACTATTTTATAGCACAATAATAAGGATTTATCAGGGGAGGTCTAGAACACACACACACACACACACACACACACACACACACGCACCCACGCGCGCGCACACACACACACACACACACACACACACATATACACACACACACACACACACACACAAACACACACACACACACACAGTCATGGCCAAAAGTATTTTCACCCATAATACACCCTGTACACCATTCCTCTCCATAATATCTCTCCCACACTGCCCTATGTATAATATCCCCCACACACTGCCCCTCAGTATAATATACCACCCCACAATGCCCCTTTGTATATCTCTCCCACCCTGCCTATGTATAACATCCCCCCACACACTGTCCCTCAGTATAATATACCCCCCACAATGCCCCTTTGTATATCTCTCCCACCCTGACTATGTATAACATCCCCCCACACACTGCCCCTCAGTATAATATACCCCCCAACAATGCCCCTTTGTATATCTCTCCCACAGTGCCTCTCTGTATAATGTCCCTCCACACACACTGCTCCTCTGAAAAATATCCCCCCACATACACACTACGCCCTGCTCTGTGACACTCACCTTGCCTCCCACCACATGGCTAATTTGCATGCAATGCCCTAGAAGGGCTTCACATGCAAATTAGCCATGTGTGTAGTGGCCTAAGTGACACTGCCGGGCCCCACTGCTGCTGTGACTGTGGCCCAGTGAAGAGGGGTTCCCGGGCCCGGGGCTTAATAAAGCTAAGTAATTATCACGGGCTCGGCTGGGGCCCCTCTTCACCAGGCCCCATACACCAGTCATGGTTGTCAAGCCCTGACGGCAGCCATGCCTCCAATGCTGGCAGACCAAGCAGACACAATAACTTCTCTGAGGTGGGAATGTCTGATGCCACTGTCAGTACTTCTCCTGACATCTGCCCTTTATATATGGAAAAAGACGGAAGGAATTGTATGTCATGCGCTCACATGATGTCATAGCTGACAAATGCTCGTTACTGCTGTGATTAAAGCTAGCTCTGATCACGGCCGTTCAGCCTATTTAGATGCTGCGATTAATAGCAACCACATCATCTAAACTGTTACACTGTGTTCCAAATTATTATGCAAAACATATTTTTTCATATTTTCCTAAATTAACTTTATGAATTGCAGTCATTGTTATTTTCCAGTCATCTACTATTCGAGTATAATTGAAATGTTTTTGATCAAACTGCCTATGAAAACAGTATATTTTTAAAAATAATAAACACTCAAAATGCACTTAAAATGCATGTTCCAAATTATTATGCACAGCAGAGTTTTCAACCTTTTTATTTTTATTTTGAAAAACAAAATGGTCAATTGTGAAATTATAAGCATTATCACCTTATTACAAAATTAAATCAAAGTTTTCAAGTCAAAACTTAATTCTAGGTGATGTTACATTTGCACATAGGACCCCTTGTTTGAAAGAAGCTTCTGAACTCTCTCATCCATGGAATTTGTCAGTTTTTGGATGGTTTGTGCTTCATTTGTTTTGCATGTGGACAGAATACCCTCCCAGAGCTGTTGCTTAGATGTGAACTGCCTCCCTCCATCATAGACACTGCTTTTGATGATATTCCAGAAGTTCTCAATGGGGTTGAGGTCAGGGGAAGATGGTGGCCACACCATAAGTTTGTCCTCTTTTATGCCCATAGCAGCCAGAGATGCAGATGTGTTATTTGCAGCATGAGACGGTGCATTATGCATGAAAATGATCTTGCTGCAGAATTCACAGTTCTTCCTCCTGAACCATGGCAGGCAGTGCTGTTTTAGAAACTCCACATAGATTATGGAGTTCATCTTTACCCCTTCAGGGATCCAAAAGGAGCCGAAAATCTCTCTCCCCATGATTCCAGCCCAAAACATTACTCCACCTCCTCCTTGTTGGCGCCTTAGCCGTGTTTTCATGGGGTGTCCATCAACCAGCCATCCTTCACTCCATCCATCTGGACCATCGAGCGTTGCACGGCACTCATCGGTGAACAAAACATTTTGGAAGTCAGTCTTCATGTATCGTTTGGCCCACTGGAGCCGTTTCTGCTTGTGTGCAGTGGATAGAGGTGGTCGACAGGATGGCTTACGCACAGCTGCAAAACCTCTGAAGGACCCTGTATCTTATTGTTCGGGGGACGTTGGAGGCACCAGAAGCTTCAAAAACTTGTCTGCTTCTATGACCAGGCATTTTAGCAGCTGCTCTTTTAACCTGACGCAATTGCCTCTTGGAAAGAGTCCTCAATTTTTCCTTATCAACACGGACACGCGTGTGCCGTGAATCAGCTAGATACTTCTTGATTGTGCGATGATCACGATGAAGTGTCTTGGCAGTGTTGATTGTAGTCATGCCTTCACCTAAATACTCCACAATTTGTTGCTTCTCAGCAGCCGACACATCCTTTCTCTTTCCCATTTTGGCGAAAAATGTAGGCTGCTTAATAATGTGGAACATCCTTCTTAAGTCGTCTTGCCTTTATTTGGACACACCTAACGCCAAACTAATGTGCACAGGTCTCTGCAATTGCTTTCAGTGATATAAAGAGCCCGGACACACATCACCAGCAATGAATATAAATGACAAGCAAAAAATTTCTGACCTTAACACTCCTAAACTCTTTTTGCATAATAATTTGGGACACAGTGTATACAGAAGGCCCTCTGTTACACCCATTAAGCCTCCGCAACACAGAAACCCGGTGGATTGTTGTCATTAAAGCCGAGGGTCAAGAGGGGGTCCCGATTTGGACCTTTTGCTATCGGGCCTTAAAAGTATGTCCCTGGTTTGAATGATCAACAAGTGTCTCGGCATCCATCTAGTGCGTGTGCAATATAAGCAGGCACTCCAGTATAGTGGAAGGACGTATTTATTTTTGAAAAGCTGCCAGTCCAGTATGACATAGACGTCTCGGTCTTCAGTTTAGACCTTCATCAGTAAATATGAAGCTCATGCGGAACTGGCTTACAAGTGGCGTGAGAGGTTGCACACGGTATCCACTGCTATGAAAAAATGACGTAATTTTTTCACAGCGGTGGATACTTAAGACTGAAACGTCTATGTTACACTGGACTGGCTGCTTTTTGAAAAATAAATACCTTATTTCACTATTCTAGAATAATATTGTATAAGCAATTACGGGTTTGGATCCTTCCGGTGCACCGAGGCATTGTCGGAAGTGCCGTGCCTTGCACACTCATCAAAACTGTCACACAGGGACTATGAAATTTAATTTGTGTTTTTAAAGTTTAGTAACCAATTAATAATAATTTTCTAAGATAAACTTAGGTGAATATTTCTTTGAGAAGACATTTTTCTATATACTATTTCAGAGCAGCGTCAGACTGGAGTACCCTGGGCCCACCAGAGAAAATCGTCCTTGGGGCTCACTATGTAGCTACATAGAAATAAATATAAGACCACCAATTAGGTGGTAAAACAAGCTAATATCAGGGTATAATACAAAGTAATACACTTCTTAAAGCACCTCCAGGGTCCCTTTTCTTTTACCGATACCGCTGGAGTGGGGGTTCTCATCTAAGGTCTCTGACCTTACTCTTAAACTCTTCCAGCCCTGTCTTTAGCTCATGGAGTGCTTACCTTCCCCGCGGCATCCTCATCACCTCCACGGCTCTGTGTTGCCTGCAGCAGTGTGAGGAGGTTGCAGCTTGATGACCTCATCTCCCTGCTGCTCGCTTCGCCGGGTAATGACGTGCCTGCACCCTGCCCTTTTCCACTGACCTTGGTCCTAGCACATGGCTAATTTGCATGCAACATGCATTGCATGCAAATTAGCCATGTGGTAGTGCGGCTGTAGATGGGGGTCTGGCCGGGGCTTAATAAAGCAAAGTAAGTACCCTGCCCGGGCCCCCCTCTTCACTATGCCCCATCAGAAAGGGCATTAAACCCCTGCCAGCAGGTGCCAGTGCCTGGGCCCACCGTAGGATTCTCCGGTGGGCCAGTGGGCCAGACCGACCATGTGTCAGAGGTTATAATAGAGACCATCCTCAATCTTGATTTGATGCCGGTGTGATTTGTCTGCGTGTCTTTAAAGCAGTTCAGGTTATTGTACCTGTCACGTCTGTGTCTCGCCCCTCCCTGTCTCTAGATAAATACTAAGCGCCACCACCGGTGTTATCGGCTGATTCATGGATTTCCTATACTGTTGTGCACGCAAGAAGTGAGATCAGTTTATGGCACCTTATGACCTGTGCTCCGCTCCATGATCTATTTTCTAAATCTAGGAAAACCATGTAGCTCACTATACCCGTATAATATCATGAAGAGCACAAGCCTTAAAGGACACCCTCCATAAAAGTATGTTATTTATTGTGTACCTCAATTCACACCTTGTAGCCACATGGTGGCAATAGACATTGGACAATTACCAGCCCCATGATCCCAACCATAACCCGAGGAGCACTTGCCAGATACTTTTGGAAGTTTCTTTTCTCCATCACCAACCTTTTTTAGAGTCCCTTTATTATAGAGTGTTCATTTTGTGATTAATCTATCAATGCACCAACAAGATAAATAAATCACCAGCAAAGAGAAAACACCGGACTTGCATCATGTGAAACAAATTTGCAGAGTTGTAAAATAATGAGCTCCCAAGTTGACGTACGGAGTAACGAGCTGTGCTTTAACCTACTGTATATGGGTCTGTATTTCTTTTCCCTTATATACTAATCTTATTATTATTACTATTATTTATTATGCATTGATAATATTGCAGCGTACAGACATCATTGCTGTCCCCATTGGGGCTCCCAATCTAAATTCCCATGAGTATGTCTTTAGGTTGTGGGAGGAAATTGGATTACCCTGGATCGGATTTCCGACAAGGCCAACCTAAGCCATGGCGTGGGGCACAGAAGTCAGTGGGGTGTATATACAGAGAAAATAACAACCAAATATTTATTAATTATTCAGTATTATTTGCCAAAGGTCACATAAAATGCTGGGTTTTTTTTAAATTTACATCCATATACAGTACAGACGAAAAGTTTGGACACACCTTCTCATTCAAAGAGTTTTCTTTATTTTCAGGACTCTGAAAATTGTCGATTCACATTGAAGGCATCAAAACTATGAATTAACACATGTGGAATGAAATACTTAACAAAAAAGTGTGAAACAACTGAAAATATGTCTTATATTCTAGGTTCTTCAAAGTAGCCACCTTTTGCTTTCATTACTACTTTGCGCACTCTTGGCATTCTCTTGATGAGCTTCAGGAGGTAGTCACCGGAAATGGTCTTCCAACAGTCTTGAAGGAGTTCCCAGAAATGATTAGCACTTGTTGGCCCTTTCGCCTTCACTCTGCAGTCCAGCTCACCCCAAACCATCTCGATTGGGTTCAGGTCTGGTGACTGTGGAGACCAGGTCATCTGGCGTAGCACCCCATCACTCTCCTTCTTAGCCAAATAGCCCTTACACAGCCTGGAGGTGTTTGGGGTCATTGTACTGTTGAAAAATAAATGATGGTCCAACTAAACGCAAACCGGATGGAATAGCACGCCACTGCAAGATGCTGTGGTAGCCATGCTGGTTCTGTATGCCTTCAATTTTGAATAAATCCCCAACAGTGTCACCAGCAAAGCACCCCCACACCACCACACCTCCTTCTCAATGCTTCATTGAGGGAATCAGGCATGTAGAGTCCATCCGTTCACCTTTTCTGCGTCGTACAAAAACATGGTGGTTGGATCCAAAGATCTCAAATTTGGACTCATCAGACCAAAGCACAGATTTCCACTGGTCTAATGTCCATTCCTTGTGTTCTTTAGCCCAAACAAGTCTCTTCTGCTTGTTGCCTGTCCTTAGCAGTGGTTTCCTAGCAGCTATTTTACCATGAATGCCTGCTGCACAAAGTCTCCTCTTAACAGTTGTTGTAGAGATGTGCCTGCTGCTAGAACTCTGTGTGGCATTGACCTGGTCTCTAATCTGAGCTGCTGTTAACCTGCGATTTCTGAGGCTGGTGACTTGGATAAACTTATCTTCTGCAGCAGAGATGACTCTTGGTCTCCCTTTCCTGGGGCGGTCCTCATGTGAGCCAGTTTCTTTGTAGCGTTTGCTGGTTTTTGCCACTGCACTTGGGGACACTCTCAAAGTTTTCCCATTTTTTCGGACTGACTGACCTTCATTTCTTAAAGTAATGATGGCCACTCGATTTTCTTTACTTAGCTGCTTTTTTCTTGCCATAATACAAATTCTAACAGTCTATTTAGTAGTAATATTGTGCCGCCCCTGTGCCAGCAGCCTCCGCTGCTCGGATCCGGGACTTCTGTGGGTGGCTCGAGGGTCTCCGGACCCGGGGGTCTCGTGGACACGCCGAATAAAAAGGTGGGCGTAGATGTACTGGCTAGGCTGTATTAAGTTCGTGACGCCACCCACGGTGTGTGGTGAAGTGGGACACCACCGCTGCTGTTGTGGGCACCCGGGTGAGATGTAGTGGCAGCTGGATGTTAACCCCTCCGTGGGTAGGGATGGTTGTCCCGGGATCCAGTGCCTTCGTGCAGGGTATAGCGACGGCAAGGGGATGTTTGATCACTCACAGTTCATAAACCACACGAGTCTTTTGGTAAACCAAGGTGCTGGTGGCCGGCCGCTGCGGCCGGTTGCATTCAGGTCCCACACCCGGGTTGGTGGTCTCTGTCTCTTTCCTCTGCACTGACTTTGTGCATGGTGGACTGCCTGGTCTGGAACACAGGAGATTGCTCCCTGCTGGATGTGGCCTAAGGAGCCGTGCCCGCAGACGCTGGCCCGTAGGATCTATGGGTCCTGGCGGTGGCCTCCTATCCCTATCGGTGGGCTGTTGTCTTCTATGAGGGACTTTGGGTGGGACAGGACCTATAATCCTGGCCTCAATCGGTTAATTAGCTAGGCCGCTGGTTTCGGTCCTGGCTTCAGGGTCCGAGTACCCCCTCTGTGCTACGGTTTCCGGGTTGGTACCGGCGGGCTACAACCCTGTCCCGGTCCACCTTGGTTCTGCCAAGCCGTCTTCCCGTCTCCTGCTGACGGCGACCACCGTCTGCCTCCTAGCCAAGGCACCAGGGCTCCTATCCTGGCACCATTCAACTTGAACTTCCTCTGCTGGAGCTACACCTAGCTCCAGCCCACACTCCTCTCCACTCTAACTCCAAACTCATCTACTCCTTAACTGCTTGTTTTCCCGCCTCGGGCTACCTAGACCCCTGGGTGGGCGTGTCCAACCACCTGGTCCCGCCCACTGGTGTGCCTGTCTTTCCCTAAGGGGGGGTAACTAGGGTTTCAGGTCGGCTGTGTGTTTCTTAGGTGACGTAAGGTGTTATGCGGGGGCCTCTCTGTGACTACCTGGTTTTGCCAGGGCGTCACACTATCAGCTGTGTATCCACCAGACTTCTGCACAACACAACTGATGGTCCCAACCCCATTTATAAGGCAAGAAATCCCACTTATTAAACCTGATAGGGCACACCTGTGAAGTGAAAACCATTTCCGGTGACTACGTCTTGAAGCTCATCAAGAGAATGCCAAGAGTGTGCAAAGCAGTAATGAAAGCAAAAGGCGGCTACTTTGAAGAACCTAGAATATAAGACATATTTTCAGTTATTTCACATTTTTTAAAGTATTTCATTCCACATGTGTTAATTCATAGTTTTAATGTCTTCAACGTGAATTTACAATTTTCAGAGTCATGAAAATAAAGAAAACTCTTTGAATGAGAAGGTGTGTCCAAACTTTTGGTCTGTACTGTACATTAAATAAATTGAGCTGTACATTTACATTGTCCACCCCTACAGCTTGCAAAGTTACAGGGGGCAGCGCTGCAGTTACTTAGTACAGTATCTTGCATCGCTGCTTTCCTCTGAAGACGCCATGTATCCTGGGTGATAGACGCTGTGAGAGATGTGAGTGCAGCTCCGGCTATTTTCTTTTATCTCCGCTTCTGCCATAGCTTCTATCTGTGACAGAAGATGTTGAAAGGGGGCAACTTAATGGCAGTAAGTGACACCAGCGCCAGGGGGAGGGGGTGCAGAATTATGTTCTTACATCGCTGCTTCCTCTGAACACATCTTGGATGATATATGCTGTGGGAGATGTGAGTGCAGCGTCGGCTATCTGCTTCTGTCTCCGCTGCCACTGTAGCTTCTACCTGTGACAGAAGACGTCGTAAGGGGGCAAGTTACTAGCAGTGAGTCACACCAACGCCAGGGAGAGGAGGTTCAGAATTATGTGCTTTGGCCTAGGGCTTAGAAATGTGGAGAACCCGGAGGAAGCCTAGGTAAACAGTGGGAGAACAGACAAACTCCTTACAGATATGGTCCTTAGTGGGATTTTGAAACACAACCCCAGTGCTGTAAGGTTAAAGTGCTAACCACTGAGCCACCATATAATGCTAACCACTGAGTCACCTTACTAAAAAAATAATAGGTTAAAGCCTAAACTATTTTATCCATTATTGTATATGGTGTTGTGGATGTGGTGTAGGACAGTGAATTTCTTCCACTTGGACGTTTCTAAGTAAACTCTATTTTATAGAACAATAGCAAAGCCCTTGACTACAGAACCTCGGGTGGCTTGTCAGCAGCGCCGTGGTGTGCAGGACATGCCTAGCCTAAATACATTTCTTTTCTCACTTCTGATAAGTTATTGAGGAATAGGGGGGTGATTTTCGGCTGTAAGAAGCCCCCGCGTGTTACACACACTCAGCGGGCCTGGTGCGAGAGCCACTTGTCATGTGGAAGATGAAACACCTTTCGGTACCAAACAGAGACTCTTTGAAATAGTAAATTTCATCGCGCACGCTTTTCAGCTTTTCTTCAGACCGTTCCCACATATCAGCGCAGCTTGTCCATCAGTGTGAATTCAGACTTAAATTTTGTGGATAAAATATATTCATTTATTGTTCTTTATCCTTTTATTCTAGTTTGTTCAGCCTTATAGCGCTCAATACCGAGCTCCAATTCCCCTGCGTAGTCACTGAGGCGATGTGCGCACACTGAGTATCTGATTACAGAAATTTCTGCTCTAAATCTCCAGGTCTTGACAGAAAAATACGAGCTATTTTGACACTTTTTCGTCCCGTTTTTTGCATGCATTGTTTTATGCATTCTGGGGTGGAAAAATGCTGAAAAACCGCTAAAAAAATGTACATTCTGCAGATTTATTTTTTGCACCCAAAAGCGCAAGGAAAAAATAAGCAACGTGAACGTAACACTTCAGGATTCTCAATGACTTTGCTGGCATAAGACCCTGTGCGCACGGTGCAGTTTTTGATGCTTTTTTTGGTGCAGTTTGTGATCCAAATCTCCATGTCTATCCTTATGGCAGCAAAGCCAATGAGAATTCTGAAGTGCTGTGCACACGTTGCTTATTTTTTCCTTGCAGTTTTGGGTGCAGAAAAAATCTGCAGCATGTTAATTCTTGGCGCGTTTTTCCTCCTGCGTTTTGTAGCCTTTTCGGCCATCTTTGTCTTCCTTCTTCTGGGTCCCTCCTTCTATGTCATGCACATAGGCAAGCATTGAAGTCCTGCGCAGGCGCACTACAACACTTTGATCTGCTCTGCTCAGGACATATCGAAGTGCACCTGCGCAGGACCTCAATGCCAGTGAGTGTTGATGATGTAGAACAAGTGATACACCCAGGCTTCAGAAGAAGGAGGACAAAGATGGCCGAGAGAGGAGTTCCCAGTACCGGAGAATGGAGACACCCATCCAACCAGTCTGCATCGCACCGCCCCCTAGTTGAGTATTATGAAGTCATTTTTACGTTCTACACAGCGGCCTGGGCTCTTATATACAGTATTCTGGAATGCTATATATAAGAGCCCACTAATGGTGGCCACAGCTTCTAGGCCCCAAATGTGGTGACAGGTTCCCTTTAAAAGAAGAGCTGGAAATGTGCTTAAAATTGCAAGCTCTACAGTATGTCCTGGTGTTGGTCCTGGCAACTCCAATTTAAGTTTGTGCTTGGTACAAAAAAGTAGCGGTGTGTGAAGGGGGCTGGATGCTCATTATACAAGTGAAGCCGGCTCCCTTTTATATCTATGCATCTGGTATAAAGGAGAAGGGGGTTGGTTTAGCCATTGAACTGAGCCAGCCCCCGTCTCATAATAATATAATATAATATTTATTCTCTTATATAGCGCTATTAATTCCACAGCGCTTTACATACATTGACAACGCTGTCCCCATTGGGGCTCACAATCTAAATTCCCTATCAGTATGTCTTTGGAGTGTGGGAGGAAACCGGAGAACCCGGAGGAAACCCACGCAAACACTGGGAGAACATACAGACTCCTTGCAGATGTTGTCCTTGGTGAGATTTGAACCCAGGACCCCAGTACATACAGTCCTGTTCTCCACTTTGTGATTCCTGTAGAGTCACTGTGAAGCCCCTCACCTGCAGCGGTCACCTCAGGGACTTCAGTGACTTCTCTCCACCTCCCGGGACAGGGTCTTCACTTGATGGGAACTTCTGGCAACAGGTATGTGGGGTTTATGTACATGGGATTCGTGATGCCACTCTCGGTTTGTAGTCAGGGTAGTGACCGTCACTGCAGTTTTACGAACGTCTGGGGCTGATGGTGTATGCAGTCTGGTGGTATGGCCTCCCGAGAGTGAGGCTGGCCCCAGGGGCTTGGGTGTAAATGTAGATGCGTGGAACTACAGGTCGCAGAAGAACTCACACACACAGTCCAAGATGTCTTTCAGGGTTTTTACTCACGTTTAGTTGGTTTTCTGTGAGGTAACTGGGGCGATGCTGTGATAGACCAGAGGGAACCAGGTATCCTTCAGGTTGGTATAGGGGTGACTGTAAGCTCGCCTTCCTAGCACTTCTTGTTTCGGATAACCCCGACTTGAAGTATATGGGATTCATCCAGGGAAGTCGCATCTGCCTTTCCTCCCCTTTCTGGCCTGTTTGCTGGCAGTGTGGACCAAGTAAAGATGGCTCCTTGCCCTATCTCACTTATGGGCCCCCTTGTTGCTGCTGATGCTGCGGACTCTGTGTTGGTTGGTGAGACACCTGGAGTGTCGTCACCGGCAGGTTTCAGCAGACCACTAAATGGATGTCTGGCTCTAGGGACCTGTCCCCCGTGCGTGCCTGATCTACCAGGAGTCCCTGTACTCAACTGCCTCGCTTCTTCCTGAGGTGTCTTGCAGGCTGACTGTGTGGCAACCGAACTCCCCCACAAACAGCCACTACACCTGCAGGGTCTGACTAGCGTGTCTGCGCGCCCGCTCTCCGCTTCAGACTGACATGTCTTCCTCCTCTGCTCTCGTCTGACTGACTACCACTGCACACCAGCTTCCAGCCTCTCCACCCACCACTAGCTGAGATGTGGAGGCCACGCCCCCTCCTGGATCTGCCCAGGGGTCCCCTCTAAGATGTGTGTGTGAGACCTGGTCACTATGTGTCTGTGCGTACACACCCTACTCAGCCTTTGGGATTACCTGGGAGTACTGCCCCCAGCGTGGGTGCAATGCTTAGTGGTGCCTGACCTAGTTAGGGGCGCCACATCATAATTACATTTTTTCTTCATCCAGGCTGCCGCATTAGTTTGCCCACCCTGTGCAGGCGCTTGCGCTGCATCCAGGAGCGCTTGTTATATCCTCACATACCGCCAACTATCACGGGCTTTTAAAAATGTAATAATCTGCCTGATCCAAAAGAGCTTGTTGGTATCAAACCTGGCACACAACCCACCGGCACCTCTGCCAACTACACCCCTGGGAATAGAAGATTCTAGGTGTGATGTGGACTTTCACCCAAGTCACGTCAAGACCGTATTGATCACTCACAATGTGCTCGGATGTGGGATAGATTCTCCGTAATTTGCAGTCTCCAGTGGGTAACACTTTCCCAGAGTGATTACATAGCACAATATACCCAAATATATTTCAAGTTTAGTTTTCCTGCAAAGTTAAAGAAAACTTTTATACTGTAAGTAAGACATGTTAAATATAGGGATCCCCATACAGCAGTATAAATATTCACACTGGGCATGACTTAGCCCAAATTGGTCAGTAAGACCATTGCACAGACTCAAATGAAGGAAGCCGTATTTGAGCACTCCATCCCAAAGAGGCGAAACGTACGTTGGTGGGGTATGGGGGAGCTCTTTTCTTACATACTCAGGACTATGCACTGGCCACTTTAGATGTACTGGCCACTTTACCTTGTTATAACAATTTTTTATATCTAACGATTTGACCTGATTCTGGCTGTCTATTGGGGGTGTCTGGCTTGGGCCTATTGGTATGCATTTATTGCATATGCACTGTATATGCACTTGCACTTTATTGCCCTTGATCATTTGCCCCAGTGTTGCCCCGCATGTTATGCTTGTGTAATTGGTCATTTCCAAATACCATTTGTCCAGCTGTGCTGTGTATGTCACATCCCTCATGTTTTTATTCCTTCTTTTTGCTGGTTGCACATAAAAATTATAATAATACATTTACACCCATTTTTTTGGCATTTTATGACTCTTGTTCTCTTAACTGTAAGTAAGAGGTCCGCTGTATCCCAGCCTGGACTGATAATATATTTAAGTTATGTGTAATAATATTACAAGAATTCTGCCGTATTCCCGAGGCGATTGTATCAGCCCTGCCTTGTTCTCTCCTGGCCACGTGCCATGATACACACTCACATCTGATTTTCCATTTCTCCGTTCATGTAGATTACACCAATGTCGTTCTAAAAAAATAACTGTCACGCTAGGTACGGGGAAGTACCAAGCGAACGGCAAAAGGGAAGGGAAACCCTGTGTCTAGGGAAAGGGAAGATGGTGACCCCTGAACAAACCTACCGCTGGCCCCTGGGGTCCCTCACCACCCTAGATAGGTTCCAAAAAAAAATCAAATCTTTATTTTTATGTAGCGCTTCAGGAACACTGTCCCCATTGGGGCTCACAATCTAAAGTCCCTAACTGTATGTCTTTGGAGTGTGGGAGGAAACCGGGGTACCCGGAGGAAACCCACGCAAACATGGGGAGAACATACAAACTCCTTGCAGATGGTGTCCTTGGTGGGATTTGCAAGACTGCAGTGCTAACCACTGAGCCACCGTGCCGCCCTGGTTCCGGACTTATGCGCTGAGCCCTAGGTATCCCTTAGTGCTGGGCCCTAAATAGGGAACAAGTGGGATGAAATCTTCATCAACCCCACTAAACACTAAAAAAAGACACAAGGAGGAAACACAGGGGGAAAATAACTACTTATCCACAGGTGACTCAGATAAAGGTTCAGCAAAGATTTCAGCAACGATACCACAGAGGAGTACAAGCCACCTGCTTGCAACCAGAGCTTAAAGGAACTGAATAATATTACCAGCACCAGTCCTAGGAAGGAAGAAGTATCTAAGCACAAAGAGCATTCTGATGGTCAGCGGCTGGGTGGAAGGCGAGCTCCTGCTGGGTCCAAAAGGGGGTGAGATGAATCCAGCAGGAAAGCTACTTATACCAATGAATACTGACAGCAGGAACAATGGAAAGTCAGGGAGCATTTTGCGCAGCCAAATGCTGTGACCGTCTATGGCCAGAAACCACATGACTGTCTATCACTGTGACAATCCCGTGACAATAACATCAATAAACACAACTCAATACTGAGCAAGAAAATACAAGATTTTTAAAAGGAACCCATCTTGAGATTCATTCTGCCCTTATCGGCAGCATTATTGGAGCAGCAGCATTTCAGCAAAAAACATATTGTGAAACGTTGTCCGAGGACCATGTGTCTCATCTCCTCTCTAAAGTCTCTCCTTATACACTCACCATCCCCGGACGGCTTTTCAAAATATGTTTTTGCTGAAATGCCGCAACATTTCAAAGTAAAACCTGCAATAACGCAGTCAATGTATCTGATTCCGGCTGCTCGTGGTTCGGGCAGCGTAACCTCAACAATGGTTCCTTCTGAGGGAGTTGTTCAGTAGATAAAATATATATTCTCAAAAGAGTTCAAGCTTTAAGATAAGGCTCAATGCTGACTCTCCCTGACCTTGGCAGCTCCCGTTTCGACACATTGGCTAGGTGGAATAATTTTTGTTGAGTTTTTGGAGCAGAAACTGAGCGGAATCTCAAATTTTTTGGGAGAATTTGAAGAGTTTCCAGTCTTATTTTTGATCCAAAAAAATCCTCAAAAAACCCAGTGTGCACATTCCATGGCCCAGGTTCTGCTGGTATCCGCTTCCTTGGCTCCTCTTAAAACAGCAGAAATGGCCGGTAATGCCTGCTCAACCAATCAGTTGCTGAGGTAGGACACTGTTATGACCAATAATTGGCTGAACTGGACCTTCTGGTGGACCAGGAACTAGAGACCAGCGGGGAACGCGTAAGTGCTAAAACGGGAGCTGTAGAAGGTAAATATTAATTTATACCAAGATGAGCAATTTAATTTTTTTAGCTTGAGAATCCCCTTTTAAAGTGAAATTTTCCTTAAAGCCACCTTGAGGAATATACAGTTAGGTCCAGAAATATTTGGACAGTGACACAAGTTTTGTTATTTTAGCTGTTTACAAAAACATGTTCAGAAATACAATTATATATATAATATGGGCTGAAAGTGCACACTCCCAGCTGCAATATGAGAGTTTTCACATCCAAATCGGAGAAAGGGTTTAGGAATCATAGCTCTGTAATGCATAGCCTCCTCTTTTTCAAGGGACCAAAAGTAATTGGACAAGGGACTCTAAGGGCTGCAATTAACTCTGAAGGCGTCTCCCTCATTAACCTGTAATCAATGAAGTAGTTAAAAGGTCTGGGGTTGATTACAGGTGTGTGGTTTTGCATTTGGAAGCTGTTGCTGTGACCAGACAACATGCGGTCTAAGGAACTCTCATTTGAGGTGAAGCAGAACATCCTGAGGCTGAAAAAAAAGAAAAAATCCATCAGAGAGATAGCAGACATGCTTGGAGTAGCAAAATCAACAGTTGGGTACATTCTGAGAAAAAAGGAATTGACTGGTGAGCTTGGGAACTCAAAAAGGCCTGGGCGTCCACGGATGACAACAGTGGTGGATGATCGCCGCATACTTTCTTTGGTGAAGAAGAACCCGTTCACAACATCAACTGAAGTCCAGAACACTCTCAGTGAAGTAGGTGTATCTGTCTCTAAGTCAACAGTAAAGAGAAGACTCCATGAAAGTAAATACAAAGGGTTCACATCTAGATGCAAACCATTCATCAATTCCAAAAATAGACAGGCCAGAGTTAAATTTGCTGAAAAACACCTCATGAAGCCAGCTCAGTTCTGGAAAAGTATTCTATGGACAGATGAGACAAAGATCAACCTGTACCAGAATGATGGGAAGAAAAAAGTTTGGAGAAGAAAGGGAACGGCACATGATCCAAGGCACACCACATCCTCTGTAAAACATGGTGGAGGCAACGTGATGGCATGGGCATGCATGTCTTTCAATGGCACTGGGTCACTTGTGTTTATTGATGACATAACAGCAGACAAGAGTAGCCGGATGAATTCTGAAGTGTACCGGGATATACTTTCAGCCCAGATTCAGCCAAATGCCGCAAAGTTGATCGGACGGCGCTTCATAGTACAGATGGACAATGACCTCAAGCATACAGCCAAAGCTACCCAGGAGTTCATGAGTGCAAAAAAGTGGAACATTCTGCAATGGCCAAGTCAATCACCAGATCTTAACCCAATTGAGCATGCATTTCACTTGCTCAAATCCAGACTTAAGACGGAAAGACCCACAAACAAGCAAGACCTGAAGGCTGCGGCTGTAAAGGCCTGGCAAAGCATTAAGAAGGAGGAAACCCAGCGTTTGGTGATGTCCATGGGTTCCAGACTTAAGGCAGTGATTGCCTCCAAAGGATTCGCAACAAAATATTGAAAATAAAATATTTTTTTTTGGGTTTGGTTTATTTGTCCAATTACTTTTGACCTCCTAAAATGTGGAGTGTTTGTAAAGAAATGTGTACAATTCCTACAATTTCTATCAGATATTTTTGTTCAAACCTTCAAATTAAACGTTACAATCTGCACTTGAATTCTGTTGTAGAGGTTTCATTTCAAATCCAATGTGGTGGCATGCAGAGCCCAACTCGCGAAAATTGTGTCACTGTCCAAATATTTCTGGACCTAACTGTATGTGCGCACTGCATAAATCAAGGGTCCATGCTCATCACCGGTGGTTTCTGTGCCCACCAGAACCAGCCGCAGCAACAAATAAATGTTTGCAAATCAAAAATAAAAGTCCGTGGAGCCTCTGTTAGGAGTCTCGACACAGAAAATAGCCAGATCCCTCTGGGAAGGACCTAGCCAAGGATGGCTCTTTTTAGGAGACCACCATAACCACCATATTAAGTGGCCCTTTTAGTCAATATCCAACTCTTTGACGAGTTTAAAGATATGACAAGGGAAATACCAAGGCCAGGTATCCATCCACAGACAGCTGTTTCGGGGTATTGCCCCTCATCAGTGTGGAGTAGGATTATGGCCAGGTGGGAGGGAGCAATGCCTAGTAGACCAGCAAGACAAAACAATCACTGATCTCGGGAGACCAGCCAGAGAAAACACTGCCGACAGCCAGCGAGGGCGCTCAACACAGTGAAATCCTAGGGGCAATGCACCTAGGATTTCACTGTGTTGTGCGCCTTTGATGGCTGCCGGCAGTGTTTTCTCTGGCTGGTCTCCCCGAGATCAGTGATTGTTTTATCTTACAAATAAATGTTTGGCGCTGTTTGGTAAACAAGGAAAGAATCTCTTTCTTCGGGTGATCGGCAGAGGTGCTGGGAGTCCAACGTTCACATGTGAATGTCCTGGCCTAAGGGTAGGCTACTAAACGTTCCGTAGTTCCGTCTTTGAAAGCTCTACTAAGCTTTCAGCTCCTCTAGTTTGCAGGTAAATACAGATCATCTGATGACTCTGATTTCCCGATCTATTTCAGATGCCAACTCCTTAAATTAAAGGTCTGTGTATATTTTTAAATGGGAGAAACAGGTGTGTGGCGCCCTGATACATCGTCCTGTATGTGGTGGAGAGTATTAGGTTCGGGGATATAGTAGTAAGTCATGAGCTGCATTACGTCATGTGTCCCGTCTGGTTTGGATGTATCGTCCTTCCAGCTCCAATTTACATGCTGTGCTAGAAAGATAAAGTAACCATGTAATTAAAGGGAACCAACCAGCAGGATTATCCCGTATAAAGTAAAGGCACTGCTATACTGACACTAGGATGGTGATTAAAATCAGACCTACAGTGTGCAGATAGGACCTTTGATTGCAGAATAAAATGTTCATAAAGGTCCAGAAATTGGTGAATTCTTGACGTCTGCAGCGCGGCGGGCCTTTGTGGATTGGGTCCTCGCTGTAAATTACTCCTCCGGCTTCCTCCTGGCTTTCCCCTTTTCGTTATTTAAATTCCGCGCTGTACCACCATTACAGCTATTGGCGGTGCGTGCGCATTGCTAGTGTAATAATGTATTCATTAAAATGCTGCTAGACTCTGTGTGACGCCCTGGCCAGGCCAGGTAGTCACAGATAGGGCCCCGCATTACACCTTTCCCTCACAGGTAACACACAGCCAAACATTAAACCCTAGTCACCACCTCAAGGCTTGATGGACACACCAGGGGGCGGAACCAGGCGGTTGGAATACGCCCACCGAGGAGTCTCAGACAGCCTGAGGCGGGAAAGTAGACAGTCAAGTTCAGACAGTCAAGTATTAGAGTTCAAGGAGAGTGGAGGTCAGGCCTGTGTCTGGGCTTGAGGAAAACTGACAGGTACCAGGGTGGGAGCCCTGGTACCTTTGGCTAGGAGGCAGACGGTGGTCTCCGTCTGCAGGAGCCGGGAAGACGGCTCGGTGGAACCGAGGTGGACCGGGACAGGTTAGTGGCCCGCCAGTACCGACCCGGGGAACCGACTCGGAAACCGGAGCACAAAGGGGGGTACTCAGACCCTGAAGCTAGGTTCAGAAGTGACTGGGGGCTAGCTAATTAACTGATTGCGGCCAGGACTGGAGGTCCTGTCCCACCCAAAGTCCCGACTGAAGGCAACAGCCCACCGAGGGGGATAATAGGCCACCGCCACGGCTCAGAGATCCCACGGGCCAGCGTCTGTGGGCAAAGGGCTCCTTAGGCAACCACAAGCCGGGAGCGGACTCCTGAAGTTGCAAGCACAGGTAGTCCACCATCTTACACAGGTGCAGGAGAAAGACAGAGACCACCAGCCGAGTGGGGGAACCGAACGCAGCCTGCTGCGGGCACCGACCACCATCATCTTAGTTTACCAGAGACTCGTGTGTTTCTTCCATAGTGAGTACCATCCCCCTGCACCATCACATACCCAACGGGTCCTGGGGCCACCATCCCTGCCCACGGAGGGGTTAACAACTTCCTGCGCAACATCTCCCCCGGGTGCCCCGTAACTGCAGCGGTGGTGTCCAATATCACCACATCCCATGGGTGGTGTCACGAACACCCGTATATTTACGTCCTACATCCACCATCCCATCACCCCCCTTTTTGGTTGAAGTGACCGCGAGACCCCCGGGTCCGAGCCACCCACAGAAGGACCGGATCCGAGCAGCTCGGCTGCTGAGAGCGGGACGGTACAGTCCGACCCATGCGCGTACCGTGATCTCCACTGCCATTTAATTGAAGTTCACTGTGAAGAAGACTATGAGCGGTATCTGCTCATGTGCAGATGGAAAAATAAATAAATTCTGCGCATGCGCCGATGCTGTTCATAGTCTTCTCCACAGTGTCTTCAATTAAATGGTGCCGGAGATTGCGGTATGCACATGCGCTGACTCCGGCGCCATTTTAATGAAGACACTATTATACTAGAAATGCGCATGTGCCGCCAACAGCAGTAATGGGGGCGCAGCGTAAAATTTAAATAACCATAAAGGGCAAGCCAGGAGGATGCCAAAGGAGGAATTTACACAGAGGACGCGCCCCACAGAGGCCCGCCCCACTGCACACATCAATCAAACAATGTACCAAGTCCTGGACCTTTATGAATGTGTTTTTTTTGTGCAATCAAAGATCCAATCTGAAAACTGAAGGTCTGATTTTAATCACCATCCTAGTGCCTGTATGGCAGTGCCTTTACTTTATATGGAAAAATCCTGGTGGTTGGTTCCCGAGTGACATCTAAGGAGGCTTTATAGTGATTATCTAGGTAGGAGAAGATTCTATTACTTTTTGTATATGGACACACTGATGGGTTCCCCTGCTCCCATTGACTGGCAGCAGCCAACTAGTGCGCTGAAATGAAGTATCCCTCTAATCTCTTGGGGTTCATGTCCAGCAATGAGCCCTCACTATGCATTTGAAATGACAACATGGCTTATGTGACTCCCCACCCCGTACACTGAGAACCGGTTTGGTTGGTTCACTGGCCTCTATTTACAGAGTAAACCAAGTCACGTCTGGATCTTAAGACCGTCATCATGTTACATCATCAGGGACTTCCATAAGCCTGGCTAGTGCTGCTTCTTACTAGGGATGTCTGAACCACTTATGTCATGTGCAGCATATTACTTTTTATATCTCTTGGCTGTCCCTCCATACTGCACAATGGTCACGAGTGTGTCGCGTCCTCAGGTTACTTCTTTGTATTGGAGTGGATTTACTTTCCTTTGATACTGAAGGTGTTAAGGACTTTTTCCCTGCTAGCTGAGATTCCGCTTATCCTTAACTACAACTACAGCTGCAGCATTTTGTCATCATGCCCTTCAGCTATATGTATCCACTCCTGGCTTTACTCCATGCTGGTGATAGATATTTTCTATAATGACCACAGTGAGGGAGATCGTCTCTGCATAACTGTGGTGTCGTTTCAGTTGCAGCTGCAAAGTTTCCTGCTGAATAAACCAAGGAATAATTTTTGTTGTGTCTTTCCCCACCCGTTTGTCTTACCTACTTTGTGTCATTTTATTGAAATAGTGGAAGTAGTGTCCCACTGGCCAACACCCCAGTCAGGGTAACTTTAGGGTCAGTGAGGGCCTAGTCACATGACGATGCATGAGGAAGAACCGGAGTGCAGGGATCAGCCACAGGTGAGTGTGAGGTTGTGACCCCCCCTCCCTATCGCCAGGGCCTTCCTTTAAATGTTCCCTAGTTTTCACTTTGTGTTGTGCCATACAAGAGGCGTTCCCACACCCTGGTGTTACACTGAGTCGCCATGTCGTAGGTCCTGAACATATATTAAATGTTAATTCATTATATAAAGTTTTTTGCTATCACATTGAATGTGTTATTTGATATCATGGGCATTATATTCAAGAGCACAAAGAACCGAGCAGATTGACTTTCCACTGTTCTTCTTCTCAGTATTCATGTGTATAGGTATCTTTCCTACTGGTGATATTTTTAGTTCCTTCAAGCCCTGGTTGCAAGCAGGTGGCTTGTACTCCTCTGTGGCATCGTTGCTGAAAACTCTGCTGAACGTCTACTTGAGTTATGTAATGATTAGCAGTTCATGTGTTTCCCTCTGTGTGTTCCCCTTGTGTCGTCTATAGTTTTTAGTGGGGTTGACAAAGAGCTGATCCCATCCATTCCCTATTTAGGGCCTCACACTAGGGATACCTAGGGTCAGGTGTCTGGCTCAGCGCATAGATGCAAAACCTATCTAGGGTGGTGAGGGACCCCAGGGACCAGCAGAAGGTTTGGTCAGGGGTCTCCATCTCCCCTTTCCCTAGACACAGGGTTTCCCTTACCTTTCACCGTGCGCTTGGTACTTTCCCATACCTAGCGTGACAACTATAGTGGCATGTGGCAGAATTTGTACTTTTTGCTTTATATGTAAAGAAAATCTCAAAATGAGTAAATCTAAAATTCAATAACTGCTTCTTATTCAATAGACACTTATGGCATATTACTGAGAGCCTAAATGCTGAGCCCCATCCTCCCTGCTCCACTCAACACGTGGATTTTCTATAAATATCTATGATGTTAAATCCCTATTAATAAAGTGTTGAGGAAAAAAAAAGAATATTCCTTCCTGTGCAAGACAAGGAAAGTGCTTCTTACCTTTGTTGTTGTGTTGCGTGTTCATATATTGTTTGTTTTCTCTTTAGTATATTGTGGTCACACTGTAAATATTGCCACTCACATGGCATTTGGCATTCAGGGTAATTAGCAGTTGTGAGATCAGCACATGCGGGGTACGCTGGCAGTGCCTATGGGTAAACATTGTCCCTCGGTGCTCGGGAGTGATCCCTCGGTGCTCGGGAGTGATCTGGAAATTTAAAGGGCTTGTCCCATCTTCCTGCCTGCAGTGGGCTATGCACTCCTGTTTGATTGACAGTTCGGACCAGTGGTATTGTTGACCTCCTGGCCCAAACTGAGCAGTCTCCGAAACTGAAGCTTGCAATATCGAGAACTAACAGTGAGGTCCAGTGATGGAGGCCAGCTTCAGAGCAGCGCTTACAAGCTCTACTGGAAAGAACTTGTAAGCACTGCACTTGTTCAATTGACTAAACAATAAAATGATAAATCCGTCTGTTGTTGAGTACCAAGTAAAGTGAAAATATTCTTTTTTATTGTTTGTTGTTTACAAGCACTTTAGATCATCATATTGAAGATATTGATCATCGTTTATTTCTTGTATTATTGTGGCCATAAACGACCGCTATCGCAGCTAACATGAATGCAGGAGGGGCACATGTTGCTCCTTTTCCACATAATACCTAGGCATGGGGGTTTTACCTAAATCCATGGATACCATTTGCCATTTTACTAATTGTATATATACCTTGGAGGAGTGCCACTTCCGCTACATGGCCCTGCTATCCATTTCAGGAGCCCAGCAGGAACATGTACACTTAGGTGCCATGTAAACCTTGTGCAAAACCCTAAAGGTCGTCTTCCTACCCCTTCCTTAAAGCTAGCCACCATTGAGATCTGCACCTGTCCACCCCATAGAATCCCCAATGATCAGCTGAGTATGAATTTTTCTTACAATGGCCCATACAGGGAGGATGCAGTGTTACATTTTAGCCTTTCAAATAAATGGCAGACCATGGCTATGTCTACGAGAATGGATACTACTGTGTTTCCACACCAATTAGACCTGGTCTTACACGATTTTTTGCTTTGAAAAATGTGCTAGGGCTTATTTTTGTGGTAGGGCTTATTTTGGGGGAAGTTGACCCCCATAACCTCCCAGGACAATCATACTTAGATTAGGATATCTGCGTCACTCCGTGTCGCTCCCAGCAGTATGCTTGCGGTAGAATGCATTGATGCGTTCCATTGCAGGTCCTTGATGCGTTCCACTGCAGGACCTCGATGCGTTCCACTGCAAGTCCTCGAAGCGTTCCACTGCAGGACATCGATGCGTTCCACCGCAGGCCCTCAATGCATTCCACCGCAGGTCCTCAATGCATTCCACTGCAGGTCCTCGATGCGTTCCACTGCAGGACATCGATGCGTTCCACTGCAAGTCCTCGATGCGTTCCACTGCAAGTCCTCGATGCGTTCCACTACAGGACATCAATGCGTTCCACTGCAAGTCCTCGATGCATTCCACTGCAAGTCCTCGATGCGTTCCACTGCAGGTCCCCGATGCGTTCCACTGCAGGTCCTCGATGCGTTCCACCGCAGGTCCTCGAATTCCACCACATCCTGGTCGGGGTCTGGTGAGTATGATTGTGGGGTCTGTCTTCTCTCTTTTGGGGGTGTCTGCTTTCTTTAATGAAGATCTTTAAGTTTTTTAGCTGCATGGACACTTCATTCTTGAACTGCAACTAGGGCTTATTTTCAGGGTAGGGCTTATATTTAAGCCTTACTCAAAAAAGTCCAAAAATTCCTGCTGGGGTTTATTTTCGGAGAAACATGGTATTACTAAGAGGCTGCCCACTCTGGTACTCGATGCGTTCCACTGCAGGTCCTCGATTTGTTCCACTGCAGGTCCTCGATGCATTCCACTACAGGTCCTGGATGCATTCCACTACAGGTCCTGGATGCATTCCACTGCAGGTCCTGGATGCATTCCACTGCAGGTCCTGGATGCGTTCAACTGCAGGTCCTCGATGCGTTCAACTGCATGCCCTCGATGCGTTCCACTGCACGTCCTCGATGCGTTCAACTGCATGCCCTCGATGCGTTCCACCGCAGGTCCTCGATGTGTTCCACTGCAGGTCCTCAAATTCCACCACATCCCGGTCGGGGTCTGGTGAGTATGATTGTGGGGTCTGTCTTCTCTCTTTTGGGGGTGTCTGCTTTCTTTAATGAAGATCTTTAAGTTTTTTAGCTGCATGGACACTTCATTCTTGAACTGCAACTAGGGCTTATTTTCAGGGTAGGGCTTATATTTAAGCCTTACTCAAAAATGGCGAACAATTCCTGCTGGGGTTTATTTTCAGAGAAACATGGTATTACTAAGAGGCTGCCCACTCTGGCTTATATGCGGAGAATTGCCTGTCTGACATCTCTTCCATCTCTCTGACAGGGTAAAGGTGCAGCAGTTGACTACAGTAAAAAAGGGTCTAGTTTTTTTTATAAACAGCGCCACCTTTGTGCATGGACTGTGCCTGGTATTGCAGCTTTGCCTAACTTTGCTAATTCCAGGCACAAGTACTTTTTTTGCACAAAAACTCTGACCATTATACTTTCTTAGACGAGGTGCTCTGTAATCACAATGGATAGGGCCGTGACCTTTGTCATATCCCCCAATCACAGATATAATACAATGTAGAGATCGTTAGGTCCTAATTCTCCTATTCTTATAAGTAATGTTCTATGGGAGAGCGCTCTCATGGTAAATTTCCCATCTCCTGCGAATACCATTATCATTACTTTGTATCTGCTAAGTAGGAGACCAGTCGTCTCTGAATGTTCTGCACCGGCAGCTTTGTTGGTCGTTTATAAATGTTAAGGTCATTTCCTCAAACTCGTGGTGAATTGTAAAGATGTCATCCCGACTTAAAAGGCAAAAGCTGTCAAAATCATTGCTACAGTATGCGGCGGTATGACAGACGGGGCTAGACAGGAGAACAGATATAGATTACATAATGAAAACACCAAGACGGAGCTGGAGGAACGGGACGGAACAAACCCAAGAGCAGAGCTGATCAATATGCATCAATAGCTGCTTATGAATACGTCCGTCAGGTGCAGAGTCCATACCATGTATACCACCATACGTGAGGGAAAGCCAATATATGAAATTGGAAATCCATTAGTGAGTTAATTACATGGCACAGATGAAAAACACAAGTTCTGGTGCCCCCCCCCTCCCCCCATCTCATTCTCATTTCAACCTTAATGGAGACCTAATCCTTGTGTAAGTTCCTCTAAAATTGAGAAGATAAACTTGGAATGGGTCCATCTCCATAGGGGTCCCAGAGAGGTCACATGGGCTTCCATTATATTAGTTTTGGGGTTTGTTCAGAACAGTAGACAATATTTTCTGAGGTTCCCATCATAGGGGGAACTCAAAATGTTACAGTGGTGCTTCTAAAAAAGAGTTGGGAGATGAGAACAAAGTGCCGTAAAGCTGGACCTGGAAAGGAATGTTAGAATCATAGAATGGTAGGGTTAGAAGGGACCTCAAGGGCCATCGGGTCCAACCCCCTGCGAGTGCAGGTTTTCCTAAATCATCCCAGCTATATGTTTATCCAGTTTCCACTTGACGATTTCCATTGATGGAGAGATCACCACCTCCCGTGGTCGCCTGTTCCACTCTCTGACTGCCCTCATTGTCAGAAATTTTTTCCTAATTTAGCAATGGGAAGACCCACCCCCATTTCATGTAGCGAGGAGAAGACTTTCCCCCACTTCATGTAGCGAGGAGAAGACTTTCAGCCACTTCATGTAGCGAGGAGAAGACTTTCAGCCACTTCATGTAGCGAGGAGAAGACTTTCCCCCACTTCATGTAGCGAGGAGAAGACTTTCCCCCACTTCATGTAGCGAGGAGAAGACTTTCAGCCACTTCATGTAACGAGGAGAAGACTTTCCCCCACTTCATGTAGCGAGGAGAAGACTTTCCCCCACTTCATGTAGCGAGGAGAAGACTTTCAGCCACTTCATGTAGCAATGGGAAGACCTGCCGCCACTTCATGTAGCAATGGGAAGACCTGCCGCCACTTCATGTAGCAATGGGAAGACCTGCCGCCACTTCATGTAGCAATGGGAAGACCTGCCGCCACTTCATGTAGCAATGGGAAGACCTGCCGCCACTTCATGTAGCAATGGGAAGACCTGCCGCCACTTCATGTAGCAATGGGAAGACCTGCCGCCACTTCATGTAGCAATGGGAAGACCTGCCGCCACTTCATGTAGCGAGGGGAAGACTCATCCCCACTTCATGTAGCAAAGGGAAGACCTGCCCCCACTTCATGTAGCGAGGGGAAGACTCATCCCCACTTCATGTAGCAATGGGAAGACCTGCTGCCACTTCATGTAGCAATGGGAAGACTCATCCCCACTTCATGTAGTAAAGGGAAGACTTGTCCCCTACTTCATGTAGCGATGGAAACACTTGCCCCCAGTTCATGTAGCAAGGAGACTTGCCCCCTCTTCATGTCGCGATGGGAAGACCTGCCCCCACTTCATGTAGCAAAGGGAAGACTTGCCCCCACTTCATGTAGCGATGGAAACACTTGCCCCCACTTCATGTAGCGATGGAAACACTTGCCCCCACTTCATGTAGCGATGGAAACACTTGCCCCCACTTCATGTAGCGATGGAAACACTTGCCCCCACTTCATGTAGCGATGGAAACACTTGCCCCCACTTCATGTAGCGATGGAAACACTTGCCCCCTCTTCATGTAGCGATGGAAACACTTGCCCCCACTTCATGTAGCGATGGAAACACTTGCCCCCTCTTCATGTAGCGATGGAAACACTTGCCCCCACTTCATGTAGCGATGGAAACACTTGCCCCCTCTTCATGTAGCGATGGGAAGTCCTGCCCCCACTTCATGTAGCAATGGAAACACTTGCCCCCTCTTCATGTAGCGATGGAAACACTTGCCCCCTCTTCATGTAGTGAGAGAAGACTTGCCCCCTCTTCATGTAGCGATGGGAAGTCCTTCACTCTCTTCATGTAGCGATGGGAAGGCCTATCCCCACTTCATGTAGCGATGGGAAGGCCTATCCCCACTTCCTGTAGTGAGGGGAAGACCCTAACCCTAACCCTGTCTGCACTTCATGTATCATCATTTTTAAATATTTTCTATAAATATGTAATTTTGTCACTTGATCTAAATTCCATTGTTCTCCTCCATCTGGCATTCCTTTTCTCTTGTTCTGCTCCTTTGTTCCTGAGTTATGGCCCTCTCTTGCCAGCGTAAAAACCTATTTTTATTTTTTTATCCAACTGGGCGCAGTAGTCAAGAAGACACCGATAGAGAAGAGCAGATGACCACGCCCAGTTGGTTGAAAATTCTAGATTTACATATAGGGAAGAAAGGGTCATGTCTCATGAACAGGGCAGAAAAACAACGCCGGATTAAGAATGGACAAATTTACATCAGGAAATACATGATCTATACATGACAAGTGGCAGGTGGTCGTGCAGTGGAGTGCTGAGCGGATCGCCAGATCTCACACTATGGCGCTCGTGTCGTCTCTGCACAGGGTCCACACATTTCAGTGATGCAGCCGGATGACCATTTTTGAGCGTCTCCTTCCCTCCGTCACATACCATGTATCTGGGTCCGGCTGTGTGATAATAATGCGGATTGTCGGCTCCGGCTTCATCCTGCGGTGACTTTTCCCTTTGCTCTCATCATCCCAGTATCACAACAACGCATTTCGCTCAGAGGCAAAAGTTTCTACAGCAAAATGCCAGAGCGGCTTCCACTTGACTGTGTTTGTTTTTTTTTTTTTTCTGGACATCTTATAAAAAATATCAATATATTTCACAGACACATTGAAAAACCATAATAAACCATTCTGATTATAAGTGATCCATGTGGATTTGCACAGGACTGCAAGTATGTTCAGAGCATATAATGAATCTTCATCATAATGTGGTCAGTGTGGATTTGCACAGGACTGCAAGTATATTGACTGCATATAATAAGTCTCCATCATAATGTGATCTGTGTGGATTTACATAGGACTGCAAGTATAATGACTGCATATATTGAATCTTTATCATGACGTGATCTATGTTAATTTGCATAGGACTGCAAGCATACATATCTATTTTTTGTAAAAGCTTGTTACATAAAGATAATGCAATGTTTTGACAGTGGATCTACATAGGACTACAGATATCTTTTATAGAATGAATATTCATCGCAATGTGGTCTATGTGGGTTTGCATAGGACTGCAAGCATACATATATTTTTGCGGTAAAGCCTTGTTACATAAACATAATGCAATATTTTGCCAGTGGATCTACATAGGACTGCAGGTATCTTTTTATAAAATGAATATTCATCACAATGTGATCTATGTGGATTTGCATAGGACTGCAAGCATACATATATTTTTGGGGTAAAGCCTTCTTACATAAAGATGATGCAATATTTTGCCAGTGGATCCACATAGGACTGCAGGTATCTTTTATAGAATGAATATTCAATTCAATGTGATCTATGTGGATTTGCATAGGACTGCAAGCATACATACATGTTTTGGGTAAAGCCTCGTTACGTAAAGATAATGCAATATTTTGCCAGTGAATCTACATAGGACTGCAGGTATCTTTTATAGAATGAATATTCATCGCATTGTGGTCTATGTGGATTTGCATAGGACTGCAAGCATGTATATATTTTTGGGGTAAAGCCTTGTTACATAAAGATAATGCAATATTTTGCCAGTGGATCTACATAGGACTGCAGGTATCTTTTATAGAATGAATATTCAATTCAATGTGGTCTATGTGGATTTGCATAGGACTGCAAGCATACATACATGTTTTGGGTAAAGCCTCGTTACGTAAAGATAATGCAATATTTTGCCAGTGAATCTACATAGGACTGCAGGTATCTTTTATAGAATGAATATTCATCGCAATGTGGTCTATGTGAATTTGCATAGGACTGCAAGCATGCATATATTTTTGGGGTAAAGCCTTGTTACATAAAGATAATGCAATATTTTGCCAGTGGATCTACATAGGACTGCAGGTATCTTTTATAAAATGAATATTCATCGCAATGTGGTCTATGTGGATTTGCATAGGACTGCAAGCATGCATATATTTTTGGGGTAAAGCCTTGTTACATAAAGATAATGCAATATTTTGCCAGTGGATACATAGGACTGCAGGTATCTTTTTATAGAATGAATATTCATCACAATGTGGTCTATGTGGATTTGCATAGGACTGCAAGCATACATATATTTTTGGGGTAAAGCCTTGTTACACAAAGATAATGCAATATTTTGCTAGTGGATCTACATAGGACTGCAGGTATCTTTTATAGAATGAATATTCAATTCAATGTGGTCTATGTGGATTTGCATAGGACTGCAAGCATACATACATGTTTTGGGTAAAGCCTTGTTACATAAAGATAATGCAATATTTTGCCAGTGGATCTACATAGGACTGCAGGTATCTTTTATAGAATGAATATTCAATTCAATGTGGTCTATGTGGATTTGCATAGGACTGCAAGCATACATACATGTTTTGGGTAAAGCCTTGTTACATAAAGATAATGCAATATTTTGCCAGTGGATCTACATAGGACTGCAGGTATCTTTTATAGAATGAATATTTAATTCAATGTGGTCTATGTGGGTTTGCATAGGACTGCAAGCATACATACATGTTTTGGGTAAAGCCTCGTTACGTAAAGATAATGCAATGTGATCCCGATATGAGACGTCGGCTGCATTCACTGTAAACTGTAAAATGAGGATAATTACAGTCGGAGCCATCAGTAGACGTTCCATCCGTTCCAGAATAAAAAAAAATACGGACAAGGCAAAAAAAGTGCCGTATTTTTACGGGCTGACCTGGAATTTCTGGATGTTTGACTTTGGCTCGGAAATATTTTTTTGAGGGAGGGAGGTGGGTGCAGGCGGTGAGCGCTGGGGGCACGGACCCTGGATTTGTTCTCCTCGTCATTGAGAAGGTGACACGAACACGAGTGATGTTGTATTTATAAACATCACGTGTTTCCTTCCCGGGAGGCTCCGTCACAACGTTCCCCTCTAAATCCGTGCGCTGCGGGAAGGGAAGGGTTAATATGACATTGTAATGAGGAATCCTGCCCTGCAGCAGCCAGTGACGGGAGATTCGGGGATGGAGGCAGCTCTGCGCTCAGGAGCCAGCCTCTCGGATCGCAGCTGCGCCTAGGCGCTGGATGTGCGGGAGATGGGGGGCGCAGCGGTGTCCGGAGGGGTCTCGTATCAGATCGGGCTCATTCTCTATGCCTCCCCTGAGTAGCTGACATGCAAGGTAAGTCTGCTGCCCATCACATATATATATCTATATAATATATAGATATATATATATGTATATATATATATGTGTGTATATATATATATATATATATATATATATGTTTGTATATATATATATATATATATATGCATATATATGCATATATATATATATATATATATATATATATATACCGTACCTGTAGCTGCTGCCATCAATCCCTCCGCAGAGACGGGGAGTCTCCACCTGCCTGATCCAATTATTATTATTATTATTATTGTTATGCTTTGCTTATATAGCGCCACCATATTCCGCAGCAGTGTACAGGCATTATTTGCAGCAACGTCGTTAAATCTTGTAGCAGAGCCGGACGCGTCCTTTAACTCTTCACAACCTCTTTTGTGCAATAGGATAACTTTCTAAGTAAAAACAATGCAGTGGGTGTGCTTGCAGTCCTATGCAAATTCACTTAGACCACATTCCGATGAATATTCATTCTAGAAAAATAAGGCAATGGAGATATCTGAAGTCCTGTGTAGATCAACTGGCAAAACATTGCATTAGCTTTACGTAACGAGACTTTACCCAAAAAAATATATGTATGCTTGCAGTCCTATGCAAAGCCACATAGACTACATTGCGATGAGTATACATTCTATAAAAGATACCTGCAGTCCTATGTAGATCCAGTGGCAAAACATTGCATTATCTTTGCGTCACGAGGCTTTACTCAAAACATGTATGTATGCTTGCAGTCCTATGCAAAGCCACATAGACTACATTGCGATGAGTATTCATTTTATAAAAGATACCTGCAGTCCTATGTAGATCCACTGGCAAAACATGACATTATCTTTATGTAACAAGCTTTTACAAAAAATATATATGTATGCTTCCAGTCCTATGCAAATCAACATGGATCATGTCATGATGAATATTCAATATATGCAGTCTACATATTTGCAGTCCTATGCAAATCCACATTGACCACATTATGATGAAGATTCATTATATGCTCTGAACATACTTGCAGTCCTATGCAAATCCACATAGACCACATTATGATGAAGATTTATATCCACTGAACATACGTACAGTCCTATGCAAATCCACACAGACTTATTATGAAGATTCATTATATGCATTGAACATGCTTGCAGTCTTATGCAAATCCACATAGACCATATTATCATGAACATTCATTACATGCACTGAATGTACTCCTTATATAAAGATAATGCAAGTAAGTGCATTTACATAGGACTGTAAGTATGTTCATTGCATCATCTTTCCGTCATGAATCTTCATCATAATGTGGTCTATGTGGATTTACATAGAACTGCAAGAATAGATTTTTGTATTACCTTTCATATAACAAGCTTTTTTTTTTTTCTTTACAAAGAAAATATCTATGCTTGTAGTCCTATGTAAATCCACATATATCACAAGATTCATTCTATAAAGATGATGCACTGAACATTCTTGCAGTTTTATCTTTATATCATGAATATTCATCATGATGCAGTCTATGTAGATTTACATAGGACTGCGAGTATATTTTTATTTGCATTATTTCTATATAAGGAGCCTTTTTTCCAAAGAAAATATGCTTACAGTCCCATGTAAATCCACAAATACCACATTATGAGGAAGATTCATTATATTGAACACAATGAACACGCCTGCAGTCCTATGTAAATACCACATACCACATAATCATGAAGATTGACAAGTCAATGCAAATAACATACCTGCAGTCCTATGTAATCTCACATAGGCCATATTGGGATGAAGTATGATTATATAAAGATAATGTAATTTACATACTTGTAGTCCTATGTAAATCAACATAGGCCATATTATGACGATATTATATAAAGATAGTAAAAAATAGGCTCATGTAATAATGCACATAAATATCTGCAGCCCTATGTAAATACACATATACTGTGATGAAGATTTATTATATAAATATGTAAGAATGCAATGCCCAGTACATGGACATACCTGCAGTCCTATGTAAATCCACTGATATTCTTTTTTCCATAAGAAAAACTTTACAAGTAAAAATAATGCAAGTGCTATGCCTGCAGCCCTATGTAAATCCATATACTGTAATGAAGATTGGTTATATCAAGATAATGCAATAAACACACCGGCAGTCCAATGTAAATGCACACACAGTATACAGTAATCAAGATTTATTACACAAATATGCCATAATGCTGTGAATATACCTGCAGTCCTATGTAAATCTACTGACAAAACAGTGTAAAAAAAAAAAGCTCATTATACAAAGATAATGCAAATAAAATACCCACAGTCCTATGTAAATGCACATATAACATACTGTGAATTATATTCATTATATGTACATAATACAATGGAGATACTTTCAGTCCTATGTAAACTCATGGATAATACATTTTGACGAAGACAAGTAGAGAAGATAAACGGGATACCTGCAGTCCTGTGCAAAGTTACATGTAGCACATGGTCATGCGGATTCTTTATATGCATTGTAATGTGATGGGGAGATCTGCAGTCCTATGTAAGTCTACAGATTACACACGATAATGAAAATTCTATATATCAAGATAATGTTGTGAGCATGCATGCAGTCCTGTGTAAAACCAAAAATATCTGCATGTTCTAAAGATTCATTTTTTGTGAGATTATTGTAAATCTCAATCTGCAAATCCCTTCCTTTTTTAGTTGCAGTTAGGATGCTGGGACTTGTAGTTCAGCAACAGGTAATTTTGATTAAACACATCTGATGGGGTTTTTTCAGAGTAGTGATGTCGTAAAAAGATATAATCTAATGTGTACAAGCGTCTGCTCCAAGCATGCGAGGGCTGCTACACACCATTGATTCAGAGATGTAGAAGAGCTACTTAAATTGGACCCGTCTCTTCCCATAAATATGTATTTTTTTTTACCTGCTAAAAATGCTGCTTTTCTCTTGAATCCGGCGTTGTTTTTCTTTTGTTTCTACGCCTCTCCGTTCCTAAGATATGGCTCCTTCTTCCCTGAATCTAAATGTAGCCTTTAGTCAACTGGGTGGGGACTTAAGCACACTCCCACAGAGGCGGAGCTGCACACCACACCCACTTGGCTAACAAGAAAATATTTAAGTAAATTGTAGATGGGGCCATATTTCAGGAACGGAGAGGCATAGGAACACAAGAAAAACAACGCCGGATTCAGGAGGACAGCGGCATTTACACCAGATTAAAAAAACAGACATATTTTGTTTATTTATTCCTAATTTAAAAGCTGCTTTTTACAGGAGCAGCAAAAGCTATGAGATTTCAGAAATCTCATGCACACGCCTGTTTTTTTTTTCTGATTGAATTTAGGAACTGCAGCGGTTTTTTATGTTAATATTTTGCAGCTTTTTTCACCTATGGAAAATAATGAGAAAGTGAAAAAAGATGCAACAGACAATTTTGGGGCGTTTTTAAGCGCTTTTGTGCCGTTTATGTCATTATTTGGAGCCTCAGGTCCTGGTGGAGCAGCAGTTCCTGTAATTCCCTGAGACAAGTTGTTGTTTTAACACTTTGGGTGAATTTCAAAGGATTTTGTGCTGCCCGTCCTTCTGTGATCCTCCAGCGGGTGCACGGAGGTGACGTGACATAACATGGCTGTGCGGAAAGAAAAAAATCCTTATGCTTGTTCTTGTCATTTAGGTGACATTTCAGCTTTTGTTTCTTCCATGCTGGGAGCGCCGGCTGTGAGGGAAAACCTGTGTCTGCTGTGTTATATGTGACTGCACTACAGATCCCAGCAATCCATGTGACCTCACATAAAAGATACTCGCGATTAAACGTCACTTCTCGCTTCACTTTTTAAAGCTTTTTTTTCCTTCTAGGCTGCCACAATGGCCTGAAGAAGAGCAGATAAGGGCAGCTTAATCAGAAAATAAAGGTTCCATATGTGGATATATATACAGTTAGGTCCAGAAATCTTTGGACAGTGACACAATTTTCGCGAGTTGGGCTCTGCATGCCACCACATTGGATTTGTAATGAAACCTCTACAACAGAATTCAGGTGCAGATTGTAACGTTTAATTTGAAGGTTTGAACATAAATATCTGATAGAAATTGTAGGAATTGTACACATTTCTTTACAAACACTCCACATTTTAGGAGGTCAAAAGTAATTGGACAAATAAACCAAACCCAAACAAAATATTTTTATTTTCAATATTTTGTTGCGAATCCTTTGGAGGCAATCACTGCCTTAAGTCTGGAACCCATGGACATCACCAAACGCTGGGTTTCCTCCTTCTTAATGCTTTGCCAGGCCTTTACAGCTGCAGCCTTCAGGTCTTGCTTGTTTGTGGGTCTTTCCGTCTTAAGTCTGGATTTGAGCAAGTGAAATGCATGCTCAATTGGGTTAAGATCTGGTGATTGACTTGGCCATTGCAGAATGTTCCACTTTTTTGCACTCATGAACTCCTGGGTAGCTTTGGCTGTATGCTTGGGGTCATTGTCCATCTGTACTATGAAGCGCCGTCCGATCAACTTTGCGGCATTTGGCTGAATCTGGGCTGAAAGTATATCCCGGTACACTTCAGAATTCATCCGGCTACTCTTGTCTGCTGTTATGTCATCAATAAACACAAGTGACCCAGTGCCATTGAAAGCCATGCATGCCCATGCCATCACGTTGCCTCCACCATGTTTTACAGAGGATGTGGTGTGCCTTGGATCATGTGCCGTTCCCTTTCTTCTCCAAACTTTTTTCTTCCCATCATTCTGGTACAGGTTGATCTTTGTCTCATCTGTCCATAGAATGCTTTTCCAGAACTGAGCTGGCTTCATGAGGTGTTTTTCAGCAAATTTAACTCTGGCCTGTCTATTTTTGGAATTGATGAATGGTTTGCATCTAGATGTGAACCCTTTGTATTTACTTTCATGGAGTCTTCTCTTTACTGTTGACTTAGAGACAGATACACCTACTTCACTGAGAGTGTTCTGGACTTCAGTTGATGTTGTGAACGGGTTCTTCTTCACCAAAGAAAGTATGCGGCGATCATCCACCACTGTTGTCATCCGTGGACGCCCAGGCCTTTTTGAGTTCCCAAGCTCACCAGTCAATTCCTTTTTTCTCAGAATGTACCCGACTGTTGATTTTGCTACTCCAAGCATGTCTGCTATCTCTCTGATGGATTTTTTCTTTTTTTTCAGCCTCAGGATTTTCTGCTTCACCTCAATTGAGAATTCCTTAGACCGCATGTTGTCTGGTCACAGCAACAGCTTCCAAATGCAAAACCACACACCTGTAATCAACCCCAGACCTTTTAACTACTTCATTGATTACACGTTAACGAGGGAGACGCCTTCAGAGTTAATTGCAGCCCTTAAAGTCCCTTGTCCAATTACTTTTGGTCCCTTGAAAAAGAGGAGGCTATGCATTACAGAGCTATGATTCCTAAACCCTTTCTCCGATTTGGATGTGAAAACTCTCATATTGCAGCTGGGAGTGTGCACTTTCAGCCCATATTATATATATAATTGTATTTCTGAACATGTTTTTGTAAACAGCTAAAATAACAAAACTTGTGTCACTGTCCAAATATTTCTGGCCCTAACTGTATATATATATATATATATATATATATATATATATATATACTGTATATGTACAGTGTATGTTTATGTATATATACAGTGTATATATATATATATATATATATATATATACAGTGTATGTATATTTTTATATATATGTGTTATATATACATATATATATATGTTATATATATATACATATATATATACATATATATATTTATACATATATATATATATGTGTATATATATATATATATATACATATATATATGTATATATATATATATATATATATATACGTATATATATATATATATATATATATATGTATATATATATATATATATATATGCATATATATATACGTATATATATATATATATATATATATATTAGGGGTAGCAGAGCAGAGTTTGTCACATGGTTTGATCTGAATTTCACAATGTGCTGTAGATAAACATTCGGCATGGTTTTAATTAATGGGAAAAGGGTTTTCACCTCTATGAAGTTAACAGGAAAAGCAGTGGCCTAACTTGTTGCTAGTGGGCCCTAAAGCAAAATCTACAACCGGGTCCCCAAATATCATGGGTATTTAATTGTATGGGTCTTCTCAAATGGACCTTATGAGGCTCCTTAGGTCCAACTGCAACCCCTGCACCTACCGTATTATAGTTGGACCCCTGCATACAGTGGCAACTACAAGACCGCTATAAAGGCCATGAGTCAGAGGGGTCTGTTGCCAGCGCCGGCACCGCTTCTCCAACCTTCCATCCGTCTTTGCACATTCAACTGTATCGGCATCCTGCATGCTTATACAGGTGAAAGCAGTGATGGAAGAGGAAGTGGTCTGCGCCATCCATCATGCTCCTTTGGCATCTGACATCTAACATCTCAGCACAGCGGACACGATGACGTCACTTCATCGCGCCTGCTGTGCCGAGCAGTGAAGAGCTTTAGAGTGCCCGCTGTTGAGACAGGAGTAGCAGGGGATGAGGGAGACAAGTATTAGGACCCGTTATACTATTTGGAGGGTTGTGGGGGGGCCATTATACTATATGGAGGACTTTGTAGGGTCCATTATACTATATTTTGAGTATAGGGTGCATTATACTATATGGAGGACTATGTAGGGTGTATTATACTATATGGAGGACTATGTGGGGCCATATATATACTGGTATATACTGTTTGTCTACCATCCTACGCTCCATCCTGGTAAATATGTCCTCTTCCTGGTATATATGTCCCCATCCTAGTATGTATGTCCCCATCCTGGCATATATGTCTCCCATCCTAGGCCACATCCTGGTATACAGTATATGTTCCACATTCTGGTATATATGTTCCCCATCCTGGGTTCATCCTGCTATACATGTCCCTCATCCTTGGCTCATCTTGGTATATATAACCTCATCCTGTCCCCTTCCTGATATACATCCTGGTATATATGTGGCCCAATCCTGGTATATTTGTCCGCATTCTTGGCCCATTCAGGTATATATGTCCTCATCCTGGGCTCATCCTGGTATATATGCTCCCAAACCTGGTATAAATGGTCCTCATCCTGGGCTCATCCTGGTATATATGACTTCATTGTGGACCCATCCTGGTATATATGTTATTATCCTGGGCACCTTCCTGGCATATACAGTCCCCATTCTGTCGCTAACTCATACAAAGAAAAATTCTAATCACCTAACTCTGCTCCTACACCGCGCAACATCATCTGTATCTGTAGCGCCCCTGAAGATATCAGGGTGTTACAGGGAACTACATCCTGCCCCCCAGGTTGCAGGGCCTACCCCCCATGGTTCCAGGTTCCCATCAGCAGTGTCACTGACATCCGCACTACAAATTCCAATCATGCCTCATACCAGGGCTGGACAGGCACTCCAGTGGTTTGGTCAAGTTGGAGCACGGCCGCCCACCTAGGGGTCAGGCAGACTGGTGGAAGGGAAATGAGAGAGTCGAGTGTTAGCCCTCAAAGAGTGAGGAGCAGGGGAGTTGAAGCTCCCAGGGAGGCGACAGGTTGGGTCGCAGACGATGGTCCGGGACCACAGGAGTCGGGGACCGGTATTAGGAACACTAGACAGGAGTGTAACAGACACAGTCTAGGAGGATTGTTGGCACCAGAAAGCCCAGCCACCTTACCAGTACCGAGCACAGCGGGGTACAGGACCCTAGATCGGGGAGCAGCTTCAAGCAACCCGATAATTAACCTGTGGAGGATAGTCTCTGTATGAACTTTCCCCAAGAGCTCAGAGATTGGAGGCAGCAGCACAACGCGGGGGATAGGGTTCTCCAAAATACACAACCCACTGAGATCCCAAGTGCTAGCCATCAAGAGCACAGCTGCCATACACATACACACGGGTAGCGGGGCCCCAAAAGCATCAAGCTAAGGGGCCACAACAGTAAAACAATTTGTGCACGGAGGCAGGGCTCCGGACTTACCAAGTGACACTGTTGGGAGCAGGACCTGAACGGGCTCCCCCCGTAGAGACTGCGGTGCCCAGAGACTTTGGTTTACCATCTGTGTGAGTGTCTGCTTAATCCACTTGATCCACCACCACGACTACCACAGTGAGTAGTATGACCCCTGCACCCTGCTTCCCAAGTCCAAGCAAGCTACCCATTCACCAAATCCCCACAATCCGGGGTCTTCCCTACCTGCGGAGGGATTAACACCATCTACCCCGATACTCCCATCGGCAGCGGCGGTACTCCCCTTTACCGCAACCCGCAGGTGGCGTCACGAACATTTATCCCCTGTAAATACCCCCTTTACATTTGAGGTGGCCGCAAGCCCCCAGGTCCGGAGACCCTTGAGCCACAGTAACGACATATCCGAGCAGTTTGACTGCTGCTGGGGCGACACATATCCAGTGCACTTTACTCATCAGCTGACATCCACGTGTACGCCATGGCACATGATGTCACTGTCATACACCCCTAGTCACGTGTGCTTCGATGTCAGCTGCCGGCCACTGTTTGGCTGGTACCTTGTAGTGCAGCACATGGACCTGATGGGTCTCTGTGCTGCAATGCCTTTCAGCTGGATCTGCGCCCTCAAACACACATCCAGCTGAAGTAGCCCGGTCACGACCTTGCGGCCATGATCATTATGCCCCTTGGGCCAGTGATGATGTCTGTAAAGCGCTGTGGAATTAATGGTGCCATATAAGCTAATAAAATAATGGCTATTACCAGTATGACATTAGAATTGTAAATGATTGCAGAACTTTTTATGTAGCCGGTGGCTTGCATTACATTTCTTTCTCTACAAGCTAACAAAATTTTCAGCTTTGTGAGATCTTTCCATTGCAAAGCATCATGATTAGAAAATACCTCTGCGAGGCAATGGCGTAAACGGCGCCACATTCCTCAGTCCCGCAGCACAAAGAGAGCTTTCATTCAGTCAATTAGAATAGCCGACCTGAGGGTTATGTTTTTCTAAAAACTTGTGTTAATCACACGGAGCGGCTTACTTCCTTGTGGCTGAGGAACTTCAGGGAACACAGGACAATGCCAGACACAAAGCAAGGCGAATCGTACGGATGTATCAGACGACGGCGAAATGCTTTAAGCAGTTGGTTTAACCACTTCCACGATCGGGGCTTTGTGATGTGGATGCGGCCGGGGACCTGCCGAGTTTACGACAATTCATCACGAAGCAAAAAACGTATTGGATTTTTAATTCATATCGCAAGAAGGAAATGGAACGGAGTAATGATTGTCAACTCCATCTGTTCATTAATCACTTGAGCGCAGAAGCTGATGAACGGAGACATTTTATATTTATTTTTAAATGCTAGGGGGGACAAGGTAATTTCCTATCAGAAAAGAAACGAGCGTCGTATCTAATATCATTACTGTCTTCATAAAGAACTGACACGTGGCGCGGAGCAACAAAGAGAATGTATTCATTACCGATGTCACCTGCCCTAATGGAGCCAGCCAACCGCATCATTAGCTGTAGCCTCGGCAGAAAACTTGGAGACCTGGAGGTTTTTTTGGGTGGAAAGTCTTCTCCACGTGCCAACGGTTCTAGTCCATGTTGATGTTTTAACCAATGTGCACCACATTGCCCCATGGCCAGTCGATAATGGAAGATTTTTCCAATGACGTTCTTGACGATGCTATTCTTTGGCCTCACAGAACATACTTGAGATGGGAGTTTCTCTTCAGTAGTTTATGACAGAAGAGGACCATTTTGGCAGTTTATGTAACATTTTGCCCTCCTAGCCATTATACGATATTGGAGGGAGGTGGTCTAAACTAGAGTTAACGTGTTTGTAGAAGCCATTCATGGTAGTTTCTTAGATTTGATGAATGAATGCGTTAGGAAATAAAGGTAGTCATTAAGTCACAGCCAACCCCACCGATTTCAGTAGGACCAGACAACTATCTTGTGTGCATCTGGGGGGGGCCCAACTCTTTTTTTCAGTACCAGATGTAAAGATAACAGGTTGGCCTTGTTGAATTTCATTATACTTCATACTTTTGTTCTCACAGCCAGAGGCTTATCTCCTTTGATATGAAAAGGAACAAGCATGTCCATATTGAGCAACCCAATCCTTAATTTTGGTGGGTGTGGGCAAATATCGTATCTAATACGTATGGGGCCTCGTTTTCTAGACTTTCGTCCACCAGCAGATGTAAAGGAAAGGTAAAGACACCTATTGCACATCATATATTTGGTTGTTGCTGCCAAAATCATGGGTTTGGCCAACAATCTAATGTGTCACATCATGAGTAGAGATCAGCGTACCCGTGGAAGTTCAATTCGGCGGGTTCAGCCGGACATAAGATAACGTTTGGATTGGGACCCGAACTTGACCTGAATCCCAATGGAAGTCACTAATTGAGCAGTTCCGGTTTCCGCCTATAGGCAGCCAGCCATAAACAGATCACTTCTGGAGGAGGGTGGGAAGAGTTTTTCCATTTTTTTTTGTTTGGTGTACAGTACATCCAATCACGCTGTTATTACCCCCAGTGGGAGCCGTTCAAACACTCCAAGGGGCTTGCACAGGGATGAGAACTGAGCATACCCGATATAGAGATGCTCGCGTAAGTAGTTTGCATACGTAAAGCTCCCGAACTCCGAACCTGAACTGTATTTTTTGGGAGGGGGGGTTTGTGTAAAGCCTGTGTCCGGTATGAACACCGAACCTTGGGTTCGCTCATCTCTAATCATAAGTGCTGATGAAGGTGTCGGGAGAATGGGAATGAAGTAGAGCCCAAATGGTTTTAGGAACCAGCTCCATTTTGATTCACTATGACGCCCCTGATGTGTTTGGCGTTGGCACCCAGGACTTGTATATTTTTCTCCTTCAAGGTCTTTCCATGACTCAGTCTAGAGACTATTCCACAATTTTTTAGTTACTACTGGCGTAGCTCCTTCAGAGGTTCTCATAATCTATGTTTAATTGTGATAGCCCCACCAGGAGTGGACACCCTGTCTTTGAGGAAGCCATAGTTGACGTATGGTAAATACATCCCTGTTTTAAACAAAAAAGTTCTATCTCTTAAACATCAAAGATATAGAGACATATTTTATCTCTATCGTAATGTTCCTATTACTTAATCTAGAGTCAGACCACAGATTATTATATCAATAGATAAAACCACTTGGAAGTAATTGCTGTCTGGGCCATAAGTGAAGCATTAGGGTCTGCTCACTCCACTAGGCGAGTGTTAATCACAGATGGTGGGGCTTGGAATAGAAGCAGAGAATTTGCGCAGCCACAGAGTCTCCGAGGTTTCGGCTTCGGCGGCTGGTGAAATGTTTAAGTCTAAATATAGAGCTGAAAACTCTTTGTCTGAATGAGCCGCTTTAGCACATAAACATCTATAAATGTTGTCCCTTCTCAGCCACCATCGTTCACTGTCTCTGATGTTGTCACTTCATTTCATTTGTCAGCGGTCTCGATCCCTCCAGGTTGTTTACTGTGATAATCCTTAAAATATCGACCAGAGCTTCTTGACAATCTCACCCCGACCGCGAGGAAGTTCATTTAGGGATTTTCTCTGTTTGCTGAAGCTAATGACTCGATGTAGAAGAGAAACCTGAAACTGAAGTATAATGGGGAGTATAATCGTAGCATTTAGGTTTTCAGCAGTGGATTCTGCAGGAGGTTAGAGATTTACAGATGTTGTTAGACAATAAACTGTAAGGCAAAAGTATTAAGATAAGGCCCAATAACCAGAGTATTTGTTCTACTCTACAACTACGTGTGCCCGTACACATTGGTGTACACTTGGCCAAACCCAACTATTCTGGTTGTATTTGCCATTTCTTCGATATCTATAAAGCCTTCTGGTTCTTGCCTGGCAGATTTTTCCTGGGGAAAGAAGGATTGAGCATGCTAAATCTCCACGACCGATCCTTTTGTCCCTCAGAGGAGATAAGCCTCCAGCAGAGGTATCTAGAAGAGGCTGAATGATGGTCCTAGAGCAAACGTTGCCTTTCTATGGTTTTCATAAGCTTCTATGAATTGGCCTTTAGATAATGTCATGGGTTTGTCGTGTATGACAGATGGTCATGTGGTTTCTGGCAATACAAGGTCACAGTGTTTGGCTGCGCAGAATGCTCCCTGACTTTCCATTGTTCCTGCTGTCAATAGTCATAGGTGGCTTTCCTGCTGGATTTATCTCTCTCCTTTTGGACCCAGCAGGAGCTCGACTTCCACCCAGCTGTTGATCATCAATATTCCCTTGGTGTGTGTATATACCCCATTCGTCCTTTGGACTGGTGCTGGTTATATTCTTCAGTTTATTCAAGCCCTTCGTGCAAGCAGGTGGCTTGTACTCCTCTGTGGTATAGTTGCAGAAAGATTTGCTGAACTTCTAACTGAGTCATCTGTAGATAAGTAGTTCATGCATTTTCCCCCTTTGTGGCATCCTTGTGTCATCTATGGAGTTAGTGGAGTTGATGAAAAGCTCATCCCATCCGTTCCCTGTTTAGGGCCCAGCACTAGGGATACCTAGGGACAGGTATCCGGCTCGGCGCATAGGTATGGAACCTATCAAGGGAGGTGAGAGACCCCAGGGACCATTGGTAGGTTAGGTCAGGGGTCACCATCTTTCCCTTCCCTTTCACCGACCGCTTGGTACTTCTCGTACCTAGCGTTCCAGATAATCATTGTCCCCCTTTGTGAAAAAAACTAGACTCTCCACTTTACCTCGTGAAATCAGAATTGGTGCTTCATGATACCTGCAAATACCACAGATCTTGAAAGGCGCTAAGGATTAAGTGGTGTAACTCTAGAGGAGTCTCCCATGCCTGGAAGAAGGGGGCGCAGATCCTTTTTCCCCATATGACAAGTAGACCTACATCATTTTTTTAAATTGATGCCGTCCTATCACTCATGTGTGGAGGTGGTGTTAGCGCTAAATTGCCCCCCTACCAACTGCTGATCTTAAAATCTAAAATTGGGGCTGAGAAGAGACAGATGCCACCAAAGGTGTTTGGCAGCAACTTGCTCCCCTCTCCCTATTAAAAGCCACTTGGGGGAAGATTCAACATTTTGTGAGAGTTTTAAGCCACTTCTCCCTTTTTATCTTGTGGTATTCGCTGATGTTTATAAACTAAATTCAATCAAATGGCATACACGGACCATGAATTTTGCACAAAATCAAAAATGGTCTTTTTTTAGGTCTAACCATTTTTATGACTTTTAGAACAAGAAGTCACACTTTTTTTTTTCAAAATGTCGTAAAAATTGTTTGTGTACATAAATTGTATCGGTTGTATCGGGGCGGGGGGGTGTAGGATGGGAAAGTGGAATACATTTTTTACTTTTGGAAAGTCATCAATAATGATTTGGGCGGAAACATCTAGAAGCCTTAAACCACACCAACAGCGGCGAACGTTAAAAATAATAAAACTTGCCGGTCATTGTCCCCAGTTCGTTATCTCCAAGATAGTCCCCAACTACCATATCTACTAAGACCTGCCTCGAAAATAAGCCCTAGCAGGGTTTTCAGGCTTTTTTGGGGTATACGTAAAATAAGCCTCACTCCAAAAATAAGCCCTATTGGCGGGTCATTTTTGTATACCATACTAATGGTATCCTTATATAGAATTTGGGCAGCCCTTTCAGGATATATAACTTTTTTGCTGTAAATTACCCCATTGTGTTGCTGTAAGCCCCAGAAAATTTATAGTCACATGCCGGCAATTAATGTAAAATGAATATTCACCCCTTCCCCCACCCATAATGCCGCCCACTTCTCTGTGCTGGCGTCTGACTGCCATATTACTTGCCCAAGAATCACATCGTAATCCTTGGACTGGCTGAGGTTGTTATCCCCAATTTAGATATCATCAAGATGGTCCTTAACTACCATGTACTAAGACCAACCTCGAAAACAGGCCTAAGCAGGATTTTCAGGCTTTTTGGAGTATGCTTAAATTAAGCCTCAGTCCAAAAATAAGCCTTATTTGTGGGTCATATTTGTATACCATACTAATAGTTTCCTTATCTAGGGGATGTGTACCGCCCTGAGAGGGGCTCGGCCGCTCCCCTTGCCGGGCCGAGCCGCTCGAGGTCCGGGCTTGGGTTGTCGGTGGCTCGAGTGCCTCCGGACCGGGGGCCACGTCTCTCTGTTAAGGGGAGGCAGTGGGGTGGTGGTGTGGGACGAGGTTCGCAGCCGGGGGCCGCGTTGTCGTTGTACGGGTCGTGACGCCACCCACGGGTCGTGGTGACGAGATGCACCACCGCTGCGGCTGGAGTGAAGGGGGCTCCGTGTTGAAGGCGCAGCCTGGATGTTAGCCCCTCCGTGGGTAGGGGCGGTGTGTCCCGGGGCCCGGCGGGATGAGCGATGATGTTGTCGGGGTGCAGGGCGCCGTTCTGCGGTGCGATGTCGTGCCCGGATGGCACTGGTGTACTCACTATTAATTCACACTCAGAGTCACTGGTAAACCAAAGTTCGGGGTATGGTCGGGTCCCACAGCCGGCTGCTTGTGTCCCTTGTGAGGCTGATGGTGGCCCCTTTCCCTTGCACGTCTTGTTTTGTTTTTTTGGCACCCCTCCCTGAGCAGTGGTAGCCCGCTCCCCGGCACTTAGCTGCAGGAAGGTGGGCTTTTGCCTTCTTTCGGGACTTTGGGTGTGGATGAACCCGTGAGGTCCAGACTGCAATCAGTTAATTTGCCTACACTCAGTGGCTTCTAAGCTAGGACGGGGTCTGAGTACCCTGTTTCTGGTGCTCCGATAAACGGTTGACTCCCCGGTTCAGGGCCGGCGGGCTCCAACCCTGGCCCGGTCCGTACGGTTCCGCCGGTTGCTATACCGGTACTCCTGCAGGCGGTCACCACCGTCTGCCTGCCTGACGTTACGGGGATCCCAGGCTCCTACCCAGGTCCCTGACAGCTCTGCTCCTCCACACCTTCTGTCACTGTCACTCTACAACTCTTTTCTGTTTGTATTTCCTTCCTCAGGACAGTAGTCTCCTCGGTGGGCGTGTCTTTCTGCCTGACTCCGCCCACCTGGTGTGCCCTACTTGCCCTGAGGGAGGCATCAGTTCTCCCTTACGGGTGACGGATGTGTCCTCACAAGGGATGGGGGTGTGTGTGTTGTGTGGTGGGTGTTGTTACCTGTGACCCCTGGGGTCCAGGGCGTCACACTTGGGCAGCCCTTTCAGCATATGTAACCTTTATTGCTGCACTTTGCCCTGTTGTGGATCTATAAGCCGCTGAAAATTTATAGTCACACTCCGGCAGTGCAAAATGAATATTCACCCCTTCCCCCGCCCATAATATCGCCCACCCCTCTGTGCCTTCATCTGACTGCCATATTGCTCATCCAAGGATCGCATCACAATTTTCCGACTGGCCGTCTGCTCTTCTGACCTGAACGTGACAGCTGCATAGAAATTCATGATATCAGGAGAGGTCAGGTCAGGAGAGTAGACGTCCAGTTCGAGGATTTTGATGTGATCCTTGGGTGAGTAATACGGCAGTCAGACTGCATCCAATCACTGTCATAGAGTGGTGGCGAGATTACAGGCGGCCAGAGGGGTGAATATTCATTTTGCATTAACAGCCAGCAAGCAACCGTAAATTTTTCGAGTCTTACAGCAACACTGCTAGGCAACGTACAGACATAAAAGTTACATACCTTGAAAGGGCTGCCCAAACCCTATATCATAATACTAGGTATTAGTATAGTACACAAAAATGACCTGACAGATTCCCGTTAAAAGGCACCAATTTTTTAGAACAAAAAATTCTAAGAAAAACCGATTTGGTTAAAGATAACACATTTTTTAATGGTTAAAAATTAATGATTGCCAACTGGCAGTATGACTATAACAGGGGCGTCACATGTATAAATATTAAAAAGTCAAATACAGGTATCGCTGCAGAGGTATAAGATTAGATACAAAAATTCCAAAATATAGGAAAAACCATTTGGCTTTGAAAAACTGAGTCAGTAAGGGTAAAGACACAGTAAGAAAAATTAGAATTGGAACACAGAATTCACAGATGGGGTATGTATAGCGATCATGCAATAGCTATAGCCATAGTATACAGTGCCTACAAGTAGTATTCAACCCCCTGCAGATTTAGCAGGTTTACACATTCGGAATTAACTTGGCATTGTGACATTTGGACTGTAGATCAGCCTGGAAGTGTGAAATGCACTGCAGCAAAAAAGAATGTTATTTCTTTTTTTCTTTTTTTTTTAAATTGTGAAAAGTTTATTCAGAGGGTCATTTATTATTCAACCCCTCAAACCACCAGAATTCTGTTTGGTTCCCCTAAAGTATTAAGAAGTATTTCAGGCACAAAGAACAATGAGCTTCACATGTTTGGATTAATTATCTCTTTTTCCAACCTTTTCTGACTAATTAAGACCCTCCCCAAACTTGTGAACAGCACTCATACTTGGTCAACATGGGAAAGACAAAGGAGCATTCCAAGGCCATCAGAGACAAGATCGTGGAGGGTCACAAGGCTGGCAAGGGGTACAAAACCCTTTCCAAGGAGTTGGGCCTACCTGTCTCCACTGTTGGGAGCATCATCCGGAAGTGGAAGGCTTATGGAACTACTGTTAGCCTTCCACGGCCTGGACAGCCTTTGAAAGTTTCCACCCGTGCCGAGGCTAGGCTTGTCCGAAGAGTCAAGGCTAACCCAAGGACAACAAGGAAGGAGCTCCGGGAAGATCTCATGGCAGTGGGGACATTGGTTTCAGTCAGTACCATAAGTAACGTACTCCACCGCAATGGTCTCCATTCCAGACGAGCCCGTAAGGTACCTTTACTTTCAAAGCGTCATGTCAAGGCTCATCTACAGTTTGCTCATGATCACTTGGAGGACTCTGAGACAGACTGGTTCAAGGTTCTCTGGTCTGATGAGACCAAGATCGAGATCTTTGGTGCCAACCACATACGTGACGTTTGGGGACTGGATGGCACTGCATACGACCCCAAGAATACCATCCCTACAGTCAAGCATGGTGGTGGCAGCATCATGCTGTGGGGCTGTTTCTCAGCCAAGGGGCCTGGCCATCTGGTCCGCATCCATGGGAAGATGGATAGCACGGCCTACCTGGAGATTTTGGCCAAGAACCTCCGCTCCTCCATCAAGGATCTAAAGATGGGTCGTCATTTCATCGTCCAACAAGACAATGACCCAAAGCACACAGCCAAGAAAACCAAGGCCTGGTTCAAGAGGGAAAAAATCAAGGTGTTGCAGTGGCCTAGTCAGTCTCCTGACCTTAACCCAATTGAAAACTTGTGGAAGGAGCTCAAGATTAAAGTCCACATGAGACACCCAAAGAACCTAGATAACTTGGAGAAGATCTGCATGGAGGAGTGGGCCAAGATAACTCCAGAGACCTGTGCCGGCCTGATCAGGTCTTATAAAAGACGATTATTAGCTGTAATTGCAAACAAGGGTTATTCCACAAAATATTAAACCTAGGGGTTGAATAATAATTGACCCACACTTTTATGTTGAAAATTTATTAAAATTTAACTGAGCAACATAACTTGTCGGTTTGTAAGATTTATGCATCTGTTAATAAATCCTGCTCTTGTTTGAAGTTTGCAGGCTCTAACTTATTTGCATCTCATCAAACCTGCGAAATCTGCAGGGGGTTGAATACTACTTGTAGGCACTGTATATTGTTGTAGTGATATAAAGCTGGCTATTAATGTTATTGTGGCTTGGAACTATGTATGTTGCTAATAATGCTTATATTAGTATATATAACAGTTGTAGCTGTAGTATATAGTATTAATATGCTGATGAATGTAACTGTGAAAAATAGTATAGTTACAGCATAGGGTATCTCAGATACAGCATGTTATTCACTAATGCCCAGAGCAAATATGTAAGGGAGCCTCCCAAGTATAAAAATGATAGATGAGGAGTATTTACCTGTGCAGGAGAAGACCTATATACACATGTGACGCAAGCCCCGACGCGCACGTTTCGGCGTCACCTTCGTCAGGTGACAATTCCTGTTAAAGAATACAGCAAGACTCTTCATCAAGGAAAGATAAGGCTTCCCCTGAAAATAAGTCCTAGCCCATCTTCCATAAGTGCTGCCCGTAGTCTGTCTTCATTGTACCTCCTGTCTTTGTCAGTGTAATGTTTGTGGGATGTAATTGATAAAATTGGGGGGTTGGCAACAATAATATGATGTTAGGGAGATACACCATATGTATATGTGAGCAGCTATATCATGGAGAAATGGCTTGATCCTAGGTCTACAGTGCAGCCCCCTTACTATATAACACTTTTTTTTTTTTTTTTTTTTGCTATGACCACCAAAAATGTAGCCAGAACTTTTAGATGATTCTTAATATTCTGCTCCTATAAAGTTGGGAGTTGTCTGATAAATGTGGCATATACAACGGTTTTCCGTGACCCAACAGGAACCTGCACGGGACCCAGATGGTTTGACCGTCTGACTCTCCGCTTCCAGGTGATGTCAGTTCTTTATAGCAGCGTCGGGGCATTTTTAGCTTCATACATCAGGCTTGGACCTCGGCCATATATATATATAAATCGGTTGGCCAGAAGATAGTCAATGTGTGGAAATTTTAGCATTCACCCTGACTCCAGACCTTCCAGGGATTTTTTTTTTTTTTTGTTAAAGTATCTGGTAGACTCTGAAATGCGAGTTACCAGTGACTACAGCAGCTTATTACACCGGCCGTCTGCTTTATATCAGAGAAAGCCAGACTATTAATGTGGAAAGTGAGGCAATGCAGTGTCCGTACGCGGGAGAGATGTGACCGGTCGACTAATGATGAAACTGGGATACGTTTTAATCCACACGGACAATGCGATGGTCATAGGGAAGGATGAATAAAAATCTTCACAACACATGAGTCTTAAAGACTTTACAAAACTTGTATAAAGTTGAAGGTGCCAAGTCTCCGGCTGCAATAAGTACTAAAATGTTTTCCTACAACAATGACCTTCAGAGTCGTAAAGGTATTTTTGCTATAAACTTTATCCGATGAAAATCAATCCGATATGTACCGTAGATAAACAATTCTACAACTACTTGGCCAAAATGCAAAATGTCTGTATATACAAACAGTCATGGCCAAAAGTTTTGGCACCCTTGAAATTGTCGCAGAATATGAACTATTTCTCCCAGAAAATTATTGCAATTACACATGTTTATTTGCTTTTTGTGTATTGGAACAACACACACAATAAAAAAAACAAAACTGAGTAAAAAGGACAAATTAAACATACCATATATACTCAAATATAAGCTGAGTTTTTCTGCCCATTTTTTTATGCTGAAAACGCCCCCCTCAGCTTATACTCGAGTGAGGGTCCCAGAAAAAATTATTCTCACCTTTCCTGTTACCTGCTTCTAGAACCTTCATGATTGCTCCCAATGTAGGGGCCCGCGCTGTTGTCGTCAGTGCTTTACTGCACTTGAATGATTTGCAGCAACGAGTGATCTATATGTCTGCGGTCCGCAGGAAGCAGGTAAGAGGACACCACGGGAACAGAAGAGAGGTGAGAATATTTTTTTGTGTTTGTGTATGTGAACAATGGCATAATAGGGGACAAGAAGGGGACCGGAATGAGGCCATTACTAAAGGATGGGGCTCAATGCTACAGGACACAATATGGGCACATTACTACAGGGACAATATGGGCAGATTACTACAGGGGACAATATGTATGGGCACATAACTACAGAGGACAACATGGGCACATTACTACAGGCGATAATATGGGCACATTACTACAGGGAAAATATGGGCACATTACTACACGGGAAAATGTGGGCACATTACTACAGGGCACAATATGGGCACATTACTACAGGGGAAAATATGGGCACATTACTACAGGAGACAATATGGGCAGATTACTACAGGAGACAATATGGGCAGATTACTACAGGAGACAATATGGGCACATTACTACAGGGGACAATATGGGCACATTACTACAGGAGACAATATGGGCACATTGCTACAGGAGACAATATGGGCACATTATCACAGGGTAAAATATGGGTACATTACTACAGGAGACAATATGGGCACATTGCTACTAGAGACAATATGGGCACATTGCCACAGGGGACAATATGGGCACATTACTACCAGTAGCTGCTGCATTTGCCACTCTAGGCTTATACTCAAGTCAATACGTCTTCCCAGTTTTTTGTGGTAAAATTAGATACATTGGCTTATACTTGGGTTGGCTTACACTCGAGTATATATGGTAATTTAACACAAGGCTCCAAAAAGGGTCTGGGCAAAGTTGTTGGCACCCTCAACTTAATATTTGGTTACACACCCTTTACCCTTTGGAATAAATAACTGCAATCAATCACTTCCTATAACCATCAACAAACATCTTCTTACACCTCTCAACTGGAATTTTGGACTCTTCTTTTGCAAACTGCTCCAGGCCTCTCATATTTGAAGGCGTCTTCTCCCAACAGCAATATTAAGATCTCTCCACAGGCTATCAATGGGATTTAGATCCAGACATTGCTGCCACTTCAGAACTTTCCAGCGCTTTGTTTCCATCCATTTCTGGAGGCTTTTTCAAGTATGTTTGGGATCATTGTCCTGATGGAAGACCCAGAACCTAGGACACAAACCCAGCTTTCTGACACAGGGCACTACATTGTGACCCAAAATCCTTTGGAAATCTTCAGATTTCATGATGCCTTGTACACAGTCAGGGCACCCATGCCAACAATTTCTACCATGACTATACTTTACTACTATAGTTGCATTAGTCCATGTGTCCTGTTAAACCTGGAAGCTGCTCCATACAGGATCCTTGGCCAGGAAAATAACCATTTCTCGGCCATTATTGTATATGGACCAATTTGACCTGTAATCTACATAATTCATCACCTATACATGGGTATGGCCCTACTGCTAGGACTCCCATAATCACAGAGTGTGCCTGGTTCTCCATTGGCCTCAAAACCTGGTTGTGCAAGCGTTCTATAGCTCCATGTTGAGTCCATGACGTGCTGCGCTTAGCTATCTTCATGGGTACTATAGACTTTGATCAGATGGTCATCAACCAATTAATGCACATCTTCCTGACCACAGTCTTGCTCCTTGGAGAAGAGAATAAAACAATGGGTGACACCATTCTGGCTTTTGATAAGAGTCCCATTTTGTCCCACGTACACCAATCTTGCTATCAAGGTCCAGAGATTAGTCTGTGGAAGGGGCATCACGCAATAGATACTTTTATCCCATATGAAACCATTTGGGGATTTTTAGGGGCATATTACTGTTATTTTATGAAGTCCAAGGAGCTCTGAGTCACACCTCAGTGAGGCTGGTGTTCACACTCCAATACCATTCACCCGACTGCTCATTTTGAAATCTAGAATTTAGTCTGAGACGAGTCCGTGCAATGCTTTACTCTGCCAAAGGTGTTCATACAAGAGGTGATTTCTGGTATCAAAGTGAAACCCTTATAATGGAGCAAGCGTTTTGCACCTAAAACATATGGGACAGGTATTTGTTTCCTTCCTTCTCCCTTTTTCAAAAACCCTTTCAGTCGCCGATTCCGACCTTCTTGAATGCTAAAACTGCAGTACCTCTACAGAGTAAAGTCCTGCCCAATAGTCAAGGAAGTGGGACCAACTACATCTGGACCCTTTTTGCCCAAGGGTCTTATGTGCCTCCCCCAGTAGACCTGTGATGTCACTGTGGTGGGTCTGAGTGTTGATGTGGCCGTACCAGGCACAAGCGACAGGCTTTTGTAATGGGGGTTAAAAATAATATTAAAAAGGGGGAGAAAAAATAAAATAAATAAATAGTTTGTGACGCCAGTTGGGATGTTCGGCTGTGGTATAGCCGGGCACCACTGAAGGTCCCCAGGAGTTAGGTGGTGATGCGCAGTGCCAGAGGGTTATCCCCTCACCCCCCCCTCATCCAACTAGGGCTGGTTCCTGGGGATGTTGAGGAAGGGATGGTGCAGCAGGGAATAATTCAGCCAGACTGGTCAGGGAGCTTTTACCTTTGACTGAGGCTCTGCAGAACAGTCCGGAGCATTCCTCATAGTATTCACAATTATGGTGGTCTGACCTGCCCTAATGAGAGTTTGGTTTCTCTGCTGTGTGGTGGTTGTGTATTTCTCCTGCCGCTACTTCCCTACTTGGGGAAAGGTGTCTTGAAATCCTAGGATTTTCAAGACAAAAACAATCTGGATCTTTGATCCCTTTCCAGTGAGCAGGCGACTTGAATCCTGAGGGAAAACTCACTGTTTCTTCTAGACGTTTCCAGACTCAATCAGGTCGCTGAGCTCCTGGGCAATTTTCACTGCTCCTTATGAAAAGGCTAATAGCAGTCTGTTTGCCACTGGCCTTGAAAGTCCTGGTGGCCTAGGGACTGATAAACTGCTAATTTATAGATGGCCCCTTTAGAGGTTTCAACAGTTACCTCCGGACAGGACCGTCTCCATATTACACTCCTTTCACACGCTCACCCTGACACCAACTGCCAGTCTCTGAATTAACCTCACACTCAAGCGCCGCCCCTTTCTCCTTCTAAGGCGCACACTTAAGCTCCTCCACTTTCTCCTTCTAGGGCGTGCACACACAAGCTCCTCCCTTTTCTCCTGCTAGGGCGTGCACACACAAGCTCCTCCGCTTTCCCCTTCTAGGGCGTGCACACACAAGCTCCTCCCCTTTCTATTTCTAGGGTGTGCACACACAAGCTCCTCCCCTTTCCCCTTCTAGGGCGTGCACACACAAGCTCCTTCCCTTTCTACTTCTAGGGCGTGCACACACAAGCTCCTCCCCTTTCCCCTTCTAGGGCATGCACACACAAGCTCCTTCCCGTTCTCATTCTAGGGCTCACACACAAGCCTTATCAGCTCAGGTGAACAGCCCCAGTAAGGGAGTGTAGGCAAATGTAGTGAATAGCAGAGAAAACCAAATCTCATTAAAGCTGGCAATACGTTATACATATTGAAATACATGTGCAGCCATTCTTTGTGGCAACTCAGACACAGGGCGCCACACCTACATGAACATCACTGGGGGATAGAGGATTTATTGGCTTGATTTTGGACTAGTGCAGAAGGACATGTCCCCTTTAAAATAAATAAACATTTACATTTCATAATAAAATATTTAAGTGTGTAATATTCCAGGAACATTGACATTTTCAGGAGTCTGTCCTTAAAATCTATATAGTCACCAGGCGGATGGAAAATAAGGAGCGTTCCGTGAATCGGCGCCCGCTGCTGTATTGTCTGTGGCTGTTGCTTGTTTGGTGTGAGGATTTATACTCGTGTTCATAGGGGAGCTGCGCGAGCACAAAAGAGACATAATGATACCGATAATAATAATAATACAGCAACAGCTAAATTAGATCTCCTTATTTTACTCTAAAAGCACTGTCATTTCTCTCCTGCAATCACCGCATATTATCCTCTTTGTGTCACCGCTGGAGCTCTGCAATCTGCGCTTTCGGTGTGATATTGCTGTGCCGATAAATCTCTGAATGTTTTTAAAAAAGAAACTAAAGAAAAAAAAATATATAGAAAATACATGTCATTAAATATAAACAACATACATAAGAAAATACGAAAATTTAAAGGGGGTTCTAAAGGATTTGGGGGAAAACACATTCAAAACTCAACTTTCCTCCAGAAATAGCACCGCACTAATCCATGGGTCTTGTCTGATCCGCTACATTGCAGTGAATGACTGAGCTGCAGTACCGCACGTGACCTGTGCAGTAGTGTGGCGCTCTTTTTTTTTTTTTTATTATATTTTTTTTTTTTAATTTTTAACGAGGCTTCTTATACTTTCCAACTTCAAATCAGAGCTCTCCTTGTGGAGCAAAAAGTAGCAAATTCTTTCACTGTAGCCCTGTCATCTTTTCCAGGCTGTGTTTTTTCAATGCCATTCTCATAATCCCTCCATGGGAGAAACTTTCTGTTGCTTCCTGGGAGGTTTCAGGATGGAGTACCCCTTATAGGAGGACGGGGGGTACCGTGACCCAATTTTGCCAATTAAACCTGCCAAGGTCACCAGTCCTCCCTCCTAATCTGTCAACTATTGCAGAACATAGGGTGTTAATATCAACCTTCTAGTATTAAATTTTACCTAAGCACTCTGGACTCTTATATTTGAAAGCTTCCCTGGATTACCGAAATTTCATCCTTTATTTCTGCATTTTTATTTTTATTTTTTACCAAACACAAAGTTTATTTTTACAGAATTAATGCTGCATTGGATAAAATAAGGCCTCAATTTTTTTTCTGCAATAGCGCCACTCTTTTGCACTGGCTGTGTCTAGTATTGCAGTTAACCCTATTCTCATGTTTGGAGCTGAGATGTAATTTACACTAAAGAAGGCAGGTTCAATTGTTTTTTTTTTCTGCAAGCAAGAAAAGTAATATAGAAATTAAAATTTTAGATGGCCGAGAGTCCTGGATAATGGGAATAAAAATTTATGGTCATGTTGGTAACAGTGAGAATAGCCAGCTCACCATAGATAGGTACTCCGAACCTCGACACTGTCCTGGCGCCTTGTAAATGGAAAAAAAATAAATGCCAACATTTTTTTAATTAATTTTCACCAGATGAAGGCCCCTTGAGGGCAGAAACACGTTGTATGACCGTTAATACAAATAAAATAATCCAAATTTATCTATATGGATTCCATGGTGGTCCCTGGGAGCACGACATTAATCATGCTTCTAAAAAAATGATTGTGTATTAAAATATCTTTAATTATTTACTCCAAAAAGTTCAACATGTGTAGCAAATCCATAAAAGACTATCAAAAATTGGGTGGGGCCCACTCCGTTTTTTTATATTATTTCTATAATAAAAAACTGGTGTGGGATTCCCTCTATTTTTGATAACCAGACAAGGTAAAGCAGACAGCTGGGGCTGGTATTATCAGGTGCAAAGGCCCTGGTTATTTGGCCCTTACCAGCCTAAGAATAGCAGCTGAAGCCTGAAGTGGACCATCATATTAGATAATCAGCCAAGGTAAAGCAGACAGCTGGGGGCTGGTATTATCAGGATGAGAAGGACCTGGTTATTTGGCCCTTACCAGCCTAAGAATAGCAGCTGAAGCCAGAAGTGGAGCATCACATTAGATAATCAGCCAAGGTAAAGCAGACAGCTGGGGGCTGGTATTATCAGGATGAGAAGGCTCTGGTTATTTGGCCCTTACTAGCCTAAGATTATCAGCTGAAGCCAGAAGTGGAGCATCATATTAGATAATAAGCCAAGGTAAAGCAGACAGCTGGGGCTGGTATTATCAGGTGAGAAGGCCCTGGTTATTTGGCCCTTACCAGCCTAAGAATAGCAGCTGAAGCCAGAAGTGGACCATCATATTAGATAATCAGCCACGGTAAAGCAGACAGCTGACGGTTGTAGCCCCAAGCTCTATGTTTTACCTGCACTGTTTATAAAAATAGGCGGGACCTCAGATAATTTATTTACTTTTTATTCCATATCCACATGTTTACAGGACAATTGCCCACATTTTGCTTCCTTTTGCAGCCCTCTAGACCTTACTGTGGCCATTTTACAGCACAGAGGTTTGGGTCTTCATTCACTTATATTGGGGTTCAAGGTGTGGGGAAAGTTCAGGTTACGTTTGGATCCCGAACTGAACTTTTGGCTAAAGTTTGACCAAACCCTGCAAACCCAAACTTCCACAGGTACACTCATCCCTTATCGGGAATATAATAATAAGGCATGATGTAATATAAATCACTGTTTATAGTTTTCATTTCCTTAGATCAATATATAATGTATAAAGCAAAGTCATGAAACCCGGTAGCTCTCGGGGAACTGTAACCAGCCGGCACCTGTTGTCGCAGAGGACTATCCGTCTTGAAAGTCATATCAATGATATTCTCCTGAATATCTGATTGTCGGCAGGGTGGCTGGCAGCAGACCTTCAAGTCTTGCGCTGAATTTTAATTAGCCTTCATTTACGTACATAGTAATCTATATTTATTACAAGGACCTCTAGCAGTATAATCCCTTCCAGGCTCGAGACATTCAGATGACGACTTTTCGGCATTGTTTTGTGAAAGTCATAAAGCCTTGTGATTTCACAGAATCCATTTTTGTGGGTTCCCTCCATCTGTTAAATTGCTCATTACATCTCTTGGAAATATTTATTTAGTGATTAGGGTTAAAGATTATCTTTGTCCAAAGTCAAAAACAATGGTTTTTCGTGGAACAGGATGAGCATCATAAATATAAGCAATGTTACTTCCCGTCACTTCCCGTATCCTCTGTTCTGATTGATCCCTCGTCAACCTGAAAACCGAGCCAGAGAAATATTTACTTACAGGAGTGGGAAAAAATACTGTAAAATAAGAATGTTTACAAAAATCGAAACCATTCTGAAGTTAGATTGTGAGCCCCAAAGGAGGACAGAGATGACAATGTCAGAATACGATGGTGCTAAATACACAAGCGTAATAGTTTATTTTTTATTAATTAATAACAGAGAAATCGAAATCAAATCAATATTCTGCTTTCAAAAAAGCATAAAAAAATCAATTTTTCTTCATCACTTGCACACAGTTTTTGAAGGAACTTCACAGGGAGGTTTTTCCAAACTTCTTGGAGAAACAACCACAGATCTTCTGTCTATGAGGCTTGTGCAAATCTATCTCTTCATGTAATTCCGGACAATGATGTTAAGTTCAGGGCTCATCACTTCCAGGTCTCTTCCTTCTTATTTACCCTGAATTTAACTCTTCATGACATTAGTTGTGTATTTTGGGTCGTTGTCCGGCTGCCGGATACATTTTGAGCCAATCAGACGCCTCCCTGAGGGTATCCCTACAAGAGGTACGCTTCACCTTTAAGAGAAAGTACCCCTTTTTTAGTTCTCATGGATAGATTTTCCGGCCCTGCTTGTTTTTCCCCCAGGGCTCTTGGTTGAGCCTGCTGAAAGAGCGGGAAACAGGAGGGGAGGAGTCAGAGTGTATCATGGGTGGCGACAGGTGGGTGGAGAGTATCGCATGAAGTGAACAGGAGAGGAACCATTCGGTGCTAAACCTTGGATAACTGCAGTGTAGAAGGAATTACAGGACCGGTGCGAGCATCTTACCGTAGCTGGGCCGTGAGTGATTCCTGAGTCACTGGTGCAGAGCCGAACCATGTGAGAGCCATCCCCAAGGCTGGCAAAATCCAACCTTGGAGCCAAGAAGGGAAAACAGGCCCACGACCAAGGAGCAGAACCCTGCCCCGCTTGGAGAAGTACGCGCCAAAGCTGACACCAGGACTGATCGTCTAGTAGCTAGACCAATTTCCCTCCAGCGATACCATGAGCCAGTACTGGCTGCATACTCTACAGAGTTTAGTTTAGGCCTCATCAGCCAGAACCTGGTACAAGCGCGACCCTGTTAGTGGAGGCCAGTTAGGTTGTAGTTTAGTGTAGCAATTGTATTGTTTTTGTTTGTTCTGCAATTATAATCTTGCATCTGTGATAGTTGGTGAAAAGTGCAGTTTGCTGGCCCCAGCTAGTAGCTGAAGCTTGTAAAGCCTATTGTTCACGGAGCAATACCCCCCTGACTGCTTTTACCGTTTTTGTGTGTCTTGCCTGTAAATAAAGCAAACCCTTGTTTCTGCGACCTCATCTTGTGTTTCGTAGTCGTACTCTGCACCATGGTGGTCCGCCAGCCATCGCTACAGTATTACATGATGGAATTCGATATGCCCAATCCTTTACTCAAGCTGAAGATAAATCTCAGGATTTTGGTAGTGGCTTATACTCCTATCTTGGCCACGGCGGCCTGGATGAATAGTGGTTGATGTTCGTCCAACAGTTGTCCAAGGTGTATTGGCTCCTTAACACACATCGTCATCTACTGTTTTATACCCAGGAGCAAACCTGCAAACAAAGGGCTTAGAAGTCAATTTTAACTGTACTGTCAACCAACTGCATAGGTCAATAGTGAAGGCGAATATAAGAAACTGTTTGACAAGATGAACTGATGGTTCAATGAGTTTCATTTTATACAAAACATCATACTACATGGAGAGAGGAAAGGGGGGGAGGAGAAAGGAGCAGAGGGAGATGCATAGAGCGATCATACTGAGCTTTCTAACAAGTCTTTTTCCTCACTCCAGAGCAGGATTCACATCGACCCTGATCACTACATGTGTGCAATTTCCTCCATTCTGCTGCTGATTAATTTTTTTAGCACACAAAGGACAATGAAGAGCAGCAAACCAGCCAGTGTTATGTGTATTTGAGCCATCATATCTTCTCACCAGCTCAGAGCGGATTGAAAATTAAAAAATAGAACATGCAGATGCGAAAACTGGTAGAAATGCAAGATACTAGTTATATAATGGCCACAGAACAGTTTGTTGTGAAAGTTACTTGGCGGTACAGTAGCCCTTTAATAATGTTGCAAACCATGAGTCCATGTGCACACTGCATTTTTTTGGTGTGCTTTTCATTTATTTTTGGTGCAGTTTTAGCACAAAACTGAGTGCATATCCTTATGCCAGCAAAATCAATGAGAATTCTATAGTGTAGTGCACATGTTGCTTTTTTCCTTGCAGATTTGTTTGCAGAAAAATTCTGAAACATGTAAATTTTTCGTACGTTTTTCCACCAAAAGGGGGCTTTACACGCAGCGATATCGCTAGCAATGTCTCTAGTGAAAGCCCCCTCCCCCGTTTTTGTGCGTCACGGGCAAATCGCTGCCCAAGGCGCACAAAATCATTAGGAGCCGTCACACGGACTTACCTGCCTAGCGACGTCGCTGTTGCCGACGAACCGCCTCCTTTCTAAGGGGGCGGTTCGTGCAGCGTCACTAAGCGGCTGGCCAATTGAAGCGGAGGGGCGGAGATGAGCGGGACGAACATCCCACCCACCTCTTCCCTTCCTCATTGCCGGTGGCCGCAGGTAAGCTGTAGGTCGTTGTTCCCGAGGTGTCACACGTAGCGATGTGTGCTGCCTCGGGAACGACGAACAACCTGCGTCCTCAACAATCAATGATATTTTGAAAATGAACGACGTGTCAACGATGGACGATTTGGTATTTTCCATCGTTAACGGTCCTTCGTGCATGTCACATGCAACGACGCCGCTAACGATGCTGGATGTGCGTCACGGAATCCGTGACCCCGTCGATATATCGTTAGATATGTCGTTGCGTGTAACGGGGCCTAAACCACCCATTGACTTCATTATGAAAAATGCATGGCAAAAAAAGCACCAAAAAAATGCCAAAAAAGCACCTCGCTTTTGATGGGTTTTTTTGCCAGAAGATGCAGATTTCTGCACCAAATACTCAGTAAAATTTGAATTAAGCCCTAAATTTACCATTTTAGGACTTATGGAAAAAATGTCTCATCCTGGACCACAACAATGGTCTATCATGTTCTCCATTTGAATGCACAGGATTGCAGCATATGAAACATATCCTACCCTTTAAAGGTACATGCTAAATATGGCACAAGGACTCACACACTGACATGCATTGCAGTGTTATAGACTTTCTACAGTTGTACCTCTGGCTGCTCATATAGTCAGAGTAAAGAGGACGATACTGGCTGAAGGTGAAGTGCTATGTCGTATTGGGTAAGTTATGGGGGTAACGACATTTAGAACTTTTTAAAATGTAGAAATGAAAGGGCCGAAATAATTGTAATTTATGGAGGAGGGTGAATAGAACAATAATATAAAGGGTGAGGCATAGTCCGATATAGGAATATTTTGTGAAACCTAGGCATTGACCTATGGGTTCTATGGGCTTTTCAAGCTCTTTGTGGGCGGATATAATTTTGGAGAATTTTGCAATGCAAAGCCTAGATCTGAAAAAAAAAATGCCATGTATATACTTGCAAAAGCAAGACCAAATATTACGATTTGTAAATGAAAACCGTCAGTATTGTTATGTTTTGGTATTAAAAAAAGACAAAGATTTACTTCTGTATATAAAATACAGGTCATCCATTGCGTCCGTCAGATCCCTGATCCATTTCTCCTGTGCCCCTTGTGGTTTGTGAGCTCAGCAGAACCACAATGGGAACTGGTGATTTTTCTGCGACTTGGCAGACGAGCCTGTGGTTATTGTCACACTAGCAAAGTTAGTGGTTAAATCAGAAGGGAACAAGACAATGATTTGCCATCTGGCCGTGGACCGTGAATAGCAGCTAGATTGTAATGTTATCCAGAGTAAACATGTTGATGACTTGAAAACCTTTGTCGCTTTACCAAAACACTGCTTTGCACACAGAGGCTTGTTTGTGAGATGGTTCCACCCATATAGTAAAGAAGAAATACTCTAATTATCTTCACCTGCTCTGTAGACATAAAGGATCTTCTGTCTGACAAGTAAAATGACCGATATCCCCACTAATATCCATGTTCAGCTTATTTTACTTGTTTAGGACAATAGCTATTGAAGACTCCTATCTGGATGTATTTTTCCATAGTGGTGATCCTCGGGGGCGGGTCAGCCGGCCCCCAAGGACTGTTGAACAGTAGAAACAGGAGAACAGGAGTACTATATAGTGCAAAATCTCATAAATATTTATTGAACAATGCAAAATACAAAAAACACACACAAGGGAAGAATGGCCATGATTAAAATTGACAATAAAAACAGCATGGAAAGGGAGATTAGTCCCTGAGTATGGGGACAGCAATGATGTCAGAATGTATAAGCACCCATATGCAAAAGATGGATTATTAGTATAACACAATGTATGTATTATATGCAAAGACAACGTATATACAAATACCCCAGACTAGAGAGGGCAGTATACGGCCCAAACAGCATGCTAATCCTGAAGTATCAAAAAAATATATACACACAGTGGCAGATAAGCATGAGAATCGCACTGTCCAAAGGGTATATAATGAAACACATAGGGTAAAGTGCAAGGGAAATGTGTCCCAAATCAGGGGATCCCCGCATGAAAGTGCCCCAAGCCATCCAACGTACGTTTCGCCAAAAGTAAATACCCATGTGGCTAGGGCTTCATCAGGCAAGAGTGGACTGTTGAACAAATATTTATATTTAATTCATATATATTAATAGCATTGATGATTGTGGCTAGGAGGTGGATATCTAGTGCCCATCATGGAGTTTTGGTGCTTCATTCGAATTCCACTTCTGGGTGGACTGGGGTCCTTTACTCTGGTGATACGTTGGGCCCTTTAATATTTAAGGATTTTCTGTTTTCTAGTTTTTTCAGCTTATATTGTAAAATAATAAAAATTAATGTTACTTATCTTCAGCTCCTATGTTGCCAATCCACCGGTGCTTTTTGGTTATACTTTACAGGTTATGTTCACTGTAGTTGTGACATCACCGCTGCTGCAACCTGTAAAAAAAAATCACCAGGAGCAGCGGCGGAGACTGACACTGATTGTATTATTTTTAGCCATCACAAGCCTATGATCTGAAGAAACTTGAAAACGGAAAACCTCCTTTAAGGGAGAGATCAAATAGTGATAATATATAGCAGTACCACATACCGTATATCATACAAATTTTCCCCTCCTTTACATCTAACCCTGGTTACCTTTGATGGACGTAGGCTTTTTTTTCAACCATTTTCAATATGTGAATATATTACCACTATTCCACAGCGCTTTAAAGACATGATCATCAGTGTCCCCATTGGGGCTCACAATTTAAATACCCTATCACTATGTTTTTGGAGTGTGGCAGGAAACCGGAGAACCTTGAGGAAACCCACGCAACCCTGAAGAGAACACACAAACTCCTTGTAGATGTTGTCCTTGGTGGGGTATGAACCTAGGACCCCAGCATTGCAAGACTGCAGTGCTAACCACTGAGCCACCGTGCCGGCCTCATAATGTGATTCTCCATGGTGTAAAGCATTGGACAATCAAATGTTGAAAATCGCAGTTAAAATAGTAGTCTGGAAGAAGTTGAAGGAGTTAAATTAATAACACAAAGATCAAAAACAGAAGAAAAAATAAAAACGCCAAAAGAAAAAAAGACAGCGGAATCACGGCGTCGTTATAAGAATACGAAATCTTCCAATTTCGCATTAATGTCAGTCTAGAATATCACGATGTTCAGTGTAATGGTACTCAGGGAATCCTGATATAGTACACTTATGAAATTTACAGAATCATATTAAATGTTAATCTTATCCAAAGCTAATAAAATGATCTGGAAGCTATAAAATGTGGTTCAATATGATAGAAAATATTGCAGAAATGCATAGATAAATATTTATGGTTTAAGAAAAAAAAAATCTTAATTATAATTTGTATTAATTAAAACAGCTGGCGAATAAACAACATTCATAGGATAGATGAGAAATATATGATTACTGGGGGTCTGAAACATCCACTGATCCTGAGATTAGACAGACCAAAGTACCATGTATGAATGAAACCACAGAGAGCATGTGCAGCCACTGCTCCATTCACATAAGGATGGTGGTGGCACATGCTCAGTACTACTGCTCCATTCACATAAGGATGGTGGTCGCACATGCTCAGTATCACTGCTCCATTCACATAAGGATGGCGGTCGCACATGCTCAGTATCACTGCTCCATTCACATAAGGATGGTGGTGGCACATGCTCAGTATTACTGCTCCATTCATATAAGGATGGTGGCGGCACATGCTCAGTATCACTGCTCCATTAACATAAGGATGGCGGTCGCATTTGCTCAGTATCACTGCTCCATTCACATAAGCATGGTGGTGGCACACTTCTCCATTAACATAAGGATGGTGGTGGCACATGCTCAGTACTACTGCTCCATTCACATAAGGATGGCGGTCGCACATGCTCAGTATCACTGCTCCATTCACATAAGGATGGTGGTGGCACATGCTCAGTATCACTGCTCCATTCATATAAGGATGGTGGCGGCACATGCTCAGTATCACTGCTCCATTAACATAAGGATGGCGGTCGCATTTGCTCAGTATCACTGCTCCATTCACATAAGCATGGTGGTGGCACACTTCTCCATTAACATAAGGATGGTGGTCGCACATGCTCAGTATCACTGCTCCATTCACATAAGGATGGTGGTGGCACACTTCTCCATTAACATAAGGATGGTGGTCGCACATGCTCAGTATCACTGCTCCATTCACATAAGGATGGTGGTCGCACATGCTCAGTATCACTGCTCCATTAACATAAGGATGACGGTCGCATTTGCTCAGTATCACTGCTCCATTCACATAAGCATGGTGGTGGCACACTTCTCCATTCACATAAGGATGGTGGTGGCACATGCTCAGTATCACTGCTCCATTCATATAAGGATGGTGGCTGCACATGCTCAGTATCACTGCTCCATTAACATAAGGATGGCGGTCGCATTTGCTCAGTATCACTGCTCCATTCACATAAGCATGGTGGTGGCACACTTCTCCATTAACATAAGGATGGTGGTCGCACATGCTCAGTATCACTGCTCCATTCACATAAGGATGGTGGTGGCACACTTCTCCATTAACATAAGGATGGTGGTCGCACATGCTCAGTATCACTGCTCCATTCACATAAGGATGGTGGTCGCACATGCTCAGTATCACTGCTTCATTAACATAAGGATGACGGTCGCATTTGCTCAGTATCACTGCTCCATTCACATAAGCATGGTGGTGGCACACTTCTCCATTCACATAAGGATGGTGGTGGCACACTTCTCCATTCACATAAGCATGGTGGTGGCACACTTCTCCATTCACATAAGCATGGTGGTGGCACACTTCTCCATTCACATAAGGATGGTGGTGGCACACTTCTCCATTAACATAAGGATGGTGGTCGCACATGCTTGGTACCACTGCTCCATTAACATAAGGATGGTGGTCGCACATGCTCAGTATCACTGCTCCATTCACATAAGGATGGTGGTCGCACATGCTCAGTATCACTGCTCCATTCACATAAGGATGGTGGTCACACATGCGCAGCACCACTGTTCAGATAAGTAATCTGGTGAATTTTCCACAACATTGATGCAATCTCTCCTTCCAGGGTGCAGGTGTTAGACTGGCGTGACTCCTGTTCCTCATCTCGCAGGCCATGGTTTGTGATTTGAGCCGAACACATCTTTAAAAAGAAACAAATAAAATTTCCATCCTAATTATAACACATGACTTTTACAAGACGTCAGTTCGGAGAGAGCCGCGCTTGCAGTAAATTTTCCTTGCGGTAGATTCCACATGGCCTGGATTTTTCCTGTGGCATATGATAGTTTGCTGAAGTAATATTATACTAAAAATATTCAAATGATCCCACAGACCATATAATAGTGTTAGATGCAGCGTTCCTTCAGCCAGTACGTTAGTTAAAGGTTTTTTTAGAAATAGAATGATACTAACCAGTATATATACATATATATATATATATATATATATATACAATATGTATATATATATATATATATATATATATATATATATATATATATATATATATATATATTTATTTATTGCATTATCATCAAAGGGGTTATGTGGTTGGTCAGGATTAGAAAAAGATCCTCTCCTTTTCAATAAAACAGCACCACACCTGTCTGTGTCTTCTAATCCTAGACTAGTTTTATAACTTTTTTTTATATATTTGTGTTTCCAATTTTAAAATTAAAGACCTCTGCTTTGATGATTTGAGTTGAAACTGTACAGACCTAGCATGTCTCATTTCTTAGGGTTCACTATGCTGTAATGTATCCAGTGTAAGCAACCAGTGTTCCATGTACATACAAAGCTCTGAAAATACTTGTGAATTAATATGCATGATTAGCCTGGTATTGGCGGTATTTATCCTGCCTAGGAGGCGAAGAGTTAATATTGAAGTGTGATGGCTCAGTACTTGGCAAAACGTTTGTACGTTTTGCCTGTAAAAGTTTAATTGACTTTGTGAAATTGACGTGAGCCATATTCATTTATGGGAGTCACGAGCCATATTTAGCACAGCACTGAGAAAGCGTTGCGAGCCACGTTCAGGTCTGAGAGAAAGTGTTGCAAGCCACATTCAGCTCTCAGATAATGTCATGAGCCAAATCCAGCTCTGAGAGAGCATTGTGAGCCATATTCAGCTCTGATATACTGTCGCAAGCTACATTCAGCTCCCAGAGAATGTCTCAAGCCATATTCAGCTCTGAGAGAGCGTTGCAAGTCACATTCAGCTCTGAGAGATCATCGCGAGCCACATTCAGTTTTGAGAGAGCATCGCGAGCCACATTCAGTTTTGAGAGAGCATCGCGAGCCACATTCAGCTCTAAGAGAGTGTTGCAAGCCATATTCATGTCTGAAAGAGCGTCGCGAGCAAGATTCAGCTCTGAGAGAGCGTTGCGAGCCAGATTCGGCTCTGAGAGAGTGTTGCGAGTCAGATTCAGCTCTGAGAAAGTGTTGCGAGCTAGATTTGTCTCTGAGAGAGCGTTGCGAGCGAGATTCAGCTCTGAGAGAGTGTTGCGAGCTAGATTCGGCTCTGAGAGAGTGTTGCAGGCCAGATTCAGATCTGAGAGCGCGTCATGAGCCACATTCAAAGCCACATTTAGCTCTGAGAGAGCGTCATTAGCCACATTCAGCTTTGATATACTGTCGCAAGCCACATTCAGCTCTCAGAGAACGTCACAAGCCATATTCAGCTCTGAGAGATAATCGCGAACCACATTCAGTTTTGAGAGAGCATCGCAAGCCACATTCAGCTCTAAGAGAGCATTGCAAGCCAGATTCAGCTCTGAGAGAGCGTCGCGAGCCAAATTCAGCTTTGAGAGCGTTGCGAGCCAGATTCAGCTCTGAGAGAGTGTTACGAGCCAGATTCGGCTCTGAGAGAGCATCGCTGGCCAGATTCAGATCTGAGGGCGCTTCATGAGCCACATTCAAAGCCACATTTAGCTCTGAGAGAGAGTTGCAAGCCACATTCAGCTCTCAGAGTTCGTTGCAAGCCATATGCAGTTCTGAGAGAGGATTGCAAGCCACATCCAGCTCTGCGAGAGGATCATGAGCCACATCCAGCCCCTGCCCCTCACAGTAGGGACACCCAGAGCTCCCATTTGCTGGTATAATGACAGCCAAAGCTTTTCCACATCACAATGAGGTGGTATAACAAGATACAGGGGTTCCTACCTTACCCTCATTCAGATCTGCACTTTTGTGTTGGGTTAATAAAAAAGTCACCATCTGGAGAACTGATAGTTATTTACTAGACATGGTGTTAAGGCACCAAGCTTGCAGACTGCTGCGAGCCACACATCATGGACCCGCGAGCCACATGTGGTTGGGCAGCCCGGTTGTAGAGTAATAGATAATCCTACAATTCAGACAGGGTGTGAAGGTCCTCCTCACAAGAGCTTGCAATCTATAAGGAAGTAGGGGAACACATGCTAAAAAGATCTTGCATGTATAGTCCAGTCATCAGTAAAATAAATATTAGGGGTATTCATGGAAAGCTGCATGAGCCGGCCATCAGTCAGTGTCTGTATATGTGCAGATATAAAGTGATACTGAGAGCATGGACTGTGAGGGAACAGAGGAAAGAAATGAGGAAAAACAGAGACGTTAAATTAGTACACTGTACAAAATGGAAATTAATCATATTATCTGGGGTAATGCAATGCAGATAACTGGCGCAGCACAAGAAAAATCTTGAAAATGGGAGTGGGAGGTCCAGATTATAGAGGACATTAATTATAGATAATTAGAAGAACTGAGAGTAGAGGTAGGTTGGTAGACACAGATGTAAGAAGAGATGTTACGCCACTGTGGAGCGCTTTGTGGGTGAGTGTGATGAATTTATATTGTACTCTGGAGTGGCTGGGTAACCATTGTCATAGCTGGCACAGGATTGAGGCATCGGCATAAGGGCTGGACAGAAATATGACCCTGGCTGCTGCATTCAGTATAGATTGGAGAAGTGAGAGTTTAGTGAGAGGCAAACAGATTAGTACAGAATTGCAATAGTCCAGGCAAGAATTGTTGTTGTGATGTAAGCAGCATAACCTTATAACCAATAACCTTACATAATAAACATTCAAACCTTTGGATACACATGCAAAGATTTTATGCAGAACTACTAAAATGATATAATTGGTAAATCAAAGTATAATGTCAATAGCTGCAAAAAAGTGAACAAAAATATTAATCTTTGTGAAATCTTATGAAATTTTCTTTCTTGTTTCCCTCAGATGCAAAGGGATATTGCCTATAACGTTCGAGAAGGCCCAGTAGTCCACCGGCCTGGGTCAGCAACATACCCTTCTCATGGAGGCCCAATATCTCCACCTCCTACCCCTGTGCCACATTCCATGCCGCCTTCTCCATCCAGGATCCCATATGGTGGAGGGCGTCCACCTGTTGGACAGAGTAACACAACGATGCCAAGGGAACGCTTATCCAGTTTGCCTGTTTCAAGGTCTATTTCTCCTAGCCCCAGTGCCATCTTGGAAAGGAGGGACGTGAAACCGGATGAGGATATGGGCAATAAAAATGTCCCGTTAATGCGAAACGACAGCATGTACGCAGATCCTTACATGTATCATGATGGCCGGATGAGCATTGCGTCTTCACATGGTGGGCACCCTCTTGACATGCCGGATCATCTACTTGCTTTCCACAGAGGGGCGATGAGGTCTTCAAGCACTTATTCTAACACTTCTATGCAAGTGGAAATGATGGAACAATCGGTTTATAGGCAGAAGAATAGAAAACACTCGGAAAGTCTTTTGCCAACCCTTGGATCTAAAACGCCTCCAGCCTCACCTCAGAGAGTGACTGATATAAGGATGATGGAGATGCATGGTCATAATGCTCATGGACCTCCTCATGGTATACACAGTGAGAGGTCTTCTCCAATCCGACAGTCCTTTAAAAAAGATCAGGGTCCCGGAGTATTCGTTGAAGCCAAAGTCCGCAACACTGGTGGAATACTTGGTATGGCTGATATAGTCCCATCTTCTACCGATAAGCAAATGTATGCTGGATATGGAGCTCCCAAAGATAACTTTACACGGTAAGGAAGATCGTAACCCTGTAGGACCTTTTATGTTCTGATGAGGACCAACATTTGATGATGAGCATTGTGTGTAATTTTAGAAATTGTATAAGATCTTAATGGAATATTATTTTGATGTCACTATTAGGGATATTTTCCACTTCTTTATCAAAGGCTCTTAGGACATACATATAAATAACACTCAAAAATCAATGACCTAGCAAGGGTTGACCATAAATGAATTGAGTGGTTTTTCACATTTATATATGCATGTACTCTACTTCTAAAGGCTAACCAACTAAACCGCATGAGGAGTGATGATGCTTGTCGATGGCTGGACAATGGACGTTAGCAAAACAATGGAGTGAGAATTTACAAAATTTCAAAAATTTTCACCAATTTTCAAATATTTTTCACCAATATGTTGTATGATTGCAATTCTTTTGTTCAGAACTCTTGTCTCGTTGGATGACTTAGAAACTGGATCATGGCGGGATTACGATCCAAACAATATTATGGTGGATCAAGCATAAAAATGTTAGTTTTTTCATTTTGGAAAACTTTGTAAAGTTCTAACAGGTAGTCTGCCCAGCACTCGCCTGGTTGCCCAGTCTCTGTGTTGTGTGTGTTTGGGTACGTGCCTCAAAGCAGATGTTTTCTCTCATCTGAGTGTATATTACAATATCTTCTGTTTCCAATTTCGTTCGCCGATGCTGCGGTTTTCTTCGGCTTTTTGGCTTAGTTCCCAGAGTTTAAAAATGTGAGGATGAAAATTGCAGATTGATACTTGTAGGGTTGTATTTTTGCTGTGCTATGCAAATACAGAAGAATTACACAGTTTCAATCCAAGACCCTTTAAAATCACTATATTAGTAGTAAATTGGAGAACTGGAGTTGCTCTCATCTGTCGGGTTGTTTATGATGATATTGAGCCATTTCTAAGAGATATTTGCTTAAAGGGGTTGTCTGATTAGAGGATATTGATGACTTACTGGTTATCAATATCAGGCTAGTGGTGGTCGGACACCCAGCGCCCCAATCGATCAGTTGTGATTTGCTCTATTATTGTTCCTAGAGGGATAGTCCCCACCTCTGCTATAGATCAGCTTGGGGTGGGAGGTTCATCGCTATGTAACAATTCTGAATGCTGAGTACCATGGTTATGGGATTATCAATGATCACTTGCACTTTCTGGAAAAAAAGTGATACATTTTCCTGCTGTCACCTAATGAAAAATTATACATTCACAGTTGCTAAAAAAAAAGGTACTGTTTTGGGTGATCTTCCAAAAAAACAAATTCTGATTGTACACCCTGTGTACTCAGGCTAATAGATGAGGATCCTTAAAGGGGTGGTTCAATACTTTGCAACAGTGGCCACATCCCTGTAAAACTGATAGGGAAATACCTTGTTCAGCCAATTCTGCCTCTGAGCGGCGCTATTGCAGACCACTCCTCCCCATCAAGTGACCCCTGGGCTCCATAACCTCTGAGATCCGGTGACGTCAGGTCAACTTTTAGTTGACCCGACATCACCGAGGCCGGCCCCAGCCTCCCTGAGTGACTGAGCTGTGGGCGGAGTTTCACCGCTTATCGCAGTCCAGCGTCACAGCGCAGCATGTTGCGCGCTCACCTTCACTGCAGAGCGCCACATGCAGGAGCAATGCTGGGCTGTGACTAGCAGTGAAACTCCGGCCAAAGTCACTCTGGGAGGCTGGGTCCATCCTTGTTGATGTCGGGTCAACTGGAAGTTAACGTGACATCACAGGATCTCCGAGGTCACAGAGCCCCGGGGCTCACTTCATGGGGATGAGCGGACCGAGATAGCGCCACTTATAGGCAGAATTGGCTGAACAAGGTATTTAGGAAAAGCCTTCTCTATCAGTTTTACAGGAATGTGACCACTATCTAGAGTAGTGAACCACCCCTTTAATTATGAACATCTCACTTTTAAAGGACTACAAAAACATGGATACGTTTTTTTCCATAAACAGTGCCACAACTGTCTTTGGGTTGAATCCGGTTTTGCAGATTAGTTTATTTAAAGTTATTGCACTTGAGCTGCAATACCTTAAATAACCTGGGTGTAATATTGACTGCAGGGCAGAATAAAACGTTTTGGATTTTTTCTTGTTTGTTTTTAATTTCACCTTAGCAATCAAAGTATTTGGCACCCAATGAGTTAATTTTCATTAAGTCGAAGTGGGTGTGACCAGATAGTTTTCACTGAGGGCGTGTACTTCTTTGCACTGTATGATGCTGACCAATAAGGAGGGAGCAACACTCAAAGGAAAGACGATCACGCCCCACCATAGGTCAGAGCAGCTTTTTCAGTATGCGAGATGTAAGAATACAGCTCTGATCTCCTGGTCTATCCTCCTACATGAGTCAGTGTGGGGGGATGGGCAGCACAGCTGAGTTTAGCTTTGCCACATTACAAACCAGATCTCCTCGTTTCATAGCAGGAGATTAGGTCTCTCTGTCATACATCTCACATATAGAGAAATTTGCGCTGAGTTATGGTGGGGCGTGTCCTTCATTGCTTTGAGTGTTGCTGCCTGCTTATGATTGATCAACATCATACAGGGTGAAGAAGATCACGCCCCCACCATAGGTCAGAGCAGCTTTTTCAGTATGGGAGATGTAAGAATACAGCCCTGGTCGATCCTCCTGCGTGAGTCAGTATGGGGGCATGGGCAGCACAGCTGAGTTTAGCTGTATCACATTACAAACCTTTTTACCCGCTCTGCTCATTTCATAGCAGATCAGGTCAGTCTGTCATGTATCTCACATTCAGAGAAATCTGTGCTTAGCAATGGTGGGGGCGTGGCCTTTGCTTTGAGTATTGCTTCCTGCTTATGATTGGTCAACCTCATACAGGGCGAAGAAGTACACACCCCCAGTGAAAACTATCCGATAACACCCACTTAACTCATTGGGTGCCAAATACTTTTATTGCTAGTATTTCTGCAAGGAAGAAGTGAAATAAAAACAAGAAAATAAAACTCTTTGTTTCGCTCTGCAGCCACAATTTCATGCTATGACCATGAAAAATTTGGTGAAAGGTCCTCTTTAAAAGTTCACTATATATAATATAGATATCAGAAAAAAATATATAATAAAGACATGTTAAAAGAATTGATCCTCCCTGCATCCATCTCCCTCGGGTCCCATTGTGGAATCAACTGATCCCTCCTGGTCTGTGCTTCCTATTCCTGTGATCGTTTCCAGCCATTTACCGTACGTTGCGTCGATAATGGGACCAGTGAGGAAAAAGTGAGCCCAGAATGGGGAGTTACGGGAGAGCAAAGAAGGTGAGTATTATTTCTTTTATTATTTTAGAGCAGACAGAAGAATAGAAAAAAAATATATGGAACACCCCTTTAAATCCATCCATCATTTTTTTTTACCCCTATATTTTGCATTATTTTGAATATTTTCATCTGGTTGAGCTAATAATGCCAGTAATTAAAGTATAGGTTTATGACTTATTTATATGTTCATATCGGCTCTTGTAGAACTGTTTTCCCTTTTTTAATGTAGCTATAAAATATTTTATTAAAGAAGAGTTTCATTATAAGCTTGGCTGCCAACTGGCGCCTGAGTGCTGCTCGGCTATTATATTCACAAGTTGGAGAGTTTTACGGCGTTACATGGATATAATGGTTTTATTATGTGTGTTTCCAAAGGTAAAATGTAGCAGCAGGTTTTGTTTATATTGGATCTGACTGTGGAGTAACCGCCATTCATAGTTAAATATTACTGTATGTAATGGATATAATGAGTTAATGTTTAAAAGTCCTGATCGATGGATTATTGATCCTAATACCAAGGTTCTTAATATTCTACTTGGGATTCTCCACTTAAAACACCTCCCTGCTTGTGAGACAGATCCTCAAGGGTGTAACCTGTTGTGGGAGGAGCTCCTGGTGGGACCTCCGCTGAGGAGCCTAAAGACCTCTCTATAGTAAAAGGATTACGGTACTATTAATAGTATTAATTATTGGGTTCCGTTATTGATTTAGATTATTATTATTATTATTTATTATTATAGCGCCATCAATTCCGTGGCACTTTGCATGTGAAAGGGGTATACTGTACATAATAGGGACAAGTACAATTGTCATAAACAATACAAGGCACAGACAGGTACAGGAGGATAGAGGTCCCTGCCCGCGAGGGCTCACAGTCTACAAAGGATAGGTGAGGATACAGTAGGTTAGGGTAGAACTGCTTGTGCGGCGCTATAGAGAACTGAGGGTTACGGCAGGTTGTAGGCTTGTCGGAAGAGGTGGGTCTTCAGGTTCCTTTTGAAGCTTGTCAAGGTAGGCGAGAGTCTGATGTGTTGAGGCAGAACATTCCAGAGTATGGGGGAGGCACGGGAGAAATCTTGGATGCGATGGTGGGAAGAAGAGATGAGAGGGGAGTAGAGAAGGAGATCTTGTGAGGATTGAAGGTTACGTGCAGATAAGTACCGGGAGACCAGGTCACAGATGTAGGGAGGAGACAGGTTGTGGATGGCTTTGTAGGTCATGGTTAGGGTTTTGAACTGGAGGTGTTGGGCAATGGGAAGCCAGTGAAGGGATTGGCAGAGAGGAGAGGTCGGGGAGTAGCGGGGGGAGAGGTGGATTAGCCGGGCAGCATAGTTTAGAATAGATTGTAGGGGTGTGAGACTGTTAGAAGGGAGGCCGCAGAGCAGGAGGTTGCAATAATCCAGGCGGGAGATAATAAGGGCATGTATTAGAGTTTTTGCAGCTTCTTGGGAAAGGAATGTACGGATCCGGGAAATATTTTTGAGTTGGAGGCGGCAGGAGGTGAAGAGGGCTTGGATGTGTGGCTTGAAAGAGAGATCAGAGTCTAGGAATACTCCCAGGCAGCGAGCGCGTGGCATTCACATTACACTACTTGTATCCCCTTCATTACCCCTATATGTCCTAACATAAAAAGAGATTTCTTGAAGTTTAAAGATTATGAGCAGCTTTGCGAACAATTTAAAAAAATGCATATATTTTGGCTAATACAGGTTCTTCCTAAACTATTTTTTTTCCCTTTCTTCTCTCTTCTCAGCTGATTTATGGCCACGTTCATTAATCAGCACAGAGCAGTTCAGAACAAAACAAATAAAAAATGAGCTCACTGACTGATTCTCAGATAATTCATTCTTCAATGAGCAATAGACAATGCAAAACTGAGGCTCTAGAAGGCAACATTTTTAACAGAGCAGTTCAGAACAAACCAGATAAAAAAAATGAGCTCGCTGACTGATTCTCAGATAACTCATTCTTCAATGAATATAACAAAGAAGGACAGAATACAGGACCATTGCCAGCTATTATAGGACTAAACCCAATTCAAAGTCATGTCACCAAACAAAAAAGAAAAAAATGGGAATCATAGTCCGAATTTATAGAGGAATAATAAGTCATAGACTAATTACTTGCAAAAATATGAAAGCTTTTTATTACAAAATTACTTTACAGCAAGAATTAGATAATATCAAATAATTTATATATGCATAACACAACAGATTTTACAAAAAGGAAATTTTACAAATTAAGAAATTGCCTGTTAAAGGGAATCTGTCACCAGGTTTTCGCTGCCTAATCTGAGAGCAGCATTATGCAGGGGCAGACACCCTGATTCCAGTGATGTGTCACTTACTGGGCTGCTTAGTGTAGTTTTGATGAAATCACTGTTTAATCAGCAGGAGATTATCATTACAGGACTACTTGGCGTGCTAGAAGTAGTCCAGCATATTCAAAGCAAAAACCTGGTGACAAATTCCCTTTTTAAGGCAGATCTGTCAAATGAATATATTGCCTTATGTAAGGGCAACATATTACAGCTACAGATCCATATTCTAAGTAGCCAAAATTACATGTTGTGATGTTTTGGTGCTATGCCACAGGACACATAATTTAGGAGTCTGATGTATTCATGAGAATCAGTTCCCCCCGCCCCTCGTCTGTGGATCCCGACCATAATGTGTGCTGGTAGTGAAGCCCGACACTCAATAACCTCAATAATACGATGTCTCAGATTCGGCAGAAGTCCCCATCCTTCCCAGAACGTGTTCTGTGTCAATTATAGGCAATAAAATATTCCCCACGTTATATAATCACTATAAATAATAGACCAGACAGCTGATTATGACGTTTGGTTATATTTATGCTGTAACATTCTGGATTCCAGCGCCGAGAGCTGCTTATTAGTGTGAGACAATCTCCAGTGCATGCATTAGTTGAGACCCAAACCACAGACCGGAGTCGGTGATTATGGGATTTTTTTCCTTGAGCCGGGCTCTTAGTCTTCACCACAAGTGCTATGATCAATAGTCGTGGAATGATCATTTTTTTTTAATTATATGTAAAGCAATGTTTAATGGAAATATTTATGTAAAATATTAATATTTTTATTTTAAAATGGAAAAAAAAAAGTCACATCTGCATCGCAGTGCTGAAGGTGAGGCTACGGCGGGCTGAAGGACTGACTGGTTTCTGTCCCCTCTGAAATCTGTCTCATTGTGTTTTTGTATCAACAGTCCTGTGAACTCTCAGGGCCAGTGTCAGCCCCCGGGCAAGTGATAGAGCCTGTTGTGTCCAGGGGCCCTCTGCTTGTATGTGTTGTACAGCAGGCACCCAAGTCTAACTGCGGCTATTGGTGATTACGGCTCAACCCCTTGGATGCTACAGTCCTTTGTGACAGTAGCATTTAAGAGGTTGGAATCAAGGTGCTAATGGATATGGCATGGGTGTAGGGTGTGTACTGAAGATGAAGGAATTGCCATGTTCGTACACCTGTGAACAGTGAACATTGTATGTGTCCATGTGTTTTCATCCATGTGCTATTGTCCATGTGGTTTCATTCATGTGTCCATGTGATTTCACCCATGTGCCATTGTCCATGTGGTTTCACAAATGTGTCCATGTGGTTTCACCCATGTGTCCATGTGGTTTCAACCATGTGTCCATGTAGTTTCACCAATGTGTCCTTGTCCATGTGGTTTCACCCATGTGTCCATGTGGTTTCAACCATGTGGTTTCACCCATGTGTCCATGTGGTTTCACCCATGTGCCATTGTCCATGTGGTTGAATCCTTGGGTCCATGTGGCTTTACCCATGTGCCATTGTCCATGTGGTTTCACCCATGTGTCCATGTGGTTTCACCCATGTGTCATTGTCCATGAGGTTGAATCCTTGGGTCCATGTGGTTTCACCCATGTGCCATTGTCCATATGGTTTCATCCATGTGTCCATGTGGTTTCCCCCATGTGTTCTTGTCCATGTGCTTTCACCCATGTGTCCATGTGGTTTCAACCATGTGGTTTCACCCATGTGTCCATGTGGTTTCAACCATGTGTCCAGGTGGTTTCACCCATGTGCCATTGTCCATATGGTTGCATCCTTGGGTCCATGTGGTTTCACCCATGTGCCATTGTCCATGTGGTTTCACCTATGTGTCCATGTGGTTTCACCCATGTGTCATTGTCCATGAGGTTGAATCTTTGGGTCCATGTGGTTTCACCCATGTTACATTGTCCATATGGTTTCATCCATGTGTCCATGTGGTTTCACCCATGTGTCCATGTGGTTCCATTGTCCATGTAGTTTCACCCATGTGCAATTGTCCATGTGGTTGCATCCTTGTGTCCATGTGGTTTCATCCATATGTCCCCTTTGTAGTATCCTATTTCTAATATTTCTGTTCTGTATTTATGCTTATTTATGCGTGTAGTGTATACATGGCAAGAATATTACGTGTTAATACATGTGTATCTATGTTTAAATATATTCTGATACTAAGTATATTATTATTTTATATTTATACTTTCTATGGCACTGTTATTTAAATGCAGCGCCTATTATGCTCAGTATTACGATTCTATTGAGGACTATATGGCAATATTGTTTGGATACTATAGGGCTATATTTTCAAGGTCTAAATTTATGGCTAAATTGTTTAGGCAATATACGTTTTATTTGGGGGGGTTTTGTTGTTTTTTTTTTACTTTGTCGGAATTTTTAGTACAGGATGAAACAAGTATTTGCCCTCATTAATTGATTATCTAACTGCATAAAGTAATTATGGAGGAATCTATTTTGGTATGAAGAGTAGTTTTATTTGGTTCCAGTATGTACTGTATGGCGGTATTAATTGTTACACTATAATTGCTCTGTTTTCTTTCATACTGTCTAAAAATAGACAGTAATTTCAGAAGGAATTTTATTTTGATATGTAGATTGATCTATTTGGTACCAATTTGTATTGTATAGCGGTATTAATGTATTCCAATATGGTTGTGTTATTTGATCTCAATTATTTAATTGATTTAAAAATTTATGGTGAAATTATTTAGGCATCATAATACCAAATGGTAGTGTCATTTGGCTGTGTTATTTGAGCATTGTATGACACTGTTATTTTGGCACAGTATGGTATAGTTATATGGTTTCAGTTAAACAATGTTATATTCTATGGCGGTAGTATTTAGGTGCTATATTTTGGTATTGAATGGCAGTATTATTTGGTATTGTTAGTTGAGCACTGCTAGGTTGACACATTATTATATAGTTATATGTTTTCAGTAGTGATGAGCGGCACTACCATGCTCGGGTGCTCTGTACTCGTAACTAGTGATGAGCGGGCACTACCATGCTCAGGTGCTCTGTACTCATAACTAGTGATGAGTGAGCACTACCATGCTCAGGTGCTCTGTACTCGTAACTAGTGATGAGAGGGCACTACCATGCTCAGGTTCTCTGTACTCGTAACTAGTGATGAGCGGGCACTACCATGCTCAGGTTCTCTGTACTCGTAACTAGTGATGAGCGGGCACTACCATGCTCAGGTGCTCGGTACTTGTAACTAGTGATGAGCGGGCACTACCATGCTCAGGTTCTCTGTACTCGTAACTAGTGATGAGCGGGCACTACCATGCTCAGGTGCTCGGTACTTGTAACTAGTGATGAGCGGGCACTACCATGCTCGGGTGCTCAGTACTCATAACTAGTGCTGAGCGGGCACTACCATGCTCGGGTGCTCTGTACTCGTAACTAGTGATGAGCGGGCACTACCATGCTCAGGTGCTCAGTACTCATAACTAGTGCTGAGCGGGCACAACTATGCTCAGGTGCTCAGTACTCGTAACTAGTGATGAGCGGGCACTACCATGCTCAGGTGCTCAGTACTCGTAACTAGTGATGAGTGGGCACTACCATGCTCAGGTGCTCAGTACTCGTAACTAGTGATGAGTGAGCACTACCATGCTCGGGTGCTCAGTACTCGTAACTAGTGATGAGCGGGCACTGCCATGCTCAGGTGCTCAGTACTGGTAACTAGTGATGAGAGGACACTACCATGCTCGGGTGGTCGGTACTCGTAACTAGTGATGAGCGGGCACTACCATGCTCGGGTGGTCGGTACTCGTAACTAGTGATGAGCGGGCACTACCATGCTCGGGTGGTCGGTACTCGTAACTAGTGATGAGCGGGCACTACCATGCTCGGGTGGTCGGTACTCGTAACTAGTGATGAGCAGGCACTACCATGCTCGGGTGGTCGGTACTCGTAACTAGTGAGGATCGAGCACTACCATGCTTGATTGCTCGGTACTTGTAACTAGCAGTTGCACGCTTGGATGGGTGGGACTCAAGCACCCAAGTATAATGGAAATCAATGGGGAACTTGAACATTTTTCCGGAAGATCTTCATTGAAGTCCTTTATACTCGGGTACTCAAGTCGTGCCCATCCAAGTGTCCAACTGCTCGTTACGAGTACCGAGAACCCGAGGATGGTACAGTCAGTCTTATTCTGTGGCACTAGGAATTAGGTGCTTTATTATTTTGGTGCTGAATGGCATTATTATTTGACAATGTTATGTCAGCACTATATAACAGTATTATTTTTGCATAGTACCGTGATACTGCTGCTCTTCTTCTGTATGACCGGAGCGCATCCTGCGCTTCCCCGCCCACAAAGCACTTCCCTAGCACACTGGCACTGGCCAGCGTGAGGACCGATGGGATACGCACCCAGTATTTCCATTGCGTGCATGTCCTTGCTGCATACGTGGGGGTCTTAAGGGCCGGCAGCCAGCAAGACACGGCTGCCTCCTGAGCACTGCGGTCCCCGGGAATCTGCCCCAGGGGCTGCTGAAAAGATCATTGCTGGCCGCATACGACCCGTGGGCTGAAGTTCCCCATCACTGCCTTACTCTATTGCGGTAGTATTATCTTGCTACTCTGTGACGGTGCCGTTCCCGCTCCCGGTGAAGCTCGTTTCTCGGCTTTATCGCTATTGGCTAGTTGAATTTCCGAGATTAATTTTACTTTCTGTCCACTTTCTGGGGGTTTAAAATGTAGTAGAAAACAGAAGTAAATGGTGTAATACTTTCCACATGACTAGAAAGCAGACAAATGAATGACAGTATGTAGAAAAATGTTATTATCTTTGCTGTCATTCAGCAACCTATAAACATAGGTGTCTGTTCCGGAATGGCTGGAGACGTCGCATCTCTCCTGTAATCTCCGGTGTTCACCATACGGTGATAATAACACCCTGAACTTCTCTGCTCCTGATGGAATAAAATATGAGGAATTTTACATCACTTTCCTTTCATCTTCTCTCACCGCATCTTCAAATAATAGAATTTCACGACAGGAAAAAACAGATAGTTTTCACATTTCTGCCCCAATTCCGAGCCGGTTCCTTCAGAAATGATATATGTCTGTGGTTTACCAGAGAAAGCCAAGATCATCCTTGAAAAGTCATAATTTACTTAAAACTCAGAATTGTTTCCAGATTGCTCAATCCAGAAATAGACCGGGAATCACGCTGTGCAGCCGAGAAGACATCTATCTCCTTCTACAGCCCGACTTTACGACAGTCTCAAGAAGGAAATGTCATCTCTTCATTGGGAAGTTTTAATCTAAATTAAATTTAGTTTTTCACAAATTTTACATAGTTGAGGTTTAATCCAAAGCGTGGTCAATGTTTGCCATAAAGAATGCATACATTTGGAGGTGGGATAGTGGATTTCTCTAAGGAGACCTTACCATTGTCCACAAGTGAATCTAGACTTGTAGGACACCTTTGAGGCTGTCTCAGATTTTCTCAGAAATATCTCCATTTTGTTCTGTTTTTTCCACTTATCACCTTTCGTGAGCTTCGATACCAGGGAAGGATCATGGACAAGAGTGGTGCTCTTTGTGGAGGGAGGGGAAAATCTATAACTCTGGACAAAACTTTTTTTTTAAAAGAGCTGATATGTCAAACAGGTTGACTATCTACCAAGTGGAGAATAAATTTCAGTTGTCAGGTGCTTGTGAAGGAAGGCACAGATGCCGAGCCGTACGGGTGCCTCGCTCCTTCACCAAGGAGACTCCGTGTACGGGTGTGACTTTGGGTGGGGTGCACGACACTTACTGGTTTCTTCAGGCTGGTGTCCATCACTCTGCTGCCGGTCCTTGACGTAGATGAAATAGTAACCCATGCAACACCAAAGTTCACTTGGCAACCAAACTTGTTCAGTTTAGACAGACATAACCTCACTCCTCACTGTTCTGACTCTACTGTTTCTGGGGTACTCTTTCTTGACCTGTACCCCGCTATCTTGGAACTCATCCTCACTCTGCCGGATCTGTGTCTCCGTTACCCCCTCTTCCTCACACCTTTGTCCGCTTATGGGCCCCAACGGCTCTGTAGTCACTTGACTCTTTAAGCCCTCCGGGGTGAGCCGTAGGCCCCAGCCCTCTCGAGGTTACCTCATAGGTCCCTGACACCGTGACCATGTTTCTCTTACTCAAACCCTATCGAACACTGGCATCCCATGTGGCCCACACTACTAGCCAACCCACTTGCTTCCTGTCCCTCCTCCTCTACCTCAATTTAACCTTGTCCTATCGGATACCTAACCATTGCTCCAGCCCGACTGCTAGGTGGCACCTCCTGGTAAACTGCCCTGGTTCTGCTACATCGAGAACCTACACTCCGCTAGCAGCATTTATATATTAACATCCACTTATAACAATCAACACCATATAATATGTTTAGTATATTAGACAACATATAGCATAAAATAGTGACCACCTTTACACTTCAACGTCGTAGTTTTGGTTTATGGCATTCCAACTCCCCCTAAAATACATATACCGTACATAACTTTCTCATTAATATCCCAACTGTTGTGATCTAAGACATCCTTACACCAAAGATGAAGTGTGTCTGCTAACTTGATGACATCTGGAGGTCCCAGTGATCTAGGACCCCCAATGGTCCCGAGAATGGGGCTCTAAAATGCCTCATTTTAATGGAACGATGATTGCGCATGCATACTACTGCTCCTTCATTGTCTGAGTCTGCTGAATAATCCACTTAGATAACTTTTCACTGGATTTTGTCATTAAAACTGATTACCTCCTCCAATTCTCGCTTCTCCATGGATTCTAGAACAGTTTTTCTTTTTCTTCTGTGACCCTCCATTCCAAAATTATGGCCCTTGGTGATATTGGTGCAATTTTTCTCTTTCACCAACTGGGCGTAAACCACAGAACTTCCCTGTGGGCATGGCTTTGTTTTGATTGGTCAGCATCAGCCAAAGAAGTTCTGTGGTGCACGCCCAGTTGGCCAAAAGGAAAACTTTTACCAGTATTACCGGGAGGCATAACTTTGGAACGGAGTGGCACAGAAGAAAAAGAAAAACTGTTCCAGAATCAGCGGAACAGCGACAATTGGAGGAAATATTTTGTTTAATTAAAAGAAAAAAATAATAAATGAAAAGTCTAGTAGGCACCAGAGCTTCCTAGTCTTCAGATTTAAAATTGGTTCAGATAGGGAAGGATGAATTAATTACATGTCATTATATATTCAATGCCTTTTCTCATTGAAGCTCGTAATTCTCTGTCTATATGGATTTGAGCCATCAAAATGGTACTTGACAATTTTTTAACAAGGGTATTTTTACATAAGCCTCCCACAGTGCACTGGCATAAAGTCTCCCTATGTGCAGACAGTATTGTAGACAGAATTTTTGGGGGGGCATTTTTTTATTCGGTGGGCTTAGGCCTTTTTTTGTCTACTGTTTTAGCTAATCGGAGAGCGGAGAAGGCCTTTGTGGTTAAGGCCAAAGCTCTGCTGCGATTTAACGTGTGTAATATTTTCACCTAACTGAGTGATTCAGGATCTGTGATTGTATTAGGTAAGTGAGGGAAACTTCAAATATGGTTTTTTGAGTGTGAAATGCAGGGGGATCACGTTCTTAGTCGAGCCAAGTGGGTGGGTGTTTTGTGGGATAGCTGCAACACAACCAAGATGGCTCTCCAGCCACCAGTAATATCGTGTACAGACACGTCATTAGTGATATACCGTATTTGTAGTGAGTATCTCTGCAGTGATTCTTGTGAATTAAGGATAGGATTATATTATCTGCATCCATAATTTTGAGATGGTTACCAGAGGACGCAGTCATATTTCATTTCCCTCCATCCTATTGTTGGGTTTCTATTTTGAAAAAAAAATTAAATCTGTTTTTTAATGTTTGAGTATATTTGTACTTGACAGTTAGGCTGTAATTTGTGACCACTAGGGATGAGCGGGCACTACCATGCTCGGATGGTCGGAACTCGTAACGAGCAGTTGGATGCTTGGATGGGTAGAACTCAAGTACCCAAGTATAATGGAAGTTTATGGGGAACTCGAGTATTTTTCTTGAAGACCTTCCATTATACTTGGTACACGAGTCGAGCCCGTCCAAGCATCCAACTGCTTGTTATGAGTACCGAGAACTCGAGCTAGGTAGTGCCCGCTCATCACTAGAGACAACCATTTGGAGTTTGCTCCTTATACAACTTTTTTCACTTATCCACGTGATAGAGGATAAATGTGTGATCTGTGACAATCCAAACGCTGGGACCACCACTGGTCACGAGCAAAGTCTCCTGTGTGATGGAGCAGTAGTGAGCATGTGCAACCACCGACAGTGAATGGATCAGTGGATGCACATGCTCACTACTGTTCCATTTACACAAGAAATTTGGGACCGCTGTTACTGTTGGGGATCCCAACATCTCTATTCCCTTCAATCACCTATATTAAAATTATTTATGGGACCACCCCTTTAATATCTAAATAATTCTCAGTTTATTTTTATATAATTTTTTTGATTACATGGCAGATTTTGGTCTTCCCTTGTTTTGCAGAGAGAGGATGCATGCCATGGAGAAACAGATTGCTAGTCTTACTGGCCTGGTTCAGAATGCACTTTTAAAAGGGCCCAGCCCAAGCAGCAATAAGGATGCACCTGGGTAAATATGTGAACGATATTTTCATTTCCATTTAGCCAAAACCCAGAGAGGAATTTACAATGTTGGCTGTATTATAAAGGGGTATGGTCAAAAAGGCTTGGAAATTGCAAAGAGTAGCTGCAATGTAATCTCTACACCTGTGAAGACTGGATATTTATGAATAATTTGACTTTTGCCAATGGGGGTGTGTCCCTGTGAACTCTCACCCTGTCCAATCAGTGCTGACTATGTAAAGACACGCCCCTTTGGAAGAGGAATGTTGTGACAGTTGATGATTTATTCATATTCAATTATTTAGGAATAAAGGAAGAACAGCACAACACCAAGATTCCGGAATTGTTACATTATGCAAATTGCTAGTGTTTACTGAAATGGACAAATAAGGCGTGGTGACAGGTCCTCCTTCAAGGAGAGTTGTTAACAAGTTTGTAATTTCTCATAGTTTTCCTAAAATAACACTTTATTAGGTGCAGCATAAGCCGAGTCTGGAGTCCTCCTCACCAGGAGAGCAGCCTATGTACGCCTCGATATTCATAAGCTG